>NW_022589706.1:53048896-53164841 GCF_004348235.1 Phoca vitulina
TACAGAGAGAGACACAGCGAGAGAGGGAACACAAGCAGGGGGAGTGGGAGAGGGAGAAGCAGGCTTCCTGCTGAGCAGGGAGCACCATGCGGGGCTCTATCCCAGGACCCTGGGATCATGACCTGAGCCGAAGGCAGATGCTTAACGACTGAGCCACCCAGGCGCCCCAAGACCTTACATTTATAATCATAGTAGTTTTTTTTATTTTAGTAAACTCTACACCCAACGCGGGGCTGGAACTTATGACCCCGAGATCAAAAGTGGCATGCTCTAACAACTGCGACAGCCAAGTGCCCCTAATCATAGTAGTTTTTATTACATTTATATGTAACTTTGAAAATTAGATAGTCTAATTACGTATGTAAGGTCTGCAGACTTACCTGCAGCTTCTAGTAAAGCTTCCAGTCTAGCTTGTGTTTCTGGATCTACTGTCCTGAGGTCTGCACCATCAGCAGTACCTGATAAGAGCAACTTGGAAGCCGTTTCCAGCATTGGATTTTCCAAATCATCCTGATCCAAAATGAAAGATTCCACCTAGAAAACAAATACAAAAAAAAAGGAAGGAAGGGAGGAATAAAAGGAGAAAGGCAAAGTGGTAAGAGAAATAGAAGAAAAAGGAGAAGAGAGAAAAAGTATTTTAATGTAAATATCATGATAAATACAATGCAATTCTAAATAAATTCAATGCGATACATAAGCCCACTGTTTAAAGGAAAAAATTATATTTATAGAAGAATTTAAGAATGTGCTACTCATATGCAGCATAGTCTCATTTTTTTTTTTTTTTTACTGAAATTATGTATTCTTTTCTATTTTAATTTGGTGGGATAAGGGTGAGATGGGGGAGCTAAGAGGTTAATGATTAGACTGAAACATCTGACTTTTGTAGAGGACCTAAATCGGCTGTTCTATTTTTTTTTTATTTTATGTTATGTTAGTCAACATACATTATATCATTAGTTTTTGATGTAGTGTTCCACGATTCATTGTTTGCGTATAACACCCAGTGTTCCATTCAATACATGCCCTCCTTAATACCCATCACAGGGCTAACCCATCCCCCCACCCCCTCCCCTCTAAAACCCTCAGTTTGTTTCTCAGAGTCCAGTCTCTCATGGTTCATCTTCCCTTCCATAAATCAGCTGTTCTTAAATGTTCTGCTCTCAGGACTTAAATGTTTTGCTCAGGACCCTTTTATGCACTTATAAAGTACTGCCCACCCAAGACCTTCAGATAAGGGTTAAATTTATTAATATTCACCATATTAAGACAAACTACAATATCAAAAAATCACACTTGTTAATATCACCATCAGTGATATTTTCATCCGAAAGTTTTAAGTACTGTAAAGCCCAGGTGAATAAAATTTAAAATTCTAATTTGTGCTTGAAAGCTTAATTTTCTCATTGGCAACAAATATTGCCAATCGTTTTCCTTAAAGTGGCAAGCTCATTCCCATCATTTCTGATGAGAACATTTGCCAAATATCCAAGTTTGATAAGTGTAGGGGTCTGTCAATTATATTTTCTAGTAACAATGGTATTTCATGGGAAAAAAATGGCTAATTTACCTTGCATCTCAAAAAAAAACCACAAAAAGAACCTCAGAAGTGCTTTATGTGTACTTCCCATTTTGTCACACACCGTAATATTAAAAGGACATGTATTCAAAAGTGCAGATTCATAAAATTAGTATTTATTGCTTTATCGAGATTATTCCTAAGGTAAAATTGGCTTTTTATTTTCTTTTTTTAACTGTGAGAATTGAAGAATATAATGACACTAATACAATTTGGTGCCATGGCCTCAAATGAGGGGCTAGCAGTTTAATCTACCACTGCTTTTGCATCATCAGTGCAAATGTCAACACAGTAAAAGAGGCAAATAACATCTCAGTACTGTGGTGAAAGAGTTTTGACCTCTTGGATATGCTGAAATGGTCTCTGGGACCCTGAGGGACCTGTGGATCATTCATTGAGAACCAATGTTCCATTCAATCCAGATTCAATTAAAAAATATTTAAAGAATTAGAACATAGCAAACACCGAAGACATGGGGAAAAGTTTTGTTGTGATATCCCTTATTATAGTGCTACTTACAAATAAGTACTAAGCTATATTCTTTCCTGTTTGCTGAGAAAAAGTTGATAATCATTACATAAACTGCCACTATTTTACATGATATTTACTTCACAAATCTAAGGTACTTCTAACACTAATAACTAAAATAGATATAAAAGTAATTATTAACCTAGAACACAATTATGCTCATACTTAGTATCTAAATGTAAGAAATATGAAAAAAACCTTAAGGAATAAAATTTTAACTATTATAACATGAGAAACTCTGAGTCATTTCATCTTTGAAAGTCACCTATCTAGTAACCAGGAACAAACATTATATTTAACCAACACATATTTCATACTGAATGTTAAATCTGGGAGGAAATAGTATGTTTCTCTCCAAATTTCCATTAGACTAACACAGTTTAACATGATTTCAGATTTCTAATATTTCAAATAAAATAGACACTGGATACTCTGTAAATAATCTCTGTAAATATTTGAAAATTTTCACAAAATTTTGCAGTATATTAACTTTAACCCATCAAATAACAACTCCCTGTTAAAATGACAGGGAGTTAGGAAAAAAAAAAGAAACAACAAGAATATACTCTTTTTAGTTTTAAGTTATCTTTTAAGGTAGTAGCATAAGTGTTATACTTTAAGAAGTAGATTTTGGGAATAAACACATCTTAAAAAGGGGGGAGGGGTGATGCACCTGGGTGGCTCAGTCAGTTGAGCCTCTGACTCTAGGTTTCTGCTCAGGTCATAATCTCAGGTTCTGAAGATTGAGCACCCCCCCCCCGCCCCCACCCCCGCGCCCGCCCAGGGCTCAGTGAACTCAGCAGGGAGTCTGCTTTTCTCTCCTTCTCCCTCTATCCCTCCCCTTGCTTGCATGTTCTCTCTTTCACTCTGAAAGAAATAAATAAATCTTTAAAAAAAATAAGTAAACTTTTGGGACATGAGTTGGCCATAGCAAGGTGTGATTCAAAATTATAGTGTAGGGCGCCTGGGTGGCTCAGATGGTTAAGCGACTGCCTTCGGCTCAGGTCATGATCCTGGAGTCCCGGGATCGAGTCCCACATCGGGCTCCCTGCTCAGCAGGGAGTCTGCTTCTCCCTCTGACCCTCCTCCCTCTCATGCTCTCTGTCTCTCATTCTCTCTCTCTCAAATAAATAAAATCTTAAAAAAAAAAAAAATTTATAAAAAAAAAAATAAAAAAAAAATTATAGTGTAACAAAAACTATGTCTTATCTTCAACAAAGGTCCAGAAGATGAGTCTTTAAAGAAAAAGTTGCTTCCCAGTGAAATTTTCTCTGTGAAAGTATCTACAATTTTCCAATACAATGGGAGAAGATGAAAGAAAACAAAGGAAATAAACATGGAAAAATGAACATAGGTAAAATAAACAAATGAAAAATTAAATAATATTTCAGACTAGAGTTTTAGAAAAAGTATTTCAAAGATCAGGGCATGGTTAAGTGCCAAGTCAAAAGTACAGATCAGAGGTATTTATTTAAATCAAAGGAGACACTGCATACAGAAAGATAAATATGAAAAGATTTTGACCAAATTAACTAATTTATATAAGACAATAGGAGAAGAAGGAATGTGGCACTGGTAGACAAGCTATAAAATTTCTCTATGATAGAACAGAGTATTTACTATAGGAAAGGTCAGAAAGTTAGAAGTTAGGTCATAAGAGATATTAAATTTCAATTAAAAGTGATTCTCTGACATAAAGTCCCCTATGCCACACTGTGTCCTGAGCTTGATGAAAATTTATTATGAAAAATGCATCTCAATCTCTTCATGAGGGATATTAATTACAGAAATATGTTTTCTTACTGATTTTAAACTTCTCCACAAAAGTTATATTGATTTTTAAGTCCACTATTCTTACTTTGTGAAAAACTTAAGTTAAAAACAGTAAATTCAAATGACTATGAAATTTTATATATAGATTTAAATGTATTCGGGTGAAAGAAAAGAACAGGAATGGATTTCTATCTCCCCCACCCCCAGTTTAATACTAATGAAGAAATTAATTTCAAAGATGCTGTTAGGATCTAAAGACCTAGGTACCATTACTGGTTCAGATGCCACCTATGTGACCTAAGCAAGTCTCTCAGCCATCTCTAGATCCCTATTCTACATAATTTTTTCATAAATTCATTGCATATGAGTTATTATAATATTTATTGCCTTTCTAAACTCCATGGAAACAGGGATTTGAGTAAATAAAAGATGGTTTAGGGATTCTTCCCTTTCAGATTCTAAAAGGCTATAAGGCTATATAGTGTATTTGGGGAAGGGAGAGGTAGTTACAAAAAATAAATTTAAAGGTATATCTTACAGATTATTGAAAAATGGTACATTAAGTAACAGGTAGGGCAAAATGTCCATCATTGGCAAACAGTCTTTGTGCAAGAGATACTACAGTTTACTAGACGAGGAGATAGAGAGACATGTAAAATCAACTCCACTATCTAGGAACTTACTTCTTTAATGAGAGAGCCAAAGTATGTGCATAAATGAACACTATTACAGGGTAAAAAGTATAGAAGGTAATGGGAGTGGGGGAAAGCTGTAGGAATTTAAAAGAGGAAGTAGAAGAGAACTTCCTCCTTTAACAGTAATTCCTCTTTCCCCAACTGGAAAGATTCTTGCATTACATTACAGAACTGAAGAGAGACTGACATAAGGACATGCAGTCATAAAAATACAAAAATAATCCTTTATTCATAGGTCAACTAAGTTATGAGCAAATCCTGCTCTACCATGTACTGAATTAAGATAATTCAGATTAAATACTATGTTTTCCCATTGAAACCGGACTCATTTTTATTATACTTCTACTGAAAAAAAGATTCATTTTGAACCACAGCCAAATTCTGGAACATTAAAAATTCTCTGAATAAGAAATTCACATAAATATTTTGAAACGTTTTCTTTAAATGAAATGTAAAAATAATTTCCATGAAGAGGGGAAAGACAGAAGGAAAGGTATGTCCTTATTAAATTTATTCCCTAAGGGAAATAACACATCAAAGTTACCAATAATTGAAAGCATGACAAGTTATATTTAAGCTATTTTGGATGTATTGTTTTCACTAGATGGATATTTTATGAAATGGTGCTTGGACATCAAATTCTTGTCTAATATAAAGAACCATCATAATGCAAGGACCTTAGAAATCACCAGGTTCAATTCATTATTATAGATGAGAAAATAGAAGCATAGTACCATTATTTAAATAGCAAGTTTCTAAATATCTAGTACCAAGAGACCAGTTATCCAATTAACTAGTTCAATATTTTTTCCACTAGAAAATTCCATGCTGGAGTAAAAAGAGGTTTTTTTCACTCTGCTCTAGAAAAGCTGACTTGAAATTCTGTATTTAGGGACAAAGCTGAACCTACTGTCTAATTACTCAAAGTAAGGTAACTAAACATTATATGCCTCTGATTTATGTAACATAAAATACACAGTACCACCTATGAAGTATTCTTGCCCCTCTGAAAATAAACAATAATCTAACAGAGCCCTTAGAAATAATTTCCAGTTTATAAAAATTAATAAGGCAAATATTAGGAACAAGTTAAATCAATTTCTCAATCTTGGCACTATTGACATTTTGGGGGGTATAATTTCTTTGTTGTTGGGGGCTGCTCTATACATTTCAGAATGTTTAGCAGCATCCCTGGCCTCTGCCCACTAGATGCCAGTAGCAACTCTACCACAGGTTGTGACACCAAAAAACCTCCAAACATTGCCAAATGTACCCTTAGAGGAGAAACAGAAACAAACAAAAAGACCCTGGAGTATGACAAGTTGAAAACCACAAAGTTAAATAGGAAAAAATAGACACAACTAAAATGTGGAACATGTTTTGTTTTTTTAAAAAAAACAGAAAGTAAAAGGGAAGAAAAGCTCTAAATTAAAGAGACACCAAAGACATAACTAGCAAAACAATACAGACCTTATATGAAATTTTCAAGACAAGTGAAGAAATCTGAATATGCACTGGGTATTAGACTGTATAAAGGAATGATTCTGGTTAGGTAAGAAAACGCTTTTATCTTTTAGAGATGCATACTGCCATATATAAAAATAGAGTCAGAAAATTGCCATAAAATATTTCCGGAAAACAAAGTTGTGTGGCACATTCTTGATAATGTTGAATCTGAGAATAAGATTTATAGTGGCTTTCTTTATCATACCTGTCTCTATGCTTTTGTGCAAGTTGAATCTTTTTGGTTTTGGAAGACTAAAGGTGATGTTTTACTGCAGAGGTTGCTTTTGTTTTAAAAAATTATTTTTCCCTTCCTTCTCCTAATGTCCTCCATGCTATTCCTTATGTTCCACAAATAAGTGAAACCGTATGATAATTGACTTTCTCTGCTTGACTTATTTCACTCAGCATAATCTCCTCCAGTCCCATCCATGTTGATGTGAAAGTTGGGTATTCATCCTTTCTGATGGCTGAGTAATATTCCATTGTATGAAGGGGGGGAAATCGGAGGGGGAGATGAATGATCAGACTATGGACTCCGAGAAACAAACTGAGGGTTTCAGAGGGGAGGGGGGTGGGGGGATGGGTTAGCCTTGTGATGGGTATTAAGGAGGGCACGTATTGCCTGGAGCACTGGGTGTTATATGCAAACAAAGAATCATGGAACACTACATCAAACACTAATGATATACTGTATGGTGACTGACATAACAAAAAAACAAACAAAATAAAAATTATTATTTAACAGTAATACTATTTAGATTAACAAAGTAATTAAAATTCTTTTTTACTTCCTCCCCAAAATAAACTTAACACAAACACTCAACAATGAAAACCAAGGTCTTTTAACAAAGGTCAGGACTGAAGGAATTTGTTTATGCCATTAATGGTACTCCCTGTCCTTCTATAGTAAAACACAAAGTCATATAAAAATTTGGAAATGTAGGGCCATCTGGACCAACTGTGAACATTATCATTACATTTCAAACTAACTTCCTGTCAAAACAAATAGAGTACACTGTTATATTAGAGAACAGCAGTCCATCTTGTAATAAACTGGCATTTATTTCAAAGGATAAAGATATATTCTGATTAACTAGACATCATATATACGAGTTCCATTCAATTTAACAAATATTCACCACCAATTACATACAATGTGCAAAAAGCAGTAGGGCAACCAAAGGAGAAAGGAAATACAAAAATGATTTTATTATAATCAATGCATTCTACAAATATACAAAATGGAATGGCAACTCTATGTGCAAAGAACTATACCAAAGAAGACTGAAAAACAGTACAAGGTAGACACTAATATAGTGATTGTACAGAGAAAGGAAAAAACAATTCTGAATGAGAATGGTAAAAAGAACAGTGCTTAAGGAAGATGGGGCCTTTCAATATTGTACGCAGTTCAGAATTTATATGGTAGGTTATTGAAGGATTTAAGTATTAAGATAAATAATCAATTTTTAAAAAAGATTTACTTATTTATTTATTTATTTGAGAGACAGGGAGGAGGGGTGGGGGTGGGGGTAGGGGCAGAGGGAGGGAGAGTCTCAAGCAGATTCCGTGCTGAGCGTGGAGCCTGCTCAACACGGGGCTTGATCTCATGACCCTGAGATCGTGATCTGAGCTGAAACAGAGTGGGATGCTTAACCGACAGCGCCACCCAAGCACCCCAAATAATCAATTTTTTTAAAAAGACAATTAGAGATCATGCGAAAGATGGTTTTATATAGATGTGACAGCAGAGACAAAGAAATCTATTTATAACTTACTTCAATATATCAAATGAGAGATTATGCAAGGTGGGGACAGGAAAAAGTCAGTCTCTAAGGATAAACATACTTTAAAAAATGAGAATGCTATCAACTCCAGAATCTGGACTTCTTGACCTTTAACACTGCCCATCCTCCCATCCCATCCCTATTCACCAATTACTGTTTTTGTTGTTCTGGAAATTACCCTGTCCATTTTCATTCAATTTAAAGCAGGTAATCTAAATTTCAAGTTGATAATCTATATTCCAAGAAAGATAATCTAGATCTTGATTATATTACAAACATTTTTTATAATAACAAAAAATTCTCATACTTGCTCCAGGAAAACACAGTATCTTCAATCCAAAACTCAAAATACTTAAAATCTGAAGAGCTCTTAAGCAAGTCAATGCAGAAAAATCCCTCCAAAACAATGTTTATGATGAACTTTTTACACTGTGTATGATTTTTACTTTTAGTAAATGTCAGTGTTTGATTTTTATGACCAATTTTGTCATTTCAATGATAGCGAGTGGGTTTTAAGAACACAGATAATAACTGATACCATTTCACCTACCAAAAATAAAGATTCATTAGAACGATTTGACTTGAAGTCATCATCATGGACTGAATTACCTAATAACTCAAGTGTTGTCACTTAATCAGTCATATGCAGAAGAGGCTATGTAAACCTAATTCAAAGAAACAATAGTTTCTTCTCTTTTGTTCTTGACCCCAAAACCTAATAAAAATTTCTTTGATCTGTATTTTTTGAAGTCTTAAATAGGGTAAACTTTAGCTAAAATATTACAATTCTTTTTTTTTTTTTAAGACTTTATTTATTTATTTGACAGAGAGACAGCAGAAGAGCACAAGCAGGGGGAGCGGCAGGCAGAGGGAGAAGCAGGCTCCCCGCTGAGCAGGGAGCCCAATGCGGGGCTCGATCCCAGGACCCCGGGATCATGACCCAAGCCGAAGGCAGTAGCTTAACCAACTGAGCCACTCAGGTGCTCCAAATACTACAATTCTTAAATTAATATATTTGGATGTAGTTTTTCTGTACCATTAAGATAAAACCTTCAGTACGGTAACTGAACACTGATCTATGTATATGCTGAAATAAAATAGCATAAAATAAAAACCACTTAAAGTCCTTATTGTAAAAAGAGTATCAATTAATAGTATGATTCATTATGGTTTCAGTATCCTGAGATTCAAGTAAATAAAACTAAAGTGAACCTGACTAAAAATAAATTTAGCTTTCAAAAAATCTATTAAGAAGACATTGATTTATTCCTACAGTCTTTCATTCATACCCATCTACCGATCTAATAAATTTTAGTTAAGATCTAGGAATGTGCTAAAAACTGGTGATACAATAGTTAACATGGCACTGTTCTCACAGAGCTAATACAAAACATGACTTCTTTTCTTAAGCTTCAAAGTACTTATCTGCCTATAACAACTCAGTATGAAATTATAATTCAATATGAAATTTTTAACATTAATTGTAAACTTCATAAAGTGAACCAATTATGAGTGTTTAAAGTAAGTAAAATTGTATGGAATTCTCAAATCTAGTTTGTAAGTGGTTTTTCTGTAATAGAATTAAGGCTACAGATTTAAAAAAACTTACCCCAACTCTAGATATCCATAGTACGATGCAATCTAATTATAAATTTAACCTGTCTCTGGTATTTATCATTATTCATCAATTATCATAAAAACTGCCTCAGAATAAAATGATTCTTATGAGATGGCTTGAAAATGTTTGAACAGATATACACACTCATTCTCAAATACAGACACACAGTCATAACCTGGTGGAATTTGAGCATTCCAAGGATATAAAGTGTAGAAAGTTTGTAAGGCGAGTGGTTAATTAGAGAATTAAAAATCAGGTTGGTATCAGATTCTCAAATACAACCCAAGATGCTAGAAGACAACTCTGCAACTAAAAGTTCTGAAGTACAATTATTTTGAAAGTAAAATTCTAAACTTTAGAATAAAGTAATTTTTTAGATACGTAAGCAAATTGACAATTTTAAAACCACAAATAATTCTGAACTTAGAGAATGTATGCCTTCAACAACAAAAATTAATCTAAGAAAAGGACAGCCTTGGGAATCAGAACACTAAGCATCTGGAAAAGAAACCAGTATAATACAAGCTATCTTTATCATGTCAGGTAGGTTAATAAATAATTCCTTAAAGTTAGAAAAGTAAAAACATATTATAACATAAACATATTACTAAAATATCAGTTAAGCCAAGACTGAATGATACAATGCCAAAAGCCTATGTTCAGCAAAGAGACCAACTAGTTAAAGATACGGTTTAATTCAATTCAATGCCTGCTGAAAAAGAAAAATGAAACACATAGTTTTCAAAATGGGTAGTAAACGAAATAAAGAAAACTCAATAAATTCAGCTAAGAAAAGGAGTAGCAGGCATGAATGGGGGGGTGGGGAGCGGGGGGCAGTGATAACAGGAAAAGACCTCTTCACGATAACCTTCAATGTGAGGAAAAAGACCAAAGACCAAGAAATCAAGTTAGTATAAAAGCAAGTGGGAAAACTTCTCTTATTTGAAAAAATGGCACACAGATTAAGATTAAAAAAAGAAGAAAAAACCCTCAAATATATGCTATCATAAGAGAGCTAAAATTTTTAGTTGTAAGGCTAAAAACAGAAGCATGAAAAAGCAAACCCAGTCAAGGATGCAATTAATATCAAAGAACTCAAGACAAAAAGCATTACACAGAAAAAGGATATTTTGTAATGATTAATAGATTTAATACACCAGAGTGTGTAATAGCCAAATTTTTATGTACTTAACAATATAACATTGAAATATATAAAGTAAATATACTCGAAATAAAAGCAACTGGAAAATTCACACAACTTCGCAGGAAACTCTTTACATACCTATGTCAGAAAATGAGGAGAGCAAGTAGATTATGCAAGGATATGGATGATTCAGAAATAGATTCTGTAATGAACTATACTTATGTATCATAGTGAAATGGAATTTAATGTATCATGAACAGAGAATACACAGTATTCTATAGCAAACAAAAGCCTAACCATACCTTAAACAAAGGAAAATCTCAAAAGATTAAAAAAAAAAAAAAAATACAGGTTACATTCTTAGTCCATAAAGCTAAGAGAAACTAAAATTTAACAATAATACTCTACTTAGAAATTTAAAAAGAAAAGAAAAAACCCTACTAATTAACTCTCAGAATACAGAGAAAATAAAAATAAAAATTAGTAAGCATATTATTTCCTATGGGATTTGGCCATAGCTGTCCTTAAAGAAAAATTTAGAGCCTTAGATTTAAAACACATAAAATAAAAATCTTCAAAAATAAAATCCAAGTCAAAATTTATCAATATAATTTGTAATAATAACAGAAATGAAGAAATTGAAAAGAGATACAGAAGTAATTAATAAGACCAGTAACTGCTTCTTAGGTAGGTCTAGCATGAAAGAGACAAACAAGCCTCTGGCAAGTCTGATTACAGAAAATGAGAGAAAAAAAAAATGAGTTATTAAAATCAGAAAACTAAGCAAAACTATAAATCAAGAAATAGGAATAGTCTGAACAAAATGGATGGTTTTCAAGAAAAGGTAGAAACAATACAAGAAATCTTAGGGTAGTCACAGATCTATCCTTTAGAAGGAACAGAACATTATATTATTTACAAAGCCCAGAAAACAGATGGGAAAACTCCCTAGCTCATAAGCATAAATAACCCTCATAGCAAACCTGAACAGGAATAACAAAATAAACAAAATAAAAACTTAATGAAACACATTGTTAGAAAATTAAATACAGAAGTTGTGTAAAGAATATCATACAACACATACAAGAAAGGGGATAAAGAGAGTACTAAGAAATACAGTTATTTGTACATACAGAAATAGTGATTTTCCCTTGCCTAGAATGCTTTTCCCAAAGCTTTCATTCTTCAGGTCTTAATTACCTTCTCAGATTGTACTACCAAAGAAAGTACTCTACTCATCTCTCTACCACACCACTAACTTTATTTCCTCCTTAGTACCACCACAGTGTAAAAATTATCTTGTTCTTGGGTATCTGTTTATTATCTCTCTTCTCCAATTAAAGACAGGAACCATTCAGATTTAGCACTATCACCAGTGTGTGGCAAAGTTCCTGGCACAATGCAATATCCAAATAAATACTTGCTGAATACATGTTAAAAATGAAAAACATCATAACCAGTAGTAGGTAGATGTATTATTGTAATTCACTACATTAAAATTTAAAGTAATAAGAATATGTATCATCTCAACAAGAACACATAATAAAACATAATATTCATTACCACGAAAATAATTAAGTCAAGAAGGAAACTTTTGTTCCAGATAATATGCTCTACCAGAAATCTAAGTCACATACAAATGTAAAAGTTTAAAAATCAGAAGGATGCCATCAGGAAAGATGCTCAAATCAGAGCCAGTAGTGAACAGATTTGGAAACCTAACCAATGCAATATGACCAGAAAAAAACAAACTAAAAAATCCCCTAGAGACATATAATACTGAAAAAAAGGAAACAACAAAATGCCATCATGTGCAGAATGCATAATCATCCTTCTGGAAATTTCAAGATAATCCAATGAAAACTAAGTAAATGGTAAGATCAACAACAAAAATCAATAGATTTCCTATATATTAGCAATAACCAATTGAAAAACAACATGTAAACTGGAAGAAAAGATGTAATTCACAGTAACAACAAAAACTACAAACACCTAGGAATAAACCTAACAAGAAAAGTCTAAGACCTACATGAAAAAAACCATAAAACTTTACTAAGGACATAAAAGAACACCTGAAGAAATGGAGAGGCATACCATGTTCCTGGATGGGAAGATTCAATAGTGTAAAGATGTCAATTCTCCCCAAATTAATCTGTAAATTCAATGCACTTCCAATCAAAATCCCAAAGGGATTTTTAATGGAACTTGACATGTTGATTCTAAAGTTCATCTGGAAGAGAAAATACACAGAAATTGCCAAAATTTTTCTGAAAAAGACAATGGGGAGGGGTACCCTATCAGATGTTAAATGTAAAATGAAAATAATTAAAACAATAGAGTATTAGATCCAGAAAACACATATTTTGGACTTTTAAAATGATAGAGGTAGTATTTCAAAAGTCAGTGGGGAAAAAAAGACATTGTTCAATGAATTATTTTGGTAGAATGGTTAGGAAACTGGAAAAAAGTTAGGTCCCTACCACAGAATATATATACATATATATATGTATATATATTTATAACACATTTATATATATATAAAATTCCAGATGAATTAAAATCTACTAGAAACATAAAACTAAAGAAGTCATAGGAAAAAAATATGAGACTAAACTAATATAAGAAGGCTTTTCTGGAAAGACACAAAACCTAAAAGCTAGGAAAGAAAAGAGTGATAGATTTTGACAGTATAAAAATGAAAAATCTAAAGATTCCGTAAAGTAAGACAAGTGACAGATTAAGAGAAAATATTATAAAATACGATGTATGTATTATAAACAGAATAATAAAGAAATCCTAAAATCTCAGTAAGAAAAAGACAAACCCCACAATGGGTAAAATCATATGAGTAGGCAATTTATGGGAGAAACAACAAATGACTAGTAAACATGCTAAATTTCATTGGGATTCAGGTAAATACAAATTAAAATGAGGCATTTTTCATTTATTGACAGATAATGTCTAATGTTTTGGAGGGTAATTTGGCAGAATGTATAATCAACATTTAAAAATGCAATGTTCCTTTTTAAGAATTTAGTTTACAGAAAGACTTGTACACATAAGGAAAAAAATATGTACATGGATGTTCATCACAGTATTGACTATAACAGAAAACAACTCTAAGTAATCCACATGCCCATCAACAGAATAATGGTTAAATAAATTATACTATGAAATAGTAAATACTTATCTGCAGAATAAAGCAGATTTAGATATAACATCCTATACCACAACCATCTAATGCACTTTTCATCTTTTTAGCCTTCACTAATTACCTTCATGAAACTTATCAATAGTAACATTTTCCCCCAATTTATCTTCTTATTTGAATATCAGTTGCTTGGGCAAGGAACCTATTTTTTTCCTTGCTAGCGTTAAACATCAAGTACTTAAAAATACTTACTGAATGAATATATGATATTGATCCAGAAAGATACCCAAATTACTTTAGGTGAAAAATACAAGCCCAGAAACGCAATACAAGCCCATGGTACGTATCCTTTTAAGTTGATTTTAAAACCAAAATGTATGCATGTGCAAGAACACAAACAAAAAAATTTCCGGATATTATTAAGTTATTAACAGTGGTAACTGAAGAGTGAAATCAATGACAGAATTTTACCTTTTTACTTGTCTGTACCCTTCTATATTGCTTACCTTAAGAGAAAAAAAGACCATGCAGTTTCCTACTATGTGATTTTAGCAAATAATTAAGAAAAAAAAAACCCTTCAGACCTTTAAAGAAAAATATCAGGAATAACCTGACCATTTCCGTATTTCTAACAAAAATTCCAAAAGAGCTATCATTAACAATTTGTATTATTTTTAGATACACAGAATTAACTTGCTGGTATATGTAATTCAGTTTGAAGTATGCATATGCAACCTAATTATTTTTAAATGAATGAAAAAAGTCCTGGCAAAATCAAGTCATAGTAAATTTCAATTAAAGCAACTGCTTGTTTCTCAAGAGAAGCAAAATCAGAAAAATATTATATTCTCTTTCTTCAATCTTTTTCCTTCTGTATCCAATTAAGTTTTTTTTTGGAAAGTCAGGTTTATTGAAGTATAGTTTAGAATAAAAGTCACCTTTTTAGTTGTACAAATCTATGAATTTTGACAAATTCATAGTTATGTCATTACCACCACAATCAAGATAATTATTTCTTATCACTCAGAAATTTCTCTTGTCCCTTTGTAGGCAATTCCCTACCACTACCCTCAGCCCCTAGCAACCATGACATTTTCTGTTACTTTCAGATTTTTTTTCCAAAATGAAATGGAATCATCCAGACTTCTGACTACAACTTTCACAAATGCATAGTGCCTTTGAGATTCATCGATGCTATAGCATGCAACAGTAGTTCATTCCTTTTTATTGCTGGATAGTACTTCATCATATGGCTGTACTGCAATTTGTTTAGCTACTCATCAGTTAATGAACATTTGAGTACGAAACTTTATGTGAGCATGTTTTAATTTCCCTTGGGTACATACATGAGATGGACAT
This sequence comes from Phoca vitulina, assembly GCF_004348235.1. NCBI lineage: Eukaryota > Metazoa > Chordata > Mammalia > Carnivora > Phocidae > Phoca > Phoca vitulina. The sequence goes on from NW_022589706.1 coordinate 53,064,037, forward strand.
GCTTTATGACAACTGTATATTTAAATATATAAGAAACTGACAGACTTTTCCAAATGACAGTAGTATTTTGCTTTCCTACCTGCAATGTATGTTCTGGTTGCTCTGGCTTCTCACTAGTATTCAGTATAATCAGTTTTTTCCTTTCTTTTATTCCTCTTCTCTATTCTAATAGGACAGAATCACATTCTGATTTTACTCTGCAAGTCCTTAATGGCTAAGGATTTTGAGCATCTTTCCCTCTGCTTATTTGCCATCAGTGTATTTCTTCAATAAAGGATCTGTTAAGAACATTTTCCCCATTTTCTGTTCAGTTGTTTGTTTCCTCATTAATGAGTTGTGAAAATTCTTAACATATTCTGAACACAAATCCTTTATCAGACATACAAATACTTTGTGAAGGCTGATGGCTTATCTGTTCAGTATATTCTGAAGAACAAAATTTTTTAAATTTGATGTAATCCAAATTATAATTTCTTCTTTTATGTTTGCATTTTTTGTGCCCTATCTAAAATAGTTTTGCCTAACCCAAGGCCACAAAGATTTTCTATGTTCTCTTCCAGAATTTATATTGTTCTAACTTTTACACCTAGGCTTATCCAATTCAAGTTAATTTTTGTATAAAGTGCAAGGCATGAGTTGAAGTTCCTTCCATAAAAAGATATCCATATGTCTCAGCACCATTCATTGAAAAGACTACATTTTCTCTATTGAGAAAAGGTGCCTTGGCACCTTTGTCAAAAATCAAGTGATCACACACAGATCTTTTCTATATTCTATTCTGTTTTATTTATCGATGTGTCTATCCTTTCATCAATACCACACTGTCTTGGTTTAAGACAGCTTTATAGTTAAGTCTTGAAATCCTTCAACTTTGTTCTTTTCAAAGTTGTTTTGACTATTCTAGGGTCTTTTCCTTTCTATATAGTTATCAGAAACAGTTGTCAATTTCTACTAAAAACAAAACCAAAACCAAAAAGGCCTTGATAGGATTTTGACTGAGATTATGTTGAATTCTACAGGCCATTTTGAGGGGTAAGAAGGAGGGGATTTACATCTTAAAGTACTGAGTCTTACAAACCATGAATGTAGTATATACGTTTTCATTTATTTACATCACCTTCAATTTTCTCATGAATGTTTTGTAGTTTACAGCATATAAATTATATACTTAGCTTGTTTAACCTTAAATGTTGCATGTTTTTTGTTTTTATTTTGTTTTAAATTTTTCATTTTTGAAATGTTCATTCTTAATATATAGAAATATGAGACCTTGCTAAACTCACGAATTAGTTCTATTATCTTTTTTGTAGGTTCCATCACACTTTGTACATACGATCATGTCATCTGTGAATATAAGATATTTTATTTGATTCTTTCCTATAATTGTGCCTTATTTTTTTTAACTTACCTGACTAGGAAATCCAGTACTATGTTGAGTAGGAACGATGAGAATGGACATCTCTGTCTTGTTCTTAATCTTAGGGGAAAAGCATTCATTTTCACCATTAAGTATGATATTGGCTATAGGTTTTTCATAAATGCACTTTATCAGAACTAAGAAGGTTCTCTAAATATTCCTAGTTTACTGAGAATTTTTTTATTAGTGCATGTTAATTTTTAACAAATTCTTTTCTGTATCTATCGAGATTGTAAAATAATTTTTCTTCTTTAGTGTTAATATAGTTAATTACATTGATTGGTTGGCAAATGCTATGAACTTTGCATATACACACCATCTGTTCATGTTGTGTAATCTTGTTTATATGTTGCTAGATTCTATTTGCTAATACTTTATTAGGATTTTGCATCTAGGCTCATAATATATATTGGACCGTAATTTTCTTTTTTTATAACGTCTTTGCTTATCAGGGTATCAGAATAATGTTAATTTCATAACATGAGTTGGGAAGTAATCCCTCATCATCTATTTTCTGGAAAAGTTAGTACAGAATTAGAATTATTTCTTCCTTTAATGTTTCATATAATTCACAGATGAAGCCATTTGGACATGGAGTTTTCTTTGCTGGAGGGTTTTTAATTAGAAATATTTCTCTTAGATAAAATATTATTCAGGTTATTTATTGAGTGAAATTTGTAGTCTGCATTTTTTCACAGAATTTGTCCATTTCATCTCAGTTAAGTTTGTTGGCAAAGTTATTCATAATAGTCCCTTATTAATCTTTCAATGTATAAGGGTGGAATTTGTGATAACGTCCCTTTTTTTAACTGCTGATATGAGTAACCTGTGTGTCTGTCTCTCTCTCCTTCCCCATCAGTCTGATTAAAACTTTATCAGTTTTAATGATTCTTTCAAAGAACCAAATTTCAGTTTTATTTTCTTCATTATTTTTGTTTTCAATTTCATTTTCTATTTTTATCTTTATTATTATCTTTATTCTGCCTGCTCTGATCTAATATGTTCTTCTTGCAGTTTCTCAATGCAGAACTTTAAATCATTGATTTGAAAACTCTTAAAAAAAACAAGCATTTGATGTCATAAATTTCCCTCTAAGCACTGCTTTTGCTGCATACCACAAATTCAGATATACTTCATTCAATTCAAAATATTTTTTAATTCCTCATGTGGCTTCTCCTTTGAACCATGTGTTATTTTTAAGATGTGCTGCTTAATTTCCAAATATTTGGGAATTTTCCAGAGATCTATTTTTTATGTTAGTTCAATTCCCTTATGGTCAAAGAACATTTTTTTTTTTGGAGCTCAACATGGGGTTTGAACTCACGACCCTGAGATCAAGACCTGAGCTGAGATCAAAAACTGGACGTTCAACTGACTGAGCCACCCAGGCACCCCTCAAAGAACATTTCTAACCAAAATAAAAATATTTTTCAAGTTCATAGAAATTTTAAATAAAGTTAATATAAAGATCATTGACAAAAAGGCATACTGTACCAAAACCAAATGGTGAAAATGGTAAATTTTGTTATGTACACATTACCATAAAAAATCAGGAAAAAAATAATTGTTGATTTGCAGATTTTACTATTCAATATACACCAAATTTAAGAAGGAAGTTAAAAAGTCAATTAAAAAAAAAAGACTGCTGGTATCAATATTTCTTTTAAATTCAACAAAGAAAGAGAAAAAATATGAATGCTCTATTCCAAAAATCCTAAAATTTTTAAGGAGGAAAGTATCTTAAAGATAACCTCGTCAAAATAAGAACATATTCTCACGGTTGAATACTTGTATCTTTTTCTAACTCTGAAGTTTTACATTTTATTAACATCTAGCCTCTCTAATTCTCTCATTTTATTATTCTCTATTAAATCTGTTCTTAACTGCATTCTAGGGCCCTAAATCTTTCCTCTTTCATTCAGTTTACCTGTTCTCTTATAGATCACTTTTTCCTGTCTGGTTCACAATTAAATGTGCCCATCACCTCAAGTATTTACTTTTTTCTTTTTTTGTTTTTCCAAGTATTTTCTGATCAGGCCCTTCTGGAGCTTCTCTTCCTTGGCATTCAAATACTGATATGCTCCCTCCATTCCACCTTCACCTTTTTATTTAACCTATACAGCAGGGTAATGTCATCTATAAACACAAGTTTTAATTATAACTTATTCTACTGATAACTTTGAAATATTTTTCTCTCCCAAACAGACTTCTCTGCTGAGCTTCAGTTCTGTATTATCTAAACTGCTGAAATTTCTTTCTGGATGTGCTATAGATACCTCAATTAAGCCCATCTTAAAATACTATCTTTCTTTTTCTCTTCCTCATCTCCAAGAAAAGAGAGCTCTTCCTCCTCAGGGAATTTTTTTCCTCAGAGGAAAATATAGAGCCTTGCCTTTACTATCTTGATCTTCTCATTGGTTCCACTGATCAAAGAATACTCTACAGAGGGCAGCAAAGCAGGAGATTTCTAATAGACTATCATACCCAAATAAACGATTGAATCCTATCTTAAATTTCATATATATGTGATTTATATATATAGAGAGAGAAAGTATCTAAATCTTAGTCAAGCTCAAATAATAATTAAAAGTCAGATTTCCAAGTATTCCAACTCCCTTTAAAATGTAAGTCAGATCTTATCATTCTTTTGTTTAAAACTGTTCAATGGCTCCCATTACACTTAAATCAGGGCCAAAGTTTTTACAATGTCTCAAGATGGCAAAGATTATTATGTTTCAGTCACTTATGTAACCCAAACTCCAAGAACAGGATAGGTACCCAAAATATTTGTTAAATGAATAATTTCCAAGCTTGGGTGAAATCCAACAGAAAAGAATATTCTTGACACACCAAATAGTAGTGAACACAAATAACATTAGAACACTAAGAGACCTGCTCACTCGTACTGAGTATATACGTACAATACTTGATAAATTTCAGTAATTACCAAAACAGATAACTGCTGTCTATTACAATAAATACTTTTCTCTACCTGCTAATTTTATCTGAGTCTAAGGATAGTATCTATATCTAGGATATAAGTAAAGTATATATAAAATTCACATGCCAACCTTTTTCAAGCAAATTAACAAGATTAAAAATGTATTCCTGGTCTTCAATTCTAAATGCCAGATATCATTATAAAGAAACCTTTTAAAGGCCACTTTTTTTTTTTTTTTTTTAGAGAGGGGAAGGGGGTATAGGGACAGAATGGGAGACAGAGAGAGAATCTTAAGCAGACTCCACGTCCAGCGCAGAGCCTGACATGGGGCTCGATCTCACAACCCTGAGGTCGTGACCTGAGCCACAATCAAGAGTTGGACACTTAACTAAGCCACCCAGGCGTCCCTAAAGGCCACTTAAAAAAAAAACTATCAGTAAATGATTTCACTGTGGAGGTCAAAAACAGATAGCTACACAGAAGAAAACTGAAAACTCCAAGTGTCTTAAAAGGTATAGGTGTCTGTGGCTTGAGATACAATCATCATACATAGCTGTGACAGTACTTTATCTTACACATCTTAAATTGAAGGGAAGATGTGCTTTGGAAAACTGTGCTAATGACCCAAAACATTGATTTAGTGTTAAAGACATTAATGTCAAAGGTGTATGTGAAGAATCAGAATATTTTATAAAATGTTAGAGTGGACAAAAAGCAATATTTCTCAAAATTACTTTATAAAATAGTAGACATTTAAGTAGTTCCTCCATATCCTAACATTTATATTTAAGTAGTTACTTTACTAGATCCCCTGCTTATTTAGCATCTGACCTCAAGAACCACTTCCAAGGACTAAAATATATTAATAGCTTTCCATAACTAAGTTTGTGGGGTTTTTTTTGGCATAGCCAAATAAAACGCTCACAACATTATTCAAATGGCCACTGGAAATCATACTGCTCCTTGCAAGCTATCATTAAGTAACTCTTATTTTGGAATAATTTTACTGGACATAAATAAAATCACAATCACAAAAATACATGCCCAAGGGAATTCATCATCACTTGCCCTGTCTTGGTTTCCCCACTGAAATCTTACTTTTTAATTCACTGATTTTGTTGTCTGCAGGCAGACAAGAAGCAGTAAGCATGTGGTTTGAGTCACACAGTGTTTCCACAAAAGACCTGTCTTCATCCTAGGGATAGGATTATTTTGCAGCTGGTTTAAGCAAATATGAAATGAAAATATCTTAAATAACAAAGATTAAAAATCAATTATCATTCGCATTATTAAAAGAATCTCGGGGCGCCTGGGTGGCTCAGTCGTTAAGCGTCTGCCTTCAGCTCAGGTCATGGTCCCAGGGTCCTGGGATAGAGCCCCGCATTGGGCTCCCTGCTCAGCGGGAGGCCTGCTTCTCCCCCTCCCACTCCCCCTGCTTGTGTTCCCTCTCTCGCTGTGTCTCTGTCAAATAAATAAATAAAATCTTTAAAAAAAAATAAAAATAAAAATAAAAAAAAGAATCTCCATGAGTAATTTAATGGATATTGTTTAGCTAATTAATTTAGACATGAGTCTCAATGATAAGATCAATAACTCCTGGGTTGTAGGGTCTATGTCTGGGTCTATGTCTATGTCATTTCTGTTTTTACCACAGCACTTCACACATCACAGGTCATACATAAATGCTGGTAAAATTTAACATAAAAGCACATTTTATTTCCTGCACTTAAAATGTTTGAAAGAAATTAATATTCAATTTTCAGAAGGAGATCTATAAACATTCTCTGACTCAAATGTTCTGTTTGTCTGCTGCTTATTTAGAACTCAGGATGTATTGTGAGTAGCACCCTTTGAGCCCCCAACTTCCCACCAATCACTCTAAATTAAGCAGCTCTGAAATAGTTGTTAGATCTTATGCTGCTAATACATCCCACCTACAGTAAGATTTCTTGTGGTAGAAGGTGGAAAAGCAGATACCACTCAAGTCTTATATTCCTATAGTCATACAGTGAATGCTATTTACATTACGTAATGTTTATAGCAATAGAGACAACTGTGCTGTAATGCAATAAATGCATCCTGACAAACTTCACATTCTGCAAACAGCACATTAAAATAACATGGCTCAGGGAAAAATAGAACTGGGGACATTCAAAACTTACGCAATTGTAATCAAAACATTACAAAAAAACAAATAACAACTGTAATAAAAATACTAGCATACTTAAAAAGACATATTAAGTTCTCACAAATAAGAAATTACATAGTAAATATGTCATAACTTTTAAAAGAAGAGAACCCTGTAAAAAGTACCTTCAAGAGAGAACTATTAGCCAAACTGAGCCAAGGCGAAGAAATCAGGTGAATGAGCATCTCATTAAACATATTATTTACTGTTTGACTTGATGTATTCAACTGTGATTGTATATTTGGCATTCAGCACTTGTTACCTGGTGATACAAAACCTAAAAATATTGGGAAAAACTGTATGAACTAATGTAAATTCAGAGTTATACTGCCAGCATTTCCCTAACTTTAGAGTATCCACATATATAAACTAAATCAAAACATTATTGAAACTGCCCCAGGAAAACAAGTATAAACTAGAAGTGTCCCAAGTGAACTGAAACATATGGGTACTCCATATACCTACTAATTGTATATAGACATTTGCTTTACAGAAACATTCAATGGAAAACAGTTTTGCTAAAATATCACCAATTTTGATCTATTACCTAGTCATAACAAAATAATATGACTTATCATTTAATTAGCAATAAAAATATATGACTATATACTGAAACCCTTAAATTATCCAAACACATCATTTACTTTAGTTTCTCACAGCAAATGAAAAATCGCATTTGGTACACTGCTAATGTACATTAAACAAATTAACTGAATAGCCATCAGTAATGTTTCATTTGATAAAGACTTAGATTATTTATGGACAGCTCTACTTGACATTCAAAAACCCAAGAATTCCTATGAAATGTGGCTAAGTTGTCTACATAGTATATAGACAAAATAGCTTTAAAATATATACAAAATGTGTAATTTCATCCAAAATCCATATTTTTGTAAAAGAAAAAGAGAACTGGAATGCTGTCACATAATTCAATATTATACCCTCAATTTTTTAGTATAAAAAGTCTAATATCAGAGTAAAAAAGATAATTTACTTTAGTATACTATAACTTCACCAACGAGATTAAACCAAAATTGTATCATTCCTTTTGTTGGACATCTGGCCCCCACCATATATCCCCCAACAAGATCAAAGTCATCCCTTACTTCTAAAATAATACTAACACATGTTCTCCATGAATTATATAATAAATTAGATGAATCATGATAAAAACATACTGTAAATTTTACGAACTATGAAGATTAAACATCCTGGTTAAGGAAGGTGACCTAAAACTTTTAACATATAAAAAGATACACAAGAATTTGAAGAGTTCATTATCAAAAAACTTAACACATAACTCCTATTCCCTAAGAGCAAATTCAAGAGAAAGTGGCTATAGCACATCCTAAAAATTCCCAGTCTCTTCCCAACATACCTCATTCTAGTCTTGGCTTCATTTGCCTCAAATTATGCCTCAAGATTATTACAGAAATCATCCCCATGCTTGCCCCGGGCCCTTCTCCATAGGCTGCTAAATAAGTAACATAGTCTGGTTGTGTGGGGGTGGGAGGTAGGGGGAGGGGGAAGATCGGGATAAAGGAGACAAGGAAAGTAAAACAAGAAAACACAAAAAGAAACCCAGAAAGACAGGGACACCTAGTGGTTCAGTCAGTTAAGTGTCTGATTCTTGATTGTGGCTCAGGTCATGATCTTGGGGTTGTGAGATTGAGCCCAACATTGGGCTTAGTGTGAGTCTGCTGGAGATTCTCTCTCCCTCTTCCTCTCTCCTCCCACCACTCCCTCTCTAAAAATAAATAAGTAAATAAAATCTTAAAAACAAAAAAAAAAAGAAAGAAACCCAGGACAAAGAGAAAGTCAGGCTCTCAGGTACCTCCTGGCAAGAAGTCTTCTAGGGGGCGCCTGGGTGGCTCAGCTGGTTAAGCAACTGCCTTCGGCTCAGGTCACAATCCTGGAGTCCCGGGATCGAGTCCCGCATCGGACTCCCTGCTCAGCGGGGAGTCTGCTTCTCCCTCTGATCCTCCCCCTCTCATGCTCTCTGTCTCCCATTCTCTCTCTCAGATAAATAAATAAAAAATCTTTAAAAAAAAAAGAAGTCTTCTAGTTAATTGAAGAAAACAGTCTCAATTTCCCATTATCTTACACGAAATACCCTTATTAACTCTGCCTCTTCTAATGTCCTTCAAAACATTAACTAGATCATAGCCCAGGAATTCACGATTACAGTTCCCTCTGTCTGGAACTCACCAAGATTTTCAAATGGCCAGCTTCTTCTCAACATTCAGGTTTCTACCTAAATTTGTCAATTCTCAGAGTGGTATTTTCTGACCCTATGAACAGTATCTCCTCCTCTCTGTCACGGTCTGCCCCATCACCTTGGCTTTATTTTTTAATGGTATTAATGACTATAAATTGTATTATTTTCTAGTCAAACTGTACACTGTTAGTCTTTCCAACAATGTAAATTCTATGAAAGTAGGAACTTCATCTTTTTCACTGCTGTAGTCTAAGCCAAGAACAACAGTGCACAACACCTAGGAGGCGGTCAATAAATATTTCCTGAATGACTATTATATCACCAAAGATATTTAACTTTGACAAGTCCTTTATTTGGAGACTTGGAAATAATTTCTATGCCTCCTGTATTTTTCATCTCCTTAAAACAGTTTCTGACAACAGAGTATATCTATGAAGTGTATCTTTTGCATTTAGAGGAGTACTATTGCAATGAAAATTTATATTGGTTTAGTATATATCCTTTTTGAAGCTACAAAAACGTAAAACACCAAAAATGTTCTCATGCTAACTGAGATTTACATAAATTTTCAATCCATCATGAATTTCAGAATCCAAAAAAAGAAACAAAGAAGAGCTTTTGTCTCTATCTGCATCGATTATGTAATAAAACAATTTAGATTACAAAATAAAATAAAGAGAGAAGGAACACTTTTCTCCAGATTATCTAAGTACTGAAAAAGTCTACCATGACAGACTATGGAATCTCCCCATCTGAGAATTTTTAGAAAGCACCAGCCAATTCAACGGTCTATTTCCATCCAGCATTTAACAAAGAAGCAATTTTATTTCCTTGGTGTTATGGACTAAACTTGCTGTGTTCCCTCAAAACGTCAAACATTGAAATCCTATCAGTAATGAAGATTGATAACGGCAGTAGGAGGTGGAGTAATTAAAATTAGAAGTCATGAGGGTAGAGCCTTTATAAGTCATGAGACAGCTTGCTTCCTCTCTTTGTACTCTACCACATGCGGGTACAAGAAGTTGGCAATCTGCAACCTGGAAGGTCTTCACCAGAACCCAACACCATGGGCCACTCTGAGATCTCAGACGTCCAGCCTCCAGAACTATAAGATAGAAATTTCTGTTGTTTAATAAAGCACCCAGTCTTTGTTCCTTTGTTTTAGAGCCCAAATTGACTAAGACACTTGGAGAGTTTAGGAACACACTGCTTTAAATTCTCTTTATCCATAGTCTTAGAGCAGTGGTTTTCAACTTTAGATGTACACTAGAATTAACAACAACAACAACAAAAAGTACTAATGCCTGGGTCATATCCTCAGATATTGTGACTTAATCATTCTAGGGATTGGCTTGGGCATAAATATTTAAGTACCTGAGGTGATACTAATGCAAGACCAAGGTTAAACTACTGCTTAATAGATAAGAATTAATAGATACATCATGAAAGCTTTATTATATGAAGATAAAAATAACTTTTCTTAATTGGAAAAGCATTTGATCATTCTGCCTGCCATTAGCTTTGTTTATACTCAAAAATAGCCAAACATTTTATAAGTCACATAGAAGACATCAGAATCTTTCCTTCTCATGCTTTCTCTTGGGTATTAAACGAACACTTCAAAATACCTGCACTCAGCACTATGCTAAGCACTGATGAGGAAACTAGATTCCTGTACTCTTATAATCGGGCATCAATCTCTACATTTCAGATGTCCCAATCTCAACCACCACTATGATCCTTCTCTCCTTTCCATCAAGGGATAGACTATATCAGGAGTACAACTATAATGCCAAATGTATATCTTTTGGGGACCAGTGTTCAGGGGTTGAACTACAGGTTTATTGCACGTCAAGCTCTGTTTTTACTCAAGGATTAGTCACAGAATTTTGTTAATATTAAAGAAAAAAAATTTATTCTATAAAAAATAGATATCCTGGAATACAAAAGGTATGATCTCACTAATTAATCATCTGCTTAAATGGCCCTAGGGAAAAAAAGTTAAGATTCTTATCAGGTCATGTATTACAATTCAAAATAAATTCTTGCAAGACTTGATTAAAAAATATATAGATGTTGGGGCTCCTGGGTGGCTCAGTCGTTAAGTGTCTGCCTTCGGCTCAAGTCATGATCCCAGGGTCCTGGAATCCAGCCCCACATCGGGCTCCCTGCTCAGTGGAGAGCCTGCTTCTCCCTCTCCCTCTGCTGCTCCCCCTGCTTGTGCTCTCTCTCTTTGTCAAATAAATAAATAAAATCTTTAAAAAAAATAAAATAAATAAAATAAAAAATATATAGATGAATATTATCTAATCTCCAGAAGGAAAAGGAATTTTCTAAGAAAAATTAATCACAAAGAAAAGTATATAAAAGTTTTGCAAAAAATACCTTTAACAAAAAATATAAATTAACAAATTCAGAAAAAAATTTTTTTCTCACATTTGATGAAGATTCACATCAATACATAAAGATTACCTCAAAAAAATAAAGCTACACTTCCATTAGCAAAATGGCCAAAGGATATCTTAAAAACTTTTTTCCAATCAAAAAACTGGATGTCCAACAATATAAACACACAGTAAGTTATATTCTCAAGATAGAATATTAAGTAATCACCAAAAGGATTATTTTAAAAAAAAATTAATAAAACAGGAAAAAGCTCAAGACATATATGTGTTAAAAGTTAGAACATAAAGTTTTCAAGTCTAGTAAAAATAATTCAGATGTAAACACAGATTAGAATACAAATATTAAGATATTTGTATTTCTCCTTTATGCTTCAAAATCTTTACAATGAATATGTATTAATGAAAAGGTTTCAAAATCAACATCCCCTGATCTAGAAATCTACCAGAAGTTTTCTGAAATCCAGAAGAAAACAGAATACTCACTGTAGTATTATTTATAATAGAAAAATATAAAAATAAATTTGACATATTTTTAGATTGATATTTTCAGCATTTATTTAAGAGAGAAAAATATAAATAATGTATGAGGGGAAAAAATCAAGACATACAGTATTTTTTTTTAAATATGATCCCAATTTGTTAAAAATGTGTGTATACCCATATCAGGCATAAAGAATGGACTGAAAGGAAATATACCAGAATATAACATCATTCATTTAACTTTCTTTGAACCATTCTATTCAAAGTTTCCTATGAGATTTTATTGTAATTAATGAAGCTTTCCATCCCATTACTAAAGAGCTGACAATAGAATGTTTGCCATTAGTAATAACCTGAAACAGTTTGTTTTTTGTGGTTTTTTTTGGTATTATTTGTTTCAGAGGTACAGGTCTGTGATTCAACAGTCTTACACAATTCACAGTGCTCATCATAGCACAAGTTTTCCATCCCATTACAAAAGAGCTGACAATAGAATGTTTGCCATTAGTAATAACCTGAAACAGTTTATTTTAAATTACCTCAAAATGTGTTCACTTTTCTAAACATAGTTGAGAGCAATTTTCAGAATTTTTAACTAAATAGGGTTAGGCCTTCTTAAAATGTACTATGAAATATGAAACATAAGCATATTAGATGCTGCTATACAAACATGGTACATTGGCAGTCATCTGTGGCAGGAGCATCTGCAATGGAACTGCAATGACACTGCATCTATTGAGTACATATTGCTTACATTTGAGTAAATGACTTTACAACTAAATAGATGAGGGCTAGAAGACTATAGGATGTGGCACTCTGTTAGTCACGAAAGATATTTCATTGCAAACTTACCACAGCTTACTCAGTCTATTTAATATAATTCTCTCCACAGCCTGGCAGTTTAAATACAGTGACTATACAGTTTATAGTCATAACAAGGTAACTGGCACCTAATAAGGCGTCCCACCTCTTTTCAAGCAATGTACAACAGGTATAACAGAGGAATGATAACTAAAAAAACAAAAACCAAAAAACAAAGAAGTGAACTCTACTACTTTCCATCTTTTTGCCATATCCAGCACTATTTGAAAAAACAAAGCAAAGAACTGATGAAGTGCTACTTATTATTAGCTCAGGAGACAAAGATCAGAGATTGGAAAAGCTAAGAAAGCTAGTATGTGTGAAAAAACTGGAGAGAAGAATTGAGAAAATAACTACTAGGGAACTGTAAGTTAAACAACTACAGGAGTTCCCACAGGATTACGATATATCCATATCCAACCAGCCAGAGAGGGATTTCAACTGAAAACCTCGGATATTTGGTAGAGGATCCAGAAAGGCCACACATAAGAGTAGGACTACTCTAACTTTAGAGTACAGGCTACTAGAAAGATGCTATAACAATGCTTCAAAACCTCAAAAGAATAAAGTTGAAAGAAAGACAAATACCACATGATTTCACTAATATGTGGAATTTAAGAAACAAACAAGCAAAGAAAAAAAGAGAGAGACAAACCAAGAAAAGAGACTCTTAACTGAGAACAAACTGATGGTTACCAGAGGGAAAGTGGGTGCGAGGATGGGTGAAATAGGTGATGGGGATTAAAGAGTACACTACACTGGAATTAAAAGAAAAAATTTAATAAAAAATAAGAGTTTAAAAAAATTTTTTTAAAAGGGGGGGAATAAAAAGAATAAAGTTGATTCACAAATAACCTAACTGCTAGCCCAAATTAAATTCCATATTCTTTAAAGAAGGACAATAACATTCAGACATTTAACAAGGTAGTGTCAAAATGTCGACCATCAAATAAAACTTACTCAGACTGCAAAGAAGCAAAAAAATATGTCCCATAACTAGGGAAGAAACAGGTAAACAGAAATAAAACATTAAAAAAAAAAAACAGAAATAGACCTTTAAATGACAGGCATGGAATTAACAAAGACTTCTAAACTCTTTTATGTGTGCTCAACAATTCAAAGAAAAATGTGAATATGAAGAGAGAAATGAAATCTATAAACCTAAAGGATCAAAGAGAATTTCCATAGCTGAAAAATACAGTGTTTGTTATTAAATTTCAATGAATGACAATGCAGAAAAAAGGAACAGTGAACCTGATATACAGCAATAGAAATTATCCAAACTCAAGCATGAAGAGAAAAAAAGGCTGGGAAAAAAAAAAAAAGTACAGAGGCAACATTATGTTTAGGAGAATATAATATAGTGTGTATTTGGAATCCCAGGAAAAAAGAAGGGTAAAAAAAATATTTGAAGACATAATGCCTAGAAATTCTCAAAATTTAGACACAAAATATTAACTCACAAATCTAATAAGCACAACAAACTTCAAGCAGGATAAATGTAAAGAAAACTGCACCAAGGCATGTCACAATAAAATTACTGAAAATCAATAATAAAGAAAAAAAATTTAAAACAGCCAGAGGGGGTAAAAAAACATTATGTAAAAAGGAATAAAGATGGGGCGTCTCGGTGGCTCACTCGGTTAAGCATCTGCCTCCAGCTCAGGTCATGATCCCGGGGTCCTGGGACAGAGCCCTGCGTCAGGCTCCCTGCTCAACAGGGAGTCCGCTTCTCCCTCTGCCCCTCTCCCTGCTCAACGGGGAGTCTGCTTCTCCCTCTGTCCCTCCCCCTGTGCATGCTCGCTCTCACTCTCTCTCAAATAAGTAAAACCTTAAAAAAAAAAAAAAAAAAGGAAGAAAGGTAAGAATAACTGCTGACTTCTCACCAGAAATAATGGAAGCCAGGGGCACCTGGGAGGCTCAGGTGGTTAAGCGGCTGCCTTCGGCTCAGGTCATGATCCCAGGGTCTTGGGATTGAGTCTCCTATGGGGCTCTCTGCTCAGTGGGGAGCCTGCTTCTCCCTCTGCCTCTGTCCACCCTCACCACCCGGCTTGTGCTCACTCTCTCACTCACCCTCTCAAATAAATAAAATCTTTAAAAAATAAAAAAAAATAAATTAAAAAATAAAAGAAATAATGGAAGCCAGAAGACAAAAGAAAGACACTTTTAAAGCACTGAAAGAAAAAAAATCTTTCAATCAGGAATACTATATATGCAGTGAAAATATACTTCAAACATAAGGGGAAAGAGACATTTGCAGATAAAATCTGAGAGAAGTTGTTGCCAGCAGACCTGCATTATTAAAAAAAAAAAAAAAAAAACATTAAGGGAAATCATCCACGTGAATGGAAATTATTCAAGTAGATACTTGATAAAACTGGATTCATGCAAAGTAATGAAGAACATCAGAAATGATATAAAAATAGATGTCTTCCTTTTCCTTATTAAAAAAATACCCTTAAGTAATAATAATCTATTCTGGAGATTCACAATGCATATAGAAATAAAATATATGACAAAAATTCCACAAGAGACATAAAATGAGAAATAAAATACACTCATGTAAGGTTCCTAATATTATATGTGAAGTGGTATATTATTATGTGAAGGTAGCTATAGTTAAAACATGTACATTACAAGCCTAAAACAATAACTCAAAAAAATAATAAAAAGAGGTAATTAGGCAATACAGGTGATAAAATGAAATACTAAAAATAATCAAAAAAGAGACATGAACAAAGGAAAAAAGGAGCAAAACAACAAATGGGACAAACAAAACAATTAGCAAGATGGTAATTTCAAACATAAAATATTGATAACTACCATTAAGTAAAAATGAACTAAATACACCAATTAAAAGGCAGAGATTGACAGTCTGGATAAAAAGGCAAGAGCTAACTCTATGATGTCTACAAGAAACATACTTCAAATATAAAGACAAAGACAAAGAGGTTAAAAGCATGCAGAAAGATATACTATGAAAACATTAGTTGTTTCAAAGCTGGTCAAGCGATTATTAATATCAAAGTAAAAACCAGGAATACTAACAAAGATAAAGAGGGACATTTAATTACATAAAAGAATCAATTTAGCAAGAAGATATAATAATCCTAAATGTTTATATACCTCTTAACATAGCTCCAAAATACATGAAGCAAAAACTGATGGATCCAAAAGAAAAAATGAGCTTCTCCACAATTACGGATGAAGATTTCAAAACTCATTTCTCAGTAATTGATAGAACAAATACACAGAATATCAGTAAGGATATAAGAGACTTGAACATTATTAACTAACATAATCTAACTGACATTTATGGAATAGTCACCCAACAACTGCAGAAAACATGCTCTTTTTAAGTGTGCATGGAACATTCACCAAATGGACCATATTTTGGATAATGAAACAAGTTTCAGTACAGTTTTAAAAACTGAAAGCAGAGTATATTCTCTGACCATACATAACTAAACTGGAAACCTGTAGTATCCCAAAATATTACAATGAAATATGCCATTTTTAATAACTCACAGAACCTTTCTTAAGAAGAGTTCCTCATCTGAATCACAAATAACCAAAAATGATTTGAGTGACTATTTTCTCAATTCTCCCAAGAATGATATATAATCAGTATTATTCTACATGCACAGGAAAGAGAGATGTCTTAAGAATTAGAGCTTAATTCACCCATGAAACCCCAGGTAAGAAAGGCAGACTAAGTCAAAGAGGAAATCACAAGAGAAATTATACAATACTTAGAACTAAATGATAATGCAAATAAAACACATCAAAATTTGTAGTATATATATAACTAAAGCAGTGCATAAAAGACATTTATAGCTTTTAATATTCATAGTAGGAAAGAATAAACATTAAAAACAGTAATCTAGGCTTCCAATTAAAGTAACTAGAGTAACAAATTAAATAGAAAGAAAGTACAAAGGAGGAAATATAAGAGCAGAAATTAATGAAATAGAAAATGAACAGAAACACTGATGACATGAAATGAAAAACTTAGTTTATCAAAAATAAAACTGACAAACTTCATATTAAACTATGCAAGAAAAAAAGAGAAAATGTAAATTACCAGAACCAGAACTGAAAAAAGGAATGCTATTATAGTTCCTACCATCATTTAAAGAGTACAAGACTATTATAAACAACTCTTAATTAATTCAACAACTTAGATTGAAATAGGTTCCTTACAAGATTTACAAATTATCAAAACTGACAGAGAAAAAAGCTAAATAGCTCTCTATATATCTACCAAAGAAACTGAATTTTTAATTAACAATTCTCCCACAAACAAAACACTAATTGCAGATTACTTCACTGGTCAATTCAATCACATATTCATTTATACACAAACTTTTAGAAAACAGAACAGAAAGATACACTCCCAGTCACTTTATGAAGCTAACATCTTTCTGATACAAAAAAATGGTCAAAGGTTTTATTTAAAAAAGGAAACTAAAGAACACTACGCCTTGTGAAGAACAATAATCCTTAACAAGTAAATCAAACCTGGCCATATCCAAAAAAGGGTCATATATGATGACCACAAAGGAGTTTATCCCAAGAATACAAAGCTGGCTTAAAATCTAAAAGTTAATTTATATAATTCATAAAATAACAGAATAAAGAAGGAAAATAATAAGATCATCTCAAAAGATACAGATAAAAGTACCTGATGATACAATGATAAAAAAAATTTTTTAAAGATTTTATTTATTTATTTGACAGAGAGAGACAACAGTGAGAAAGGGAACACAAGCAGGGGGAGTGGGAGAGGGAGAAGCAGGCTTCCTGCAAGCAGGGAGCCAGATGCAGGGCTAGATCCCAGGACCCTGGGATCATGACCTGAGCGGAAGGCAGATGCTTAACAACTGAGCCACCCAGGTGCCCAATGATAAAAATTCTTAGCAAATTAGTAATAGAAGAGAACATCTCAATCAGATATGGGAATCAAAACAAAAATAAAAACAAAGCAAAAACAAAATACTACAGTGCTGAAAGAAATTAAAGAAAACGTAAATTAATGGTCATCTTGTGGGCCAACATTATGTCCGATATCCAAAACACATTTCTAAGTCTGATTTGGCCAAGAACCCACCAGTTTGCAACCTCTGCTCCGGATGTTCTAAATTTTATGCTTGGAACAAACCAGATCATCAGAAAACTGAGTACTCAGATTATATATATATATTTTTTAAAAAACCCAATTGCATTTTATCATAAATCCTAGGCTTACATTCTATAGAAACAATATGAAGCTTGTCTATTTTTGGAATGCTGAAGACATTATTTACTATAACATGAAGTACCTCCATTATGGGGGGCCCAAACAGAAATTATTTCTGAGACCTAAAGTACACAAAACTTATCAGTTTTCCAGATCATCTAGTATGCCTAAGGAACTTATGGACAATCCAAACCTCAAAACTCATCAAATTTCCAATTTAGCTCTGATTGCTAGCTAATTTGATCTAAATTTAGCAATCTGAAGTAGTTCAGAAAAGATATGGTAAAGATAAAGATGGGTGGGTAAAAAGTCAAATAATCAAGTGCAAAAATGAGTTTGGACTTGATTCTTTAATGTAAAATAAAGCAGTAAAACGGGTAATAAAGCTTCTGAAATATATGGGACCATTATCTCAAACTTCTTGTTTGGAAGCTATTAAAGCCAATTCTTTAAGAGGACTAGTTACAGACTTTTTTTTTACATCTAGAAGGGATTGTAGAGAATCTATATGGTACAACTTAACTTCAGAGAGTAAGAAAATCAAGAATAAAAAAATATTTATTTCAAATAACATAGAAAGATTATATACCATAAAACTATAACCTATTGATCACCTGGGTTGATTTGAGTAGTATGAATTACTATTTCTTCTTCCTCATTCCATGTACAGTATACACCTAAGCAAGGCTAAGAGTTCAAAGAACTTCTAAAGGGAAAAAGAAGTGGCTCCTTCACTGTACAAGAATACCTCAAATTAAAATGAGAAACAAGCATTTAAGTGCTCAGTATACAATGCTAAGTCACTAAAGACACCAAGAATAAAACTACTCACAGGAAATCATATGGCAACACTATAAACTCAAGACAATGAAAAAGCCCATTAAATATAATTTAAAAATACTTAAAAATCAATGTCAACATAATTCAGCACTCACTCACTTTAGAAAAGATTTATATTTATAATTCATAAAATATTTATAAAGTGATGATTCACCTGCCAAGATATTTTTAAATGACATATGTGGGGCTTAATCTTAATATTTTGGTTCTTTAAATGGATACAGTTATGGGAGAGCAACTTTCTACCCACTGTTGTCTCCATGTATTTTATTTCACAGAGAAAACTAAGAACAACAGGAAAGAAACTGAGAAAGATATTTTGAGAAGATAACAAAATATTATACAAATGTGACAAAATATTAAGAAGGAAAACTTTCCAATATGTGTGAACACTTAAACACCAGTATGTTTTGGCAAAATCCTAACCAGTATTTCCTTATGAAATATAAGAATTTAGAAACTCTACTTCTCAAACTTGCTTAAACAGTTCACACAAATATATATTGGTCTTTGTTATGATGACAGGGCATAAATTAAAAATGCAGAACATGTGACAAGGACTGGGGAAGTGTCAACAGGACAAATTCAAGGTTAGAACTAGCTAAGGATAAACACTAGCTAGAGGAATGAGAAGGTCAACAAATGAGAGTATCTGTGTGAAATCAAAGAGCCAGGTTGACCACAATATCCAAACATCAAGTAGAGGATCAGAATCTAGACAATTTGTAGAAGAAAAAAAAAAAAAACAAATGAAGTGGGCAGCAGGTATCCAAACTCAAAGAGGCTAAATCATAAAAGGTCAGAAACTAAACAAAAATTAAGACAGCAGAGAAAACCAACAAGCCGTTTAACACTGGCTCAACACTCTTCCTCATCTCAACAATCCTTTAGAATTTGGAAGCAGAGAAGAGTTACTAGCATTTGAGAAGTGGGAAAGACAAGAGAGGTACAGATGTTACTGACATTCCTCATTTCCTATGGGAACACATGATTTCAATGCCAATTTCAAAATTAAACTGTGGCAAAAATGTAGGCCATACAAAATATACATGTTTATATAAATACAAAGGTATAAATTAGATTTTAAATAATATAATTTTGGGACGCCTGGGTGGCTCAGTCGGTTAAGCGGCTGCTTTTGGCCAGGTCACGATCCCAGGGTCGTGGGATCGAGTCCCACATTGGGCTCCTTGCTCAGCAGGGAGCCTGCTTCTCTCTCTCTCTCTCTCCCTCTGCTTGTGCTCTCTCTGTCAAATAAATAAAACCTTTAAAAAAATAAAAATAAAAAATAAATAATTTTGCAGTAGGCAAAGGAATTTGAAACAAACAGCTTAGCCTTTGGATAACCGAGCTGTAGATTATCTGAATCGTATTTTTCATTTTCATAGACAATATAAAATAAAACTAGTCCCATAGAAAAAATTTCTCTTGACTGGATGAAAACCAGCTGCAAACTGTCATAGGACACAAAAAAGAAGCCAATAGCCTTTAAAGTGAAAAATACTCAAGGGGCGCCTGGGTGGCTCAGTTGGTTGAGTACCTGACTCTTGGGTTTTGGCTCAGGGTCATGATCTTTCTGGTTGGGAGACAGAGCCCCACATTGGGCTCCCTGCTCAGTGGGGAGTCTGTCCCTCTGCTCTTGCATTCTCTGTCTCTCAAATAAATAAATAAATCTTTAAAAAAAATATTCAAATTTGACTACTTCATATATTTGTTTCATTTGCTAAAATATGAGTATTCAAATAAACTTATGAACTGCTTTCCTAATTATTCAGTAGAATCATAACAAGACATGAGAGAATTTACAAATCCATTTCAGTTTTTAATAACTGTCTTTTTCAAAATCAAAAGTGTTACTATTTAATGTTATTTTACAAGCAAAACCATTTTCTACTTAATTCTAGCTTCTCCTTTCACTCAGACTTAGAGGAGTCCTCAAACTCCTTTTTCATAAATTCTGAATTTATATTGCAAAATCCTAACCTAGGACTTAAAATTTTAAGCAATTATTAAATTTCCACACAAAGTTCTTCCCACTTCTTAAACTTGCTTTATTATAGTTGAAGAGTAAAGAAATCCTAGAGGGAGTGTCAAAAGAGATTAAAGAAGTTGGGACTATGTGATGAATTAAGAAACTTGATAAAATGGTAAAAGAAACATTTGAATCAAATAGACTTAAATCTTAATTTTATGTCCTTATTGATTGTGAACTTGGGCAATATACTGTAAACCAGTAGTTACTCAAGTGTGGTCCACAACATCCATGGGGATCCCTGACTTTTCCAGAGGATCTGTGAGGTCAAAACTATTCTTATAATACTAAGATGTTATTTGCCTTACTGTGTTGACATTTGCACTGATGATATAGAAATAATGGTGAGTAAAACTGCTGGCTCCTGAACACGAATCAAGGCCATGGTACCAACCATATTCTTTCTGCCATGCACTCATAATTTAAAAAAGGCGGAGGGGGTGGGGGTGGCAGGATAGAAAGCCAGTTTCCATTATGAAGTAGTAAAAAGTATTAATTTTTAAATTTCCAACCTTGAATATATGACATTTTAATATTCTTTGTGACAAAATGGAAAACATTTCTGCTAAATACCCATGTATGGTGATTATGTCAAGACAAACACTTGTGTAAATGTGAGCTAAACCAATAGCTTTTTTCGTGGAATACCATTTTTACTTGAGACAGACTATGGTTATTCATATTTATTTGGCATTTTCTCAAAAATGAATGAAGTGAGCCTATCATTTCAAGGAAAAGAACGCACTTTCTTTGTCATCAGTAGTAAATTCAAGCCTTCAGGCAAAAAATTAGAATTTTGGAAAATTTACCCCTGACACTGTGAATGTGACAGCTTCCCAGTTTTTGACTTTTGTAAGGTAAGTGCTGATATTAGCAAATGTGTGTTTTTTTTTTTACACTGCAGAATGAAATGTAGCAATATTTGGAAGTCAATAAGTATGTTAGAAATTATTTTCCAAATGACCAATGTATGATGTTACAAACTCATGCATGAGTACAAGATCCATTCAAAATGTGCACTAAACCAGTGGATTTTAATCTAATAAAGTTCAGAAAACTCCCTGATAATGTTTTTTTTTTATATTCCACACTGCAACTAACCTCTAGGAAAGTAGCGTTTGTGTAGTTTTAGGAGTGATATCGAAGAAGAATATCCGTAATTATCTGAAAGAATATGAAAATATTCTTCCTTTTTTTATCCTCATGTAAGTGTAAGATCAGATCTTCTTCTTAGACTTCCTCCAAAATAATGTATTACAATAGATTGAATATAAAAGCAAATGTGCATCTAGTTATCTTCTATCAAGCCAGACTTCAGAAATAGTTGTAAAAATGCAAAACAATGCCACTCTTCTCACAGTTTTCTTTTCTTTCGGAAATTATTTTTTATAAAAATGTTAACATGTAATGGATTTATATCAATTATTTTTAAATGAATAAATGTTAATGTTTTTAGATTTTCTTAATTTTAATTTCTAATATAATTATTGATAAATATAACTCTCATAAACAGAGATCCTAATGAGTCCCCAATTATTTTTAAGAGTGTAAAAGAGTCCTGAAATCAAAAAATTTGAGAACTGCTACTCTAATCATCTTTGAGGCTAAAGTTTTCTTGGTCTGTCAAATGGGGGATGATACTAACATAAAATAGTATATGAGGGTTATCATCACTTTAAAAAAGAGCTAACAATCAAGTATTAACTGTTAGCTGTGCTAAATGTTGATACCAATTATCTCATTTATACCTTACAAACATTCTAGGAAATGGATACCTACCTCTTCAGAGAGTCATTTAGAGGATTAAATAAAACAATGCTTGTGGAGTACTTGGAATAGTCCCTCTGTATACACCTTAAAATTTCAATAAATGGTAACTAATGTGCTCAATTACTACTGCCACCATAAAACTATGTGGGTATCCAACGTACAACATATATCCATATATAACCAGCTAGTTAGAAGCCTGATTCTATCCAAGACCAAATTATTAATGACCAATATTGATTTAACCCCTCATTAAACCAAAAGTTATCTGATGGACATTTAACGTTTATGAACACCTCCTGTAAGGCCTTTGTCTTCAAAATCTGGAAGCTATATAAACCAAATATCAGTGGTTAAGCAGAATTTTGATGCTCACCAATTCTGTAGTGACCAGTTCACTTCCTATCAGAATGAGTTCTTTAGTCAGGTGTCGGAACAAGGACCCCTAACAACGCGGAACCAGGAAAGTGTCAATGTTTTTGCATGTATATGCAGATGATACATGATGTAGACCCTTCTTAATTCACACACCACAGCATGCATTAACTACTGCACTATGATGGATTAACATGGGACTAGTGGCATCTGGACAAGTCTGCCCTTACTCTCATATGAGAGTAATAGATTAATTCATACACTTCTAGTTACACTATATTTTTGCAAGCTGTCTGGAGCTTTCACACTCTACTGAAACATTAGTATTTACAGGGATTATAAACTAATATAAGTGCATCTTTTAGCTATCCTCTACTATTCCCCCATGCTTCCCCCAAAGTTGGTGTATGAAAGCAATGTTGCAACTTCTGCCCCTCCCTCCAAGATAAACACAATTTTCAAATAAAAGTATTCATAGTGCATAATATAGCAGGAACATGAATGTGTGTATGTAGAGTATATGAAGCATATATATGAGTGTGTTATATGTATACATACACATCCACTCATACATAACATACTGATTTAAATGGCAATAGAAAAATCTTTAAGGACAAAAAACAGAAAACAGGACCCAGGAGACTTTCTGGACAGCCCAACATTCATAAATATGCTCAACAACTACATAGATAAGCATAAAAAAGATAACCTACAGGTGCTTAAGGAAAATATATGCTTACTGAAAAATTCAGAATGCTGAAAACGTGGGTTTCAAATTATTCAAATGAACAAATGAAGTAAAATACTAGTATTCAAATACACAGTTGAATGCATCCTGAATTCAAGAATATTTAAATACCAATGGCAGATATTTTGTCTTCTGAACTTTTAGTTTGTGAAGCAAAATTAGCTGGACTAATTTCATTGAATTTCAAGTACCTAGCACACTGAAGGTACTCAATAAATACTGGAGTGAAATTATAAGATTCAATCTGTTCAACATGTCTAATCTTTCCAAAACCTCTTAATGAATGGAAAATGTTACTTATATCAATTCAAAAACTTACATATTTAACTTTTCTGCCTCTAGATCAATTTATACTTATGTCCTAAGAGTTACTACAATTCTTCCTTGTGAAAAATGTTACCATGGTTATACTAAATATAGAACTTTAGAAATCCACTGAAGACTTGCTGATACAATATATAAATGATGTTTATTACACAAACCAATATATTCTATAGAATAAAAAGATATATAGCAAGGACCTGTTCAAAGAGTCTACTTCATGGAGATTTTGTATCATTACTAAAAATAATTTTCATGGGAAATAGAAAGCGGATTACCCGTTTGAACTAAAATGCACTATTTACCATTAGCCCATCATGTTGACAAATCAAAAGGAAACAACTTCCCTGCGACTCTTTCAATCTTATTTAAAAACGAAAATAAAAGCAAAAAACCCTCTGATGTCATGATAAATACAGAGTAAGAAATGGTTTCATAATAAATCTACTTCCTATGTTTAAATCTGACCCTTAATTTAGTTCTACCCTAAAGGATTCAGCCAAATGCTCAACCCACTGGATCTTTCTGTAAGGAAAAAACAGAGTTGGGGCTTTTAGCTTATATACAACCTATAAAATCAAGTACAGATGAAGCTAGAAACCGTGGCTTTGGTCTGATGAAGGAACAAGACTGGGCATTAGAGTTACTATACTTAATACTGCATTCTTATTTTCATAAAATTGCTACTTTTTAAAATAAAAAATATATCAAAAAAGCATTCTGAATTTAATAAAAATTAAGATAAAAATATTTGTGAAATTTTCTCATTTCTAAAATAATTTTTACAGAAAACTATCAAAACTGGTTCAATTATAAACAAAACTAGAATATATATAATCAAGTTTCTGAAATGACCTCTCATATGATTCATGTTTTCATATAAAGAGCTTATACATAAACCTCTCTGGCTTATATACACAGTATTTGGTCACACAAATTTGAAATATACAAAAAAAGTTTGGAGGACTATTTCTTCTCACTGATCTAAGTACTAAGATCCATTATTACATATGACCTATAGGAAAAGCATCAAATTTCTAAAATTATAATCCTGTCTCAGCAAAAACAACATTAACGAATTAAAAAAAAGAGAGAGGGAAAGAGATTTATATAGACTCCTAAGCTCTTTCTATCATCTGTATTTGGCTATTTTCCCAAGTATTAGTTAAGGTGAGCAAAAACACAAACACTTTGGTTTGGAAAAGAAAATTACTGACTGGATTATATGGATAATTTAAATAAAGAAGTTATTCAATTTAATCCATTATCTTGGGCAGTTGAGAAGCAATGATATTAAGTTGAAAACAACCTTTTCCAGTTTAAGTTTCAGAAACTTACAATATTTTACTTAAGATATTGAAGATCACTTAAAAATTCAAGTTAAATACATATGGGGATATATAATAAACAATTCCAATTTAAAAGGTAAACTATAGCATCATGAAAATTAATCTGCACTATATTCACTGATACTGATTTTTTTCTTTTTACTAAGATTTAATAAGAGCACCTTCAAGAAATTTGATTCAAAGGACCACGTTATACTTGAAGACAAAAAAAACAGAAGGGGTCCAATGTTTAATGTAAATAAGCAGAAATCTACATAAAATTCCAGATGTTCAATAAAGTCACAAAGATGAACATCATGGTGACAAACTTAAAATAGCTCAATTTTAGGTATAATAATAAAATTGTCACTGTGGTATATAGACAAACTTCATTATTCATTATTGGACATTTATACAAGGAGCTAACTCTTTTCAAAAGAAGAAAAAATAATTTTCTGGAAAGCTTGTAGTGTAAAATGCTATTCACTTGCAATATGAGGTACTTTTAAAAATGGTACATTTAGCTCCAGAGATAACAAGTTTACTCTCTTAGGTCATTATGACTACTTATAATTTTGGGAAGAAAAACATATTTTATTACTACTTGGTAATTTTTCTCATTTAGTCTGCCAATTATTGACAAATAGTTAAATAATATAAATAAAGAGAAAACTACTCAGTATGATTTAATGCAACAGGTATATGAGAAACTGAGATTGAAAATTAGAACAATTAAAGTTACAGAGGTTATTTTAATAACCAGTAATATGAACAAATTAGGTAATGTAAAAACATATTAAACAATTTTAGTGGAAATAATGAAAAGCCAATTTCTGAGACAGTATTAGAAAAACCTATATAAGAGGCACAAAATTATGCTCAAGTGGGTTTTTCCCAGAAAATAAATAAGACTTGTAAAATCTGTTATATACTGAAATTTTAAATGGCTAAAGAAAACATCAAAAATAGATTTATTGTAATCTGTAAAATACTGTTCTTTAAAATCCACACAAAAATTAAAAAGCACGTTAAAATATACCACTAGAACTTTATAATCTAATCAGACTTGTTTAAACTGAACCACTAAGTCACTGACCATTCCTAATTACTGAAGTTCTCTCATGAGAGTACATACCACTATTTCTAAGTAGGTAATTCATACCATTTCTAAGAAAACTCAATAGTATAAAAAAAATAAAGAAAACTCAGTAGTATCAAAGTTTAAAAAGAGAGAGAGAGAAAAAAAAGAATGGAAATTAACCAGAGGATTCAACTCAGACAATAAGCTCTTAGGAGAGGGGGAAAAGTATGTTGGCAGGTGTCTGCAAGGAGCGAGATAATACAATGGAATCAGTTTTCATTCTGCAGAACAACCATGAGACTTGCTGCAATGTCAGCTCCAAGCACACACTGAGGGACTCCAGAAAATGCTCATTGATCATGCAGCACTTTATAATGCGCATAGGCTTTTTTTCTCCTGCTAACCCCGCCTAGCTTCCCTTTGCAGCCTATTTTCCCAAGCCCTCTCCCCCAATACAATCTCTTCCTGCAGATAGTGAAATATTTAATAAATTGTCTTAAAAGTATAAGTATTAGGAATACCACTCACCATCATGAGCCTCTTTATCTTATTAGTATTTTTTTAATGAGTGAGGGAAAAACTCTACACATCCATAGATTTAAAAATGGGCATTAAATATATCTATATCTACAAATACAAATGTTTGATAGTTATACTACAACCAAAGCCAAAGCCCATTATAGTTTCACTTTGACATGTATTTCCTGGAACTGATTTATACTCAAATAGGTTCTTATAAAATTGATACAACCAAGGAAAAAAAGAAAATTAATTTAAAATTCTCATGACTCAAAATGCAGATTTTTATTGTGAGCTCTCAATCATAATGCCTTAATCTTAGGGTCTTTTATTTTTTAACTTAATAATTTATTTTCTAATGTCAAAGTCACATGAAAAATCCAGAACGAGAATGTACCAGCTAAATTAAGCATCAGATTGATATATATGCTTAATTTTATTCCAGAAACAAAAATAATCAGCTGTTTTTAATAGTTAACAGCAAGCAGAGCTTTGGGCTTAAATATGTAAATGAATTCTAAGACATATGACACTAAACCTACTCAAAGCTGCTTTGTAGACCCCACCTTCTAATGAGTTAATCTAAAGGTCACCACCAGCCAACGTTTTTTATTAAGTCCGAGGCCCTTTCTTTTTTTTTTCTATCAAACATATATTTACAATTTACAAAACATGAAGTTTAAACAAAATAATTCTAGACTTGTTTAGTAATCATGTGAACCAGACTGGCAAATTCTCACAAGGAATAAGGTCTGACCATATCTTGCTTTTTTATGCTCTGTCTCTCTTTGCTCTCTCCTCTAATCTATTCATCTGTAAAATAATTCCGGCAGATAAGATTTCTTTGTTCAGATTTCAACTTTCATTTCATTTACAAACCTAGCCCTACCTCAAGAATGTCTTCTAGAACATATGCTTCCATTTCAGCCGCTGTTTCCACCATGTTTTATCAAACTGCCATGTTTCTTACTGCACTATGATTAGATCATTGCCAGCAGGAACACTCCTCTGTGTCAGCAAGGGAACAGGAAATGGAATGTTCTATTACATGCCTAAAGCAGCTTAGCTGTTCACTAGCCAGGCATCTACCAAAAGAGCAGGGGGTGACTCACTGTGTATTTTTTAAAGATACAGAAACTCTATTCCAAAGCAAACTTCTGTCAAGTAATTTCAACAGACAAAATAAATAAAGTCCCCTATTTTACCATACCAAATTTTAAAATCCTAAAATTTCAAAAAAGGAAATAATTATACATTTTTTTAAAAGCTATTTAAACACGTCTGGCTTCCTGGTTGAACAAAAGAGGTTGAAGTGGGTTACGTAGCAATTTATCCTTAGTAAAGCCTTGTAGTGAGATTAATGGCTGTATTAAATACGCAAAGAAGGAGGCAAGGTAATACCAAATTAGGAATTTGCTACATCAGGCAAATGTATTACATAACATATACATTACAGGTGCTGACTTAAGGGTGTCAAAAATAATTTTTAATGTAGATTTTTTTAATAGCAAACTGGTATTCTAGAAACTAATCTGGAAATATCTAAGAGAATGAGATCAACATTCAACTGACTTACAAGCAAGACATAACACATCATGGTTATATTCATTTTCTAAGAATGTCTTTAACTTCATTTACTAACCAGAGGAATGGCCCTTCCCCCACCCCCTATCATAAATACTACAAGAGACTAAGCGATTTCAGATAAATGAAATTCAGAAACACTATCTGGATCATTAAACAGCAAATAAAGTTGGTGACTGACAGCAGAGCCAATTTATATTATATTCACTAGTATAACTGATCCTCAATTTAGTAAAATTTGTTACTTTGTCAAATTTCTTCCTTATGTAATCTAGAATATGAAAAAAATGCAATGGAAAAGGAACAATGCTTTACACTTTGTGGCAGAAATAAAATAACTGTGCACATGTAGGAGTGCCACACAAACTAAAACTGAAGTGATTCCTCAATGTACTGATTAACCAATCTAATTATAATTCTAAGGTGAACAGTTTTTCTTGCCTAAATTTTCCTAAGGAAAGTGAATTTTTAAAGGAAAGGGAGAATATAGGAAAAAAATTAGAGGAGGGAGTTATTATTAACACATATGGCCAAATTTAAGCTGAGAAAAGCAAATGACATTGCCAGTAATGTCTCCTCAAAATGATGTCATGTTTCAGTGGAAAAGGATTTTGTAGTTCTCTTGGGCCTCAGATTATTTACCTCTAAAACAGTATAACATTCGTTCAACATGGAATATCTTCTGCATATTAGAAACTATTCTAGATATAGTCAGTAAAGCGTAAAATTTCTTAACAGCATCTTTCTTAAGGCATAAAATTTCTTAATATATGAATATTGAATAAGAAAAATTAGCTACTACTTAATATCTGATATTTTGGGGGTACCCTTAATGTGTCAGAAAAAATGAGGCTTTTTTGTTAATAAACATGTTATTTCACCCTTATAATAACCCTGCTAGGTGATAATAATTTAAAATAACATTAAGAATTACATCATGCTTACTATATGCCACATGCCATTTTAAGTGCTTTGTATGTATTAACTCATTTAATTCTCACAATAATCCCAAAAGAAAGGTAGGAACTATTATCTCCATTCTACATATGTAGAAACTAAGACACAGAGGGGTTAAGAAATTTGCCCAACTTATTCCCAACTAAGATAATTAAGCTGAGAAGCTAAACTTTAAACCCAGGAAGTTGGCTCAAGAGTCTGTCCTCTATCTAATATACTTCCTCCAGGTAATATTATTCTCATTTTATGAATAAGGAAATCAAGTCTCAGAAAGTGTGCACAGTTTTATAGCAGGGTAAGAATTCAAACCCAGAACAGTCTGACTCCAAAGGCTGTGTGAAATTAATGGAAAACAAATGATATTAAAAATAAGGTTTTCCCTCAGGCCATATATAGTGATTACATCTAAGTATGGGTATGCCTGGCATTTGTGGAGGCTTCTGAAACAAAACAATTTGCATTGTTAAGACCTAGCTTAAGAGAAACTAGCAAAAGGGCTTTTACTATTTCCTTTCTTCAAGGTCAATTATTTTTATGCATCAAATTGCTTCACCCTTAGATTAAAAGAAGTCAATGACAATGTTTTTCTTTCTCAAACCTTTCTCCAACATAAGCAAGCAAAGACAGGTTTGAGTTCAAAGAACTCTTATGTTAGGTCACTTTTATTTCCCACAAACCAATAGGCTTTCCAACTTTATATGCTAAGGAATCAGGGCCCTTATGCCTCAAGTCAATTAAACCATTTACTCTCTCCTTCCCTTCTGTTCTAGGATTACAGGGTGCTTCTCTTATCTTTTTAGATAATTATTGTTAAGTTCTTATGAAAAAATATGTGATTACAGCTTTCCTCCAAGATTATGGATGTTTATGTCCATTTATCATCTCTCTCCCCTACACATCAGAAGTTTGATGAAAGCAGGTAACATTTTGTCGCCAATATATACCCAGGGCCAGCAGTCTCTGGCATAGAGCAGGCACTTAAGCATTTGTTGAACAACAAATGCCATGAATTTGGGAATTGTTGGATAGCCAGTAATGCATCCTAATTATTGCTACCATTAGGAATAATTTCTCATAACAAAAACATTTGTTCTGTGACTAGGTCACTGAAATAAGATATTAGAAATAACACAACAAGCAGAATATATATTTCAGAATTTCTGTAATTTTTTATTATACAAGCAAAACAATTACTTATTTTTATTTTCTGGTCCTTTTTGTTAATATGATGACCTATGCCACAGCATGAAATACTTGGGCAAAGGGTGTGAAAGTGATTCATATGTATCAGCCTTAAAATCCTACATACTAAAGCGAGCCACCTTCCTTCTAGTTCAACCTCATCACCTAGGCAAAAAAAAAAAAAAAACACCCTGTTTTTCCAGTTGCCTAAACTGATTTCAATGGCACAAGGTCTTTCATTTTTTGCCAGGAGCAAAAGCATTAAAGTGCAAATAGTAATTAACACAGAACAGTTATGCAAACAAATGCAAGCCAACATATGTAAATAACAAATCATAAAAGAAAATACTAAAAGTAAGATTCAAATGTCCAAAATGAAGAGAAAAGCCTCTCATAAAAAAGAGGGGAAAGGACAAAAGAAGCTCAATAAATACCAAGACTGGATGAAGGAAATCTTCTAATATTACAATTTTATTTAGGACCAGCACTGGTTTCTTTGAATAAGGAACAAGAAAACCACACACACATACACACACACATACACACACACACACACAGAAATGTGTTGAGGACAAGCAAGCAACATTATTTTGTGACTTAACACTTTGATGTTTGTTCCCCCATATAAAACTATTTTTAATCAAAAATTCCTTGTAAAGGGAGTTTATTCGCATCAAATTTTTTTTTGTTTCTTTTCAAAATCCACATTTCCAAGCAAGGACAGATCATTGGTGGTAGGACAAATGTAACAATTTCACCCACCTACATAAAAGCAAACTACTAGAAAAATATACAACTTCACCTCTCAAAATGTGTGAAATATAATCTTACTTTGTAGTATCTTTTTCTCTTTTCTACCTGTAAGTTATATTTTAGCAGAAATATGAAACCCAAGTGTGAAATAACCTGGACCAAGCATAAATGATACAGATATTAAAGAATTAAATAGAACTCAAAAGACTAATAAAATCTGGTCAAATTCCTGAAAGCAACTTTATTAAAACAACACTCTCTCAGGATGCCTGGGTGACTCAAGTTGGTTAAGCGTCTGACTGTGGCTCAGGTCATGATCCCATGACAAGGTCCTGGGATCAAGTCCTGCATCGGGCTCCTTGTTCAGCAGGGACTGCTTCTCCCTCGGCCGCTTCCCCTACTTGTGCTTCTCTCTCTCTCTGACAAATAAATAAAATCTTAAAAAAAAAAAAACCACTATCTCCATGATTTTACCTTATATTTCTCCTGAACCAATCATGCCATAATAATAACTGAAGGTTCTAGAAGTTTAATGTAGCACAGTGATATTCTTTTCATTACGACCATTGTTTACTTTCTTTTTTATTAACTATGGTGTTTAAAGTAATACATGTTCATGGAAAACATTCACATATATAAGAAAATAAAGAGAACAGTAAACCTACCTCTTAGCAACTCTTAAAAGGCACAATTAGTGTATTCTTCTAGAAATAATCTACATACATGATGTATATCTTAGTGTAAGATTACTTTTTATACAAATGGAAGCATATTATGCATATTCTTCTGCATCCCCATTTTTAAAATTTAACACTCCATGATAATTGTTTCAGGTTAGCACATGTGGGTCTATCGCTTTGATTTTGATAGCTGCTAAAATTTTCACTGAAGAACTATACTGTATTTAATCAGTTCCCTATTGATGGGTATTTGTGTTGTCTCTAATGTTTCATAATGCTGCGATGAGCATGCCCAGAGCAAGGGCACACATAATACACATGCCTAAATATAACTGTATGGTGCATTTCTTGATAGATATATCTATTTAAACTTTTATGCTACCATACTCTAAAGAAGTTGAATTAATTTATATTTTGACAATGAATGAGACTACTTCTATAGAAATATTAAGTATTAATGACACAAATCTATTAAAAAACCCAGATCAGAAATCAGCAACAGTTTTTAAAACACATATCTATGTTTATCCTTAGTTCATCATTTCCACTTTTCAAGTAATCTCAAATTAAAGTTACACCTCCTCTCATTTAATTTTGCCCTTACCAAAATAAATCACATATATTCATTCTCCAACAGATTAGGAACTTCAATTGCTATTTACAAGAAAGAAAGGAAAGAAAGGAAAGAAAGAAAGAAAGAGAAAGAAAGAAAGGAAAAGAAAAGAAAGAAATTAAAGAAAGAAAAAAGGCAACAATGCAGATTCTATCTATCTATATACATGTATTTGGAGAAGAGAAAAAAATGGGGAGGAAAATATCTTTTTAAAAATTAAAAAAGGGGGGGTGCCTGGGTGGCTCAGTCGTTAAGCGTCTGCCTTCGGCTCAGGTCATGATCCCAGGGTCCTGGGATCGAGCCCCACATCGGGCTCCCTGCTCCGCGGGAGGCCTGCTTCTCTCCCTCTCCCACTCACCCTGCTTGTGTTCCCTCTCTCGCTGTGTTTCTCTCTGTCAAATAAATAAATAAAATCTTAAAAAAAAAAAAAAAATTAAAAAAGGGGCACCTGGGTGGCTCAGTCAATTAAGTGTCCAATTTGATTTCAGCTCAGGTCTTGATCTCAGGGTCATGAGTTCAAGCCCCGTGCTGGGCTCCACACTGGGTGTGGAGCCTACTTTAAATAAATAAAATAAAATAAGAAACT
The DNA here is from genome assembly GCF_004348235.1 of Phoca vitulina. Classification (NCBI taxonomy): domain Eukaryota; kingdom Metazoa; phylum Chordata; class Mammalia; order Carnivora; family Phocidae; genus Phoca; species Phoca vitulina. Next base: position 53,097,152 of record NW_022589706.1, read on the forward strand.
AAAATTAAAAAAAACTTTTTTACATCTACTTTTGCTAAAATACAAAATCCATTCAGGTTTAATGGTTCTTTAACTTAGGACTAAACTGTGAAGTTTTGCCAGAATTTAGTATTCTAAAGATACAAAATTCTTTGGGTATGTTCTCACTAAAGTAAATTAATTAAATATTGTTGGATATATTTGTTTCCCTTCCACATTTATTTCAAACTACTCATTTTTAAAGCAAAAATTCTAAAGTAATCCTCCATCATTATTAAAAAAAAAATCTAATACACAATAAGAAGAGAGAGCCACACATAAGCAATTTCTATTAACATAAAGAGCACTAACAGTTTCTATCTTAGTTTCTTGACACACATTCCAGGGCCAAATTTGATAATAATATTTAAAAATAAGAATGATTAAACCTTCACTAGAACCTCCATACCAAATGTTAACAGTTGGACATGCTTCTGGATATGTGCAGGAATACCTAAATGGTGATTAAGTAAGGATATTTAAAATTGTAACCTCATAAATAAAATAATGCAAAGCCCATCCAGTAGTATATTTTAAATTGAGGCTAAAGGTATGAACTATTTTATAATAATTTATCTTATTGCATAATGTTTTTCAAGGCTAATATTATAAAAAGCCCTAGCAAACGTTTTTTTGGAAAGATCATCATTAGCATTTTCATCATGCATTTATAAAAATATTTTTGTGCTTATTAGGTGACAGGCCTTATACTGCGTAATGGATATAGATTGACAAAGTTAGTCCACCTCCAAGAGTCTATAATCTAGAAAAACTTGAACCTGTTTCTCCACAAAGTTTCAAATCAAAATCTTCCATGACTTTTTCCTCTTCTCTGATTTATACTCCCTTTCCATTTTCCTTTAATCCAACTAATAATTAAAACCCAAAACTCCACTTTGAATAGGAGAGAAAATTTCAATATATTTAAACAAAATATTTCATCCAGATGTGTCCTATGTATAGAATGGAATACAAGCACAGTCTTGTCCAAACATAAATAACATAGTAAGCAAAGTAAGAAACAAAGCAGCTTGTCCCTCTTTTCACATTTGCACAGTGTGCCCATTGGACAGTTGCATTTGTTGTCTCCACCCAGGATGGGTCACACCATGAATTCATTCTTTTTCCAGTATTTCACAACAGGTTCTATGTATACAAAACTGATAAAATATTTATTGATTTTAGGTCACACTCACCTCCCCAAATTTGTCTGTACTGTGCATTCTCAAATAAAAATTTAAAAGGTACATATATAAAAGAAATTAGCTATTTCAATATTGTTTATTTTTGTTCCAAACAGGATAAATCTACTGATAGTACAGCACTCTCAATTTGGTCAGCAACACATCAGCTGTCCTCTGCTCCAAAGCAACAAGTATCTCCAACAAAAAGAAATACGCCACATACACAACCCCCCCGCCACACACACACATACATATCACACAGGAAGAGTGGTAGAGAAAGAAGAGGGGCTGAGGATAAAAATAAAAATTACAAGAAAAGACTTAAGTCCAAAACCAACTTTTTAGAGTCACCAATTTCTTCCACCCTTGTGAAAGACAACTATCCTACTCTAGGAGACTGAAGAAACAGCTCCAGGTAACATGCTTAAGATAGTATCAAAGGCATGGAAAATAATTAGGGTGTAAAAACTATCCAACTAACCGTGGGTCATTCTAATACCGTCACTGGCTCTTCTCCTTTGGTTCCTGGATGGTTTGGGGTCACAGGCAACAAGCTCCAATCAGTCTGGTCTCTCATGATGCCTGTTACCACTCTATTTCTAGCCTAATTATTAATAAAAAATTTTGAATGGTTTGTCAGCAAGCAATTACTGCAAATATCGAAAGACTGACTATTCTTTCAGATTCACAACTCCATCTCCTAAGAAATGCATTACATTAAATTCTCTTTATCCACCTAAGGCTGGGCCAAAAATTACAAAATAGAGTATCATTCTTTATTCCACTAACCTAATCCTGACCATAGCTAAAGAATCTTTAAGGATCTTCCCATAAAGAGATCTCAAAGCATAAGTGACTTTCCAAAGTTCCCAAAGTGGATATACAGATAGGATTCCAACACAACCCTCATACACATACACACACACACACACACACACACACAGATTTCATTCTATGTAACTGAAATATTTCTTTGGTCCTTATGAAGCTATCTCACAACACAACTATCTGTTACCATTACTTTCAACTTCCCCCACAAATTTCAGATATCCAGTTTTACTACCAAATCTCCAACAAAAAATAACACAATATAAGAAAACAGAAGGCAGTATTTACCAACTTTTATGTCTGTGATGGATATCTCACTAGCATGCTTAATGAAATCAAATTTAACCCACATTCATATTTTTCGATTCCTTTATCACCAATTTCTTATCAGAATCAAGTATTTTTAGAAAGCCTATCAACTCCCATACTCCTAAAGCACATATATGCCAATGTCCCTCAATGAAGGCAGTCGATATTGTTTAAAGGGTAGACACTGAATAAGCTTACAGATTATTTAAAAGCATAACTTAACTGCCAAACATAATTTTATACTTAGTATGTTTTTGTATGCTTAAGGAAACCACTGCCCTCTTACACAAATTCCACAATTTCCAGTAAAACACTTAATTTTTAAAGTATTTCTCATAATTATTTTAAAGGTATACATTTACATAACTTGATTTTTTTTTTTTTTAGCACTCCAACTTACTTTAAAAACTATGTACAATTTAAGTAGATACTATATGTGGGTCTTAGAATCTTCTGCAGTTTACACTTACAATACTTAAAGGCATATAATACCATAAAATTTTATATTCTTTAAAATCAAATCTGCAAAACATACAAGTAGGTTTTTTCTAATCCTGGTCTTCAATATATCAAAGAAAATGTCAACTTACTAAGAGTCATTGGCAGGAAGAAAGGCTCCAAATGTTCCTATATATCCAAATTTTTAACAATAAATACTTTTTTAAAAAAGAATCATGGAAAGGTTTCAGGAATTGACATATAAAATCAAGAATATATGCCAGTCAATAAATAATTACACATTCTATATAAAAATAGCCACATTCATATTCTATGCAACTTGCTAATTTCCTGGAATTAATCCCTATGTGTCTTCTATTTCTACCTCAGTTTCTAAAAACCATGTACCCCTGAAATGTCACTTCATAAATAAAAGCATTATTATCTAACTAGGTAGATGCAACTTCTGTAATCTTTTTAATGTTGTAAATGTGATGCATACAAGATTTTTTCAAAATTCAAAGGCCACAAAGGCACAAAATGAACAAAATGAACACAAAATGAGGTCTTTTTTGTACCTGCCTGCATTAAATTGGCAATACACTGTTACACTGTTAATGGACTTCTAGTGTGGTTACCAGCTTAACTTTAATACTGTTTTACTTGTTTCCTAATTCAGCATTTTTATATGTTATCTATTGACTGTCCACTGACGAAATGAGCACTAACCCTTCTTCGATTGCCCTCAATCTCCTACTAATTTTATGTTATTTTTTTATATTATAAAGTTTTATAATGCATTCTACTCCATAACCTTAATTAAACCTATTTTATACATCTTCTAAGGGGATTCTAAAAACTAAAAATCAATTAAGTACATTTAGAATGTGCTTAGGTAAATACTAATCACCAAGGGAAATATAATTTTATATCATTTAGACGTTACTGATTGAAAGAGAACGGTCCATGTATCCCAGTCAGACGACACTCCTGAATTTTCCTAGGTTTCTTCAGTTCTTTTTATAGGCCCAAGATTGCCATTGTAACTACCAGTTTCCTCCCACCCACACTGCTCTACCACCATATTCTCTATCTTGGACTGTATTTTTCATTGTACTCTAGTATCTCAAATATTTTCATATAAGGTGCATAGTTTTTCCAAGTATAAAAATGTACTTGTCCTCCTATGATAAGTAGTGTGGTTGAGTACAGAAAATGTAGGTCCAAATTTCTTTTCCCCCAAATGTAAAGATACTGTTCGACAGTCTTCAAGCATTCATCAAGGCTGCTAGGAACCCAGTCATTTCATTTTCCATCTTTTATTCCCACTCTGTGGCGGTAATTGGGGATTTTCTTTTCACCCTTAGAGTTCTGAAATTTTACCAGATGTGTCTAGATGTAGATCTTTTTCCATTCATCCTGCTTGGGCTCTTTCAATCTGAAATTCATTATCTTTCTTCCAGCTCATGACCTTTTCTTCAATTATTTCTTTCATTATTTTCTCCTTCCCACTGTTCTGTTCTCTGCTTCTAGAACTCATATTTATGGATGTGAAAACTTTATGATATAACGTATTTTCCGGACCTCTTTAATTTTCTCTCAATTTTTCCAGATCTTTTTTTTTGCTTCATATATGCAGAGATTTCCGCCTCTTTCGCTCCAAACCAACAATTCAGTCTTGATTCATGCTAAATTGTTATTTAGCCAATCCATTAAAATTTTTCTTTATAATTTTCAAAATCTTTTCTGGTTCTCTGCCCCTTTTTTCAATGAAACTACAATTAATGATTATAACATTTTCTTAAATCTTAAGTGAAATACCAATTACAGTTTTTCTTTGAAGTTTTCTTCTGAATTATATCTGACATCAGTTGTTCTTTTATTCATCTTAATCCTCTTCCATCTTGATTCTCCTCAATTGTCTGATTATCCCTGTCTGTTTATATTGGCAAATGAAAAGATTACTTTAGAGAGTGCTGGAAGCCAAAGTGGGCTTTCTCTGAAATTGTTCAAGTTTGTTTACCCAAGTGACTTCTCCCTTAAAAGGGAGAGTAGCACTATTTAAGCAGGCAGGGCATATAAATAAGGCATCCAAGCAAGGCACCTACATAGGAAGTCAAGCTCGCTGGGTACTGTCAAAACTGTTTTCCTCTGGAGTAGCATGCCTTAGTGGCTCTGCTTCTCTCTCAGATTCCAACATCTCAGTAGATGTCCTACTGAATTGTTGGTCTACCTTCCTAAGGGCATAGTCCTTCGATTTCAGGGCTGAGGACAGGCATCACTGCCACGAGAGTTTAGGCTGGAGAAAGGGCGGGAAGGAGGTCCAACTAAAGCATTTTGGTAAATAATTCTTCTAAAAATTCTTGATTATTACCCAATTACCCACTACTGTTCTTTGTATTTGTTGACTTCAAGCTTGGAGCCTTTCCGAGGTTCCCCTAGGAAAACCTGAGCTTACCTCCGGTATTTTGGGTTCCATTTTTTCTGAGATTTTGCTGTCAATCCGATCCCATGAACTTTCTATCTTCTTCAAAATTTCTGGTCCTCTGATGGTACCTGTAGTGGACTGTGAACTGTAATTTTGCTGCTCAACATGCTTTCTCCCCTCCCCCTTTTTCTAGTAACATAATCCCTCTTGTCTGTGGGGAAAATATTCCATGTGATTTAGGAGGTGATTTCTTCCCAACCACCACAGGGGTGGCCACATAACTTAGGTCTGGCTAGAATATCCCATCCCCCTTTCCTTTGGTGGCCACCATTGCCTGGCTGAAAATAAAGCTAAAACATTAGAAAAGAGAGACTAAAAATGTTGAGAGAAACAGTACTGATGACATCATTCAAATCTGGATTTATCCACATCCAGGTTGGATCTTCTCCCGTCGTTCCCCACATACATGCAAACATACATTTAAAGTCATAGAGCTAATGAGGTCCTTTTGCTCCTCTTCAAGGTAGTTTGGCTAATATAATAACATCTGTTCCTGCTTTTCAGGACTGTCATTTAATTCAATCCTTATACAATATCAGTGGGACACCGGGAAAAAAAAGTTAAAGGAAAGTGCTCAATCCATCATATTTAAAGAAAACTTAGGACAATAACTATAAAATAAGCCTGAAGAAATAAAAATAAAGCTTTATGGTTTGCTGTTAAACATATAATAAGCTGCAAACTTTATTAAGTATATGTTATCATTCCATAAGACATCCTTCATACGTCTTGGGAGTAAAAAAGCAGACATAAAAACCAATTATCTCTCAAAGAGTTTTTCTGTGAGTCAAGATTCCAGTGGTTTCAAAAAGAAAAAGAGCAAAGGAGGAAAGGTGATAGTAATTTAAAATTTTCTAATCTAGTACTGTAAAAAAAAAAAAAAAAAAATCTCTCTGAATGGTTATATAGTGACAACCCCTGAAAGAAAAATTCTGTATCTGCTGGTGTGATTATTGGGGCAGAGGTAGGGAAAGTGTTGCTTGTTTTTAACTTTAGAGGTAATAAAAAGTACAGATGGTCACTGAACTCCTCAATGGATAAAAGATGAAATCCAGTACTCTTCACCTAAGGTTCATAATTCATGGTTCACAGATTTATGCCTTAAGAACTCCTCCTAAAACAATATGCAAAATGCTGTATCTATGTTTAAGTAAATTTTGGGGAAAAATAGGTCCACAGTTTTCATCAGAATCTAATAACTAAAATTCATAACCTAAAAAAGGTAAAGAAAACTGCTCCTGACTGAAAAAGAACAATGACAACTTCATTCAAGAATTTTATGTAATGATTAAATCCAGAAAAACACCTAATGAATACCTTCAACATGTAAAATATGTAAAACATATTTTAGATATATAGATTATTTCCATTCTTTAAAAAAAAACTGTTAGGAAGAAAATCATTAGCCCCAATATGAATGAAAATAATGAAGTTAAACAGTAACTTTCCCAAAGTCACATGGTATTAAAGCAGTATTCAAAAGCAAGTTTCCCAACTTGATTTCAAACTCTTTCACAAACGCTTTTTTTCCAGGAGAAATATTCTTAAGAAAAGAAATACAAAGGCAATGGGTTATTTCATAATGAAATGTAATTTTATGTCTGGCACAGAAATTGTCAAGTACTAACATGCCTATGGTTTAATGAAAGTAGAATCTGACCCTTATTCCTAATTGCCCTTTGATTAAGATATTCAGGAAAACTTGTGCTTGTGGTAGTGAAGTCAGGAGGACCCTACTATTTGATTAAGATGTATGAATCTTAACACTGAAGGCTGCCTAAGCCAACAAATGGGTTCTCTAGCCAAGCAAAGCTACTCTTCCGGGTTCCATGGGCTACACAACGAAGTTGTTCATGCATGAAGGACAAAAAGCTGAAATGCCAAACCCTTGGGTTTTTTTTTATATTTTGGCATAAAAGACAAGAGGATCTGCGGATAAGGCTAAAGTAAGAACTTCCACATATGAAAAGACCTCCCACACACTAAGGCACATTCACAACTTAAAAACATATTCTAGTACTTGGATCTGGCCAAGAGAACTCAGGTACTGGAGTTTGGGTTGGAGCAGAAAATTGGGTCAAATGGGGGAGAGGACCTTGGATCGTGAGGTAATGGTTTTATGGGGGCAAAATAAGAAGAGAAATTAAGTACAAATGAAAAAACAATCCACAAAGCAAGTTAGAGATGTGTTTTAAAGGTACCAAGATTTAGAAAATATCATGGTCAAATCTTTGCATTGATACTCTGCCATTTTATCTAGAATCACAGAATCATCTGCTAAGGTTACAGCAAAGAAGTCACAGAAATACGGATTGCTTCACCATTCCCAGAAAAGGAGCTAAAGAGTAAATAAAGGATGTTGAATTTTGCATTACTCTTATCAATCCCTCTTTATTAACAACACTATGACAAAATACTGTAAGTTTTTTAATTCTGGGGGAATTTAAGAACATACTTTTTTTTTTTTTTAAGATTTTATTTATTTATTTAACAGAGAGAGACACAGCGAGAGAGGGGACACAAGCTGGGGGAGCAGGAGAGGGAGAAGCAGGCTTCCCGCAGAGCAGGGAGCCCGATGCGGGGCTTGATCCCAGGACCCTGGGATCATGACCTGAGCCGAAAGCAGACGCTTAACGGCTGAGCCACCCAGGCGCCCCTTAAGAACATATTCTATTTAAATACTAAAGATCTGTGCCTGCTTCAGCAGCACATATACTAAATACTAAAGATCTAATGAGTTCAGAATATAATCCTAAAAGGGCATCTAACCCATGTGACTATCACTTGCAGAATCTCTGTTATAGACTCTCATTCCCTATTAACATTGGCTCCATCTAAAATAAATTAACCCACGTGCACAATTACAGCTGAAGAGTTTTATTGGCAATCTGTGAACTCAAGAAATAGAGTTGCTGTGAGGATTAAATGAGACAAAGCAATTCAAACTCTGCCTGGTCATTAAAAATATTAGTTATTGAAGGCAACTGGGTGGCTCAGTCGGTTTGCGTCTGCCTTCAGCTCAGGTCATAGATCCTGGAGTCCTGGGATCGAGCCCCATGTCCCCACATCGGGCTCCCTGCTCAGTGAGGAGTCTGCTTCTCCCTCTCACTCTGCCCCTCCCCCCTCCTCTTTCTCTCTCTCTCTCTCTCTCTCTCTCTCACTCACTCTCTCTCAAATAATAAAATTTTAAAAAAATAAAATAAAATTAGTTATTGAGATTACAATTATTCAATGTGCTAAATGTTATGAACAACTTCAGGGAAGCAGTGATATTTCATCTGGCTCTTTATGGATAAAGCAGTCAACCAAGAGCAACACCCAGAAAAAATAGATATTAATAGGGCTTGAAAGCTAACATTTGACCTAGCATATCCCAAAACATACTAAACCACTACAAAACCACTGTAGTTTAAAAAATACGGCATTGACACACATAATAAAATAGGAATCATAGAAACAGACCCATTCACCTTTGGTCTAGCACTTTCACCAGTGGAATATATCCTACCAAAATACAGAAACATATACACAAAGATATGTATATCAAAAAGAGCCCACTGCAATATTATTTGTAATGGTAAAACACTGGGTACAACCAAAACACTGGCCACAAACACTGTATAAAACCAGGGAAGTCATGATTCCTGAAAGAGAATACTCCCCAACCATTAAAGGAAACAAGAAACTATATGTGTATTTATGTGGAAAGAGTATGATAAACTATTAATTTAAAAAAATTTCAAAAGATTTTTATCATGACCATATTCATACAGAACAAGAATTTTTTACATAAATATACATGTGGATAAATGTGTAAAAATGCACAGAAAAAGCATGAAATTACATACACTTAAGATTTATACCTTAGGATATGAAAGAAGGGAGATTTTTCAACTATTATACCTTATCTTCCTCTACTATTTAAATTTTTACAGTTTACATTTACTACATGACAATAAAAATAGAAAAGATATAATGCAATTTCCCTTAAGATTCCTCCCACACAAAAAAATTAGAAAGAAAACAAAACAAAACAAAATACCACAGTTTAGTATCATGGATGCATACTCTATCACAGGTTTGATTCAAAAGAATGTGTCATCCCGTCAATGGAATTACAACTTATCTAGCTTGAGTCTTATAGCAGCTCTTCCATTCTGGCATTTCTTGAAAATCAACTACATTAAGTTTTAAATTATTCCTAGTTTATTTGAAATATACTTCAAAAACATTGAAACAAAACTAAACACTGGAATGATAATACAAAAGAACTAAAACACATTCAGAGAATTTTTAAGTCCTGCCTTAAATGTGTATGGAGATGTTTGAGTCCAAAGACAGCCGGGTTAAGACTAATGACATCACAGATTAATAAGAAAACTATATAGAGGGGCGCCTGGGTGGCTCAGTCGTTAGGCGTCCGCCTTCAGCTCAGGTCATGGTCCCAGGGTCCTGGGATCTAGCCCCGCATCAGGCTCCCTGCTCTGCATGAAGCCTGCTTCTCCCTCTCCCACTCCCCCTGCTTGTGTTCCCTCTCTTGCTGTGTCTCTCTCTGTCAAATAAATAAAATCTTAAAAAAAAAAAAAAAAAACTATATAGATGCTGTCACTGCTCTTGTCTTCTTCAAAAAAGCACCTTTACTTCTTTAGTAGAAATTTGTAAGGGAGGGAGGGAAGAAAGGAAAGAAAGAAGCCAAGCATGCATAGAGCTTTAGAGTTAGGAGGAAAAAAAAATTGTTTCAAAAGACCACTGACTATATTAAACGAAAAATATGGAAAATTACTTTGTTAACCATAAACCCCTGCAGATGTTAGCTATGTGTCAAAAAGCACAGGAAACTGTTTAGTACAAACAACTAATTTTAGTATGTGGGCCTTAAGGTTATACAAATGCAGCACACATAAAGATGTATATAATGAGCAGATATAATCCAGTCTACTGTTCTATTGTCCAAATATATGAAATAAAGGTAGTAATTCAAAGAGTAGGAAAGGATAGACTGAAATAGCCAATTCAAATGATTAACCATTCAGAAATGTAAGATTAAGTTCCTATCTCCCTCCATAGGCCAATTTAAATTTAAAGGACACGAATTAAGTGTAAAAAACAAGAGGTACAGGGGCGCCTGGGTGGCTCTGGCGTTAAGCGTCTGCCTTCGGCTCAGGTCATGATCCCAGTGTCCTGGGATAGAGCCCCACATCGGGCTCCCTGCTCGGCGGGAAGCCTGCTTCTCCCTCTCCCACTTCCCCTGCTTGTGTTCCCTCTCTGGCTGTGTCTCTCTCTGTCCTATAAATAAATAAATAAAATCTTTAAAAAAAAAGAGGTACAATAGCCAAAGGTAGAATAACAACCCAAATGTACATTGAGGGATGAATAAACAAAATGTGGTATATACATACAAAGGATTATTCAGTCTTTACTAAAAAGGAAGGAAATGTTCCATATGCTACAACATGGATGAACCTTAGGGACATTATGCTTAGTGAAATAAGTCAGTCACAAAAAAGGATACTGTATGATTCCATTTATATTAGTCATCTAAAGTAGTCAAATTCATAGAAACAGAAAGGAGAATGGTAGTCACCAGGAGATGAGTAAAGAGGTAAATGGGGAGCTGTTTAAGTTTCTGGGGAGTTTCAGTTTTGCAAGATGAAAAAGTTCTAGAGATCTGTTGCACGACAATGTGAATATACTCAGCACTACTGAACTGTACACTTAAATGGTTAAAATGTGTAATTTTTTTTGTTGTGTTGTTTACCAAAATTACATTTTTCTCAATTATGAAAGAATTAAGAGGTATGCATTAAATTACCTAGGCCACTTTTAAAAATTATGAAACTATAAAGAGATCAAATAAAGTGCTTGATCAAACTCCTTTCTAACATCCAAGCGGCAAATATGGCTAAAAATACAACATCAAAGATTAAAAAGAAAAAGAATGCGTAAAATTGCATCTGTAAAGCACAGATCTTTACAAGATGATGTAGGAAAGAAATACAGTTTCTCCCAAGAAATTTAAAAATCTAATATGAAATGGATAATCTCCCAGAAAATATCAATTGAAATGTTAATGACATCAAATCCGACACTATGTTAGAATACTAGATCATACTAAATATTCCAAACAGTTTAATATTAGGAAATTTATTATTACAATTCATTATATGAATAGATTGGAGGGGAGAAGAAATACTCATTCCAATAGATGTCAAAAATGCATTTGATAAAAGTTAGTATACATTTCTGATAAAACTTAATGAGCTAAGAGAAAGAGATATATTAAATAGAGGATATTTGCATTATACTTAAGAGTGACACAGCAGCACTCCCTAGATAATGATTGCCTCTATTACCACTTTTATTCAACATTTTGGGAGTGTTCAAAACTGATGCAACAAGAGGAAAAACAAGAGGTAAAAGCACTGAAAAGGCAGAGACAAAAGACAATCATCTGTTGGGAGTCAATATGAAAACTCACCAGATAAACTCACATAATATAAGAATTCAGTTTAGCAGCCATATACACAAGATCAAAATATCAAAATCCATAGGTTCTTATACTCCAACAACAACAAATTACAAAGTGTAATGGAAGAAAAAATACCATGCATTACAGTAGTAAGAACTATAAAATAATCTGAAATAAACCCCCCAAAATGTGCAAAATCTATATGAAAACTCTAAAATTTTATTAAAGACAGATGAAGGGCCTGAAGAAAATAGAGGCATGCCATGTTTCTGGATGGAAATGCTCAGTATTATACATCTATTTCTCCTCAAATTAATCCATATTTCAATCTAATTCCAATTAAAATCTCAATGGGCATATTTTATGGCAGTTTACAAAAGCCATCTGACAAGTTAAATGCACAATATCTAAAACTCTTGACAGATCAATGAGGGAGAACTGCCTTCTAAGACATCAAAGCATTCTAACATACTAGGTTGAGCCATATGAAATCACAGAGATTTGAGGACTCTCCATGTATAAAAAGAACAGTATCAAAAGGTCCAACCTAATAACTAAAACTGATGTGGACATAGGAGAAAAAAAAAACAGCTATTATTAATCTGGGAATGTTAAACACTCAAATTTCCCTATTCCCACCACCCACAAATCCCTTTCTAAGTGTTAAGAAACAGAGGAGTCCACTAAAATATTTAATACTAATAAAGCTTGGTTAAAGGCCAAGAGGGCCTCCTATTTCTTACCCCAGTAGCAGTCACAGGCAGAAAACTGAAAGGGAGGGTGGAGAAGAGAAGAAGTGTAGGGAGGAAAAGTTTCTTTCAACAACCCTGAACAGGAAAGGATACCTAAGCTGAAACCTAAAAGAGGAGAGACAAAGAACCAGGGGAAGAATATCCTAGAAAGAGAGTAAAAGACCCTAGGTGAGAAAGTCTCCATGCTCTAAGAACAGGCCAGTGGGACTAGAAGATAGTGAATAAACTAAAAAGGTTATAAAATGAGGCTAGAATAAGAAGGATCAGCCATACAAGGTCTTACAGGCCAACGCAGGAGTTTGGGTATTATTTTAAGAGCAATGAGAAGTCAAATAATGATTTACATTTCAGAAAGATTGGCCTAGTTGCTGCATGAAGAATGAACTGAAGTGTGAGGAGACAAGAAAGAAAGCTAGGAGATCAAATTAGGAGACTACTATGAAGTCCAAGTAAGATAACAGCCTGGGCTAATGTGATGGTAGCAAAGATGGAGAGAAGTGGGAAGTTTCAAGGTATACTTTGGAAGTCTTATGTCCAGTATCCTTCCCACTCTACCACCTCACCTTTCTGGCAACAGAAACACTTTCTGGGAAACTATTCCATGAGACTCAGGTGAAAATGATCTCTCCTAGTCTACCTCCTAGAGAGGCAGAAAGACATGACTTACACCTAGACAAAGCATCTTTTTCCTTTTCAATGGCTGGTTCAGGCATGGACACATGACCCAAGCTAGGCCAACAAGATTATTTCAGGAGTCAGGAGTAACTTTTTTTCCTTGGATTGCTAGCCATAAAAACAATGTAATCCTAGAATTATATTGGCGTAAGACATTAATTATCCTCCAATATCCATACTTCCCTTCTTTTAGTAAAACACTTTTCCATAAGTTATATCTGGGTGTGATGGCCATTTAGCAAGAGCTGGGTCCTAGTAATGGACATACAACTAAGTTCTGGTCAGGAAGTGATGTTTGCAATTTCTTGGCCAATTCATTAAAAGGAAGCTATCTGTGGTTGCCTTTCTGTTTCTTATTTCTCATGTGCTGTGTATTAGTTTTTCTAGGGCTCTTATAAAATACCACAGACTGGGTGGCTTAAACAACAAAAACTTATTTTCTCGCAGTTTTTTAGGCTAGAAGTCCAAGATCAAGGTGTCAGAACGTTTGGTTTCTTTGGAGGTCTCCATCCTTTTCTTATAGATAGCTACCTTTTTGCTGTGTCCTCACATGACCTTTTTTGTGTGCATGTATTTCTGGTGTCTCTTTCTGTGTCCAAATTTCCTCTTCTTATAAAGACACCTGTCACGGGCGCCTGGGTGGCTCAGTTGGTTAAGTGACTGCCTTCGGCTCAGGTCATGATCCTGGAGTCCCGGGATCGAGTCCCACATCGGGCTCCCTGCTCGGCAGGGAGTCTGCTTCTCCCTCTGACCCTCCTCCCTCTCATGCTCTCTGTCTCTCATTCTCTCTCTCGCAAATAAATAAAATCTTAAAAAAAAAAAAAGACACCTGTCAGATTGGATTAGGGTCCACCCATATGACCTGATTTGACCTTATTCCCTTTTTTAAGGCATTACCTCTAAACGCAGTCACATTCTGAAATACTGGGGGTTAGGGTTTATCAATTTTATTTTTTGTATCATAAATGTACTCTTTAATCCCCATTTCCTATTTCACCTATCCCCCCCACCTACCTCCCCTCTGGTAACCATTAGTTTGTTCTCTATCGTTAAGAGTCTGTTTTTTGGCCTGTCACTCTCTCTCCCTTTTTTCCTTTACTTGTTTTGTTTCTTAAATTCCACATATAAGTGAGATCATAGGGTATTTGTCTTTCTCTGAATGATTTATTTCGCTTAGATTCTCTCTAGCTCTATCCATGTCATTGCAGATGTCAAGATTTCATTCTTACTTATGGCTGAATAATATTCCAGTGGGGTGTGTGTATGTGTGTGTGTGTGTGTGTGTGTATCATATCTTCTTTATCCGTTCATCTACTGAAGGACACTTGGGCTACTTCCACAGTTTGGCTATTGTAAATAATACTGCAATAAACATAGGGGTGCATGTATCCCTTTGGATTAGTGTTTTTGTATTTTTGGGGTATATATCCAGTAGTACAATTACTGGATCGTAGGGTAGCTCTATTTTTAATTTTTTGAGGAAACTCCATACTGTTTTCCACGGTATGCATACCCAGTTTGCATTCCCACCAACAATGTGGGTTAGGGTTTCAACATGAATTTTGGAGGGACACAACTCAGCCCATAACCGAACTGGACTGTGGATGTGATGCTAGTGAGCCAAATTAGACTTTGTAGATGAAGTCAACACCCTAAGGCAAAGCTGTGCAATAAAACTTTCTGTGATGATGTATATGTTCTATTATCTGGCACTCTCCAAGATGGTAGCCACTAGCCACATGTGACTATTTAAATTAATTAAAACTAAATAAAACTAAAAATCTAGATCCTGTTGTACTAGGCATATTTCAAGCACTGAGTAGCCACATGTGGTACACAGCCACCATACTCGACGGCACAGGTTAAGGGATGGTGTAACAAAACAGGAGAACTTGGACTTATGCGTGACCTGAAGGACTACCCCCAGAGTATCACATAATCTATCCTGCTTCAACCACATGTGTTTTGGAGTCATTTTGTTCCAAAAACCCATCTTCTATTTTAACCAATACAGTAAATTAGAAGTAGAGTGCTGCCATAACAAATTCCTAAAAACTCTGGTAAGGCTCAGAGGACAGATAGCAAGGAAACATGTCAGGCTGGAAAACTAACCACCTCTGTTATGCAGTACCAAACCATTTAGTAAAACTCTTGCCTGCCATAATGGAGAGGGCACATTACATGACTAATAAGTGTGTATAGCTCTAATAAAAGCAGTTAGAAAAACTCAGAATATTGGTGGGTATTGGCTGTTTAAAGAACTGGCAAAAAGATCAGCTCAACCAAGTGTAAGGCAGTTTGTGAACAGAGATAGACATAAATACAGTGCCACTGAGAGAAGCTCTCTCAGTAGCAAACCCTACCCTGAGTCCAGTAAATCGAGGCCTCTCAGGTTAGGAAAGGCAGGACTTTTGTGCTCCAAATATACCAAGAGAACTTTGTAGCAAAGAACATGTGAAGAGGGTCCCTTTGTGATGGGTTTTGATGTGTCAACTTGGTTAGGCTAAACTAAGAGGAAAGGAAGGCAAGCAGCCATTTTGTAAATACTTTCTCTCAGGTATTCAAACACTAATCTAGGTGCTGCTGTGCAGGGATCTGTAGATGTAATTAAAGTCCCTAATCAGGGGGCACCTGGGTGGCTCAAGATGGTTAAGCGTCTGCCTTCAGCTCAGGATCCCAGGGTCCTGGGATCCAGCTCCACATCCGGCTCCCAGCTCAGGGGGGAGTCTGCTTCTCCCTCTGCCTCTCCCCCTACCTGTGTTCTGTCTCTCTCTCTCTCTCAAATAAATAAATAAAATCTTAAAAAAAAAAAAAAAAGAAAAGAATTTATTTTAAAAAAAAAGTCCCTAATCAGGTGACTTTTAAACTAGGGTGATGATCCTCAGTGAGCCTGACCTAGTAGGTGAGGTCTTAAAAGAGATTGGGCTCTTCCTGGCAAATGAGACTCCAAATAGCAGCTGAGTCTGTAATTGTTCTCCCTTCCCTGGATCCTCCTCTCCTAACTTCCTAGGGAGAACAGCATCAGCATATGCCCACGGGTTCTAGCCTGCCTGAGATCTTCCCTTCCCAAATGCCTACCTTACAAATTTCAGACTTACTTAGCCAGCTCCCAGAATTGTAATCCAATTCCCTGTAATAAATCTCTTAATACCTACCTCCCTCTCTCTCTCATATATAAATCTCCTATTTGTTCTACTTCTCTGGTTAAACTCTGACTGATAGACTATTCAAGCCTATTATTTCAGATGCCCTCAAGGTAGCCCAGTAACACAAGGAAAGAGGAACAGGCCTAGCACAGAGACTAGTACAGGAATGAGTAGATTTCACAAGTTACGACTAAAAGAGATCTTCTGCTGAAGATAATGTCATATGGTACTGACTTAAACAGAATAGAAGTCTATTAAGTTTTTAAAAGAGTTTTACCACCGAACTACATTACTGGCCTATAAAAACCTATGAATGAACCTTAAATAACCCTGCAGCTCCTTAATCTATACCAACTAGCAGGGAGCTATAAAAGTTGTGCAATTTCTAGGGCAGTCATATTCTTGAATGCCTACTACTTCAGATGTAGCAAAGGAAAATAACAAACAAGGAAGAATCACCTAAGAACAAAACCAAGGACACACACAATAGTCAAAAGGGCATTCCTCCCACAGAGCAAAATCAAAGTTTAACCAAGGGATTTATATAGTTGCCAAAGCAGAGTCTTCTGATCAGGATTTCAGCCATTAATGTCCATTAATATGGACCAACAACTGTTCTCTACTTCTATTCTTTCCTTCTCCAAAGAAGCATCATTATGATTATCCTATTCCTATTCACCCCTGTGCAATGGGTTGGGCAAAAGGAGAGACACATTATTTATTGTTTTATAGATTACTGGCTGAATTAAGAGAAAAAGAAGTATGTAAATATCTGTTGTGTTGAGCTATGCCTAGTAACTGGATGGAACTTTGGAGTGATACTCTTGAGAAAGGAAGAAAAGTATGTTAGAAGAAAGGTTTGTACAAATGTTGGGTGACCAAAAGGTTCATACCAGTACTCAAGAAGAAAGGTTTAAATCGGAAATACACACTTGATAGTCACTAGCATATATATAAATACACAAGACTAGATAAGATCACCTAAGAAGTGAGACTACATACAAGACCAAAAAGGGCCCAGGACTGAGCAATGAGGTACTAAATAATCAAAGAATGTACAGTGAGGAGAGTAGGAGGAAGCAAGAAGACCAAAAAAAGCAGCTAGTAATGTAGAAACAGAAGAGGGTGGTATTACATAAGCAAGAGAATAGCATTGTTTAAGAGGCAAAAATTGGTCAACAAGGTCAAATACTACTAAAAAGAGTAAATAAGAAATGGACACAACAATTAAATATTATATCCAAAAAGATATCTGTGTATCTTTCAAAAACAAAGCACAGCAGTATCAAAAGAAAATTTCTAAGAATATTTTCTTAAAATATTGGGGTGAAGGTCTCCAGAAAGCAAAAAAGAGTAAGTCATTTTACTACACAAAAATAAAATGTTTCTATATTGTGAAAATACTATAAACAGAGAAGAACAAATAATACTGTGAAGGATTATTATGCATAAATATAAATAGCACCAACAATCACTAAGAAAAAGACAATTCTAATAGAATAATAAGTAAAGGATATAACAGGAAATTTTCCAAAAGAAATCCAAATGAAAAATAAAAATTAAAGTTTACTCAATGTCAATAGTACTCAGGAAAACGAAAACAAAAACAAAACACGATTTTTTGTTTAACACATTTTAAAAACTAAGATTGCTCATTTCTAGTAATATTCTTAATACCCTGTTGATAGAAGTAAAACTTGGGAATATTTATTAAATTTAACATGTGCATAACTTCTGACCCAGCAATTCTTTCCAGGAATCCATTCCAAAGAAATATTTTTATACCCAAAAATAACTGTAAAAGGACGTTCACTTCATGTAACAGCAATGTACTGAAAACAATCAAAATGTCTACCAACATAGGGGCGCCTGGGTGGCTCAACTGGTTAAGCATCCAACTCTTGGTTTTGGCTCAGGTCATGATCTCACTCAGGGTTGTGAGATCAAGCCCCACATCCGGCTCCAAGTCTGCTTGAGATTCCCTCTCTCCCTCTCCCTCTGCCCCTCCCCCTGCAAGTGCGCACGCTCTCTCTCTCTCTAAAATCAATCAATCTTTCAGAAAATGTCTACCAGTATAAAAGAGCAAATAAATTATGAACATTCATACTATGGAACATTCATAAGTAAATAAGAACAATGAGGCAAAACCTAATGCACTCTGTCAGACACACATACCCCTTCTCTACCCCATACTCATTCATTCACTCCCACCAAGAAAGAAACTAGAATGTTTGATATATACCAAGCTGTTAGCAGCATTTACTTTGAGAAAGAATAAGATAAAAACCTTTATGTATAAGATTTTTTTTAAAGTATGAATGCATTCCTTAGTTTTTATAGTTAAATAAGTATGTAACCATTACCTGAAGACTTAGCTCTTCAACTGATGTATCAATAAATCTTTTAGCAAGCAATAAAACTTTTAGCAGACAAAATGTGTAAGTGATAGCTTTGTTCTCTGTGACCGATAATTTGATTAACATACACCAAGGGGAAAAAAAGAAAAAATTTTCAAATAAGGATTAATTCTGGAGGGTAAAATTATAGGCAATTTTTGTATTCTTCTTTAGATCTTTTTGATTTTGTCAAATTTTCTACAAATATGTATACATTTAATTAATAATGTTTAACTATAGAAATACTATATTTAAAATCTAATTTGGAAGATATTTAACATTATACTTTATACTACTATAACTCAATTTCTCATATTTTAACATATTTGTACCTACATTAACCACAAGTATACCTTTATAACCCCTATTCTCACTACAAAATCTTCACGGTAAAATTAGAACGGATGTCTTTGGTGTCATTTAATTGTTAAGGATATTCTAGAAAAATAGCACATACAGACATCATCTTTAAAAAAAAATCAGAACATGATACCACAAATTAGTGAGTATTACAAGAGGCACTCATAAAAGATGTAAAGTCTACCCAACTTATATTCAAAAACAGAAATAAAACAATCCCTATAATGAGACCAATTCTAAAGGAACAGTTACACTGAAAACTAACACAGATTCCCAAATAAATTAATTATACAGGACTAAAACCATCTTCACAGTTTTAAATTATTATTAATTTTATCTCAACATGACTTAAATTTTATGGAACTAGGAATAATGTTTCAGGTGTTTTTTTTTTTTTTAGATTTTATTTATTTAACAGAGAGAGATACAGAGAGAGAGGGAACACAAGCAGGGGGAGTGGGAGAGGGAGAAGCAGGCTTCCCACAGAGCAGGGAGCCTGATGCAGGGCTCGAGGTCATGACCTGAGCCGAAGGCAGACGCTTAACCACTGAGCCACCTAGGCACCCCAATGTTTCAGTTTCTTCAAATTCCTCATAATCCCTGATTTTGCTAGGTCTCAATAATGCCTTTTAAATTTATTTAGCAAAGTATAAATAGTGATATTTTCTAAAAACCATAAAAAAAACCATTCCATCACTCTAATTTTTCATGTATGTAAATTTAAGTTTTACTAACCTACAAGGTAAATAAAATCATTTAACTCAACATATACAGCTATTATTTTAAATATAGCTAACTTTTTAACAATTCACTGAGAGGGAAATGGTTGAGATTACTATATACTGAAAACAGCCACACATAGGAGAGACTCAATAAATGTTTGTCAAGTAAAAAAATTAACTCCTATACCACATCTTGAACTAGTAAGAACTGTACTAGAGCCTTTATAACAGGACTATTTCTGTTATTAAATTCAAATAAAAAATAAGAGGGAAACCGCATAGAGAAAGTAAGAGACAATAATGAGGTCAAAGACTGAACTGGAAATAAAGCTGGTATAACACAAAGAAGAATTCCTTTTCTTCTCAGGTCTCGAATTTAGGGTGATAGGAAAGAGTGAAAGGAAAATAGAACTATATGTTAATGTTTATTTATTCGAAATTCAAAACTGATGAAACTAGTTTTTCTACAGATCTGAGATATTTCTCAAAGGTTCTTTAATTAAAAGACGATTCAAGAGGAAAAACCCAGACCACAAATTAATTTTAGGACAGGTTATTTCTTCATTTTTTTTTTTTTCTTTTCTGTTCCTTTCTTTTTGGGGAGTATGGGAGGATTGAAAAAAAAAAGATTAAATGAAACTCAATGATAGCTCAGGAGGGGAATATGTCCGGCTGGAGATGCAAACATACAGACTAGTTTCATAAATCTGTCATGTCTAGTGTGTACTTCCAAATAATCTCAAGAAATAAGAAATAAGGAATTTACTTATTTTCAAATTTGAAATAACATTATCTAACACACCTCACATTTTTCTCCATGACTCAAGTTTGAGTAACTGATTAATCTGAACATTAAATAACAAGCAGTAAGAATATAATTAAGTATAATCTGCAGTTTTCCTTTATCATGGATTCCATCCCTAACCATCCAATCATTTTTTAACTATCCCACTCTAGAACTTGTTTAGTTTTAATCATCATTTTCATGGTACAGCAGGCAGAAATATATATAATCTATTTTGTACAGATATATCAAAGAATTATTTAAGAGTTATGATTCTCCAATACCTCATTTCATCTTGTTCAACACCATACTGAAAAAATATGCTTTGTTTCAGATCATTTGCCCAAAAAAAGCACATTTTTTACCCATGACTCATAAAAACCTATTTAACATTTTTAACCTATTCTCAACAATCTTATTTCATTAAACACAACTCAGTCTGACCTATCTGTACACCTTGAGAAGGATTTCATCATATTGTCAAAATTGTTTATAAACATACTAAATAATATTGGGTGCAAACAGAATTCCTAAAGTACTATGAAGTTTACATTTTTTGGTAACTGACCCTCTTTTATGTCTAGTCTCACCCAGAAGTAAACCTAAGTCAACTCTTTTAAAAGATCAAGGTAATGTTTATGAGTTTTATAAAATAACAGAAGGCAATCTGCATTGTGCTTTCAATCAGGTCTATATTATAATGTCGAGTTTCAAAGCATTTTTGGGAAAAATAAAATCTAACATGTCTCTTTTCAATAATTAAAACCTAAATTATAAATCATGATAAAATGATACCTATTTCGTTCCACAATTCCACTTCCCCTCATGACTGGAAAAGATATTTTTAAAGACAAAAATATATACACATTAAGAAGTTAAACACCATACGTGAGGAAGGGTGTTTTGATTCTGTGTGGCAAGTGGATAGGCATAACTACCAGACTGGTAAGGTTCCAGGGACCAGAAGGGTATTCATATTTACCCTTCACCTTCAATTTCCTAATGATTTTTTTCCAAAAGGTGAAAGTTGAAGGAAGTTAGTCAGATTGAGCATAGATTACCATGGATGTTGGTGCCCCCTATTGGTCCTAACAAAAACATAAACGGTATCAACAGGCACTACTTCACATACTACTATGAAGTGAAATTTTTTTCATCTATGGTCAAGTATGTAAAAATTATATGGAAATTCATTACATACACATTTCCTAACCCACTAAATCATCTTTATAATAATGCAGAGTAAACTACTGCCATAAATGCAAATATGCTGCCTCAAAGACCTAAAAACTGAACTTCTAGTCAACCAGACTTCTAGTCAACCAGATGGTATAACTGGACACCAGTAGAAGCAGTCTAGTAAATAGTCTCAAAACTTTCAGGGAATTAAAATGTATTCCTCTGATGATTCCAAATATTTCCAGAGTAAGTGGTTAAAGAAGAAATATTTTTTCATTTATTACTTATTTATTTTTACTTCAGAGATCTGACTTCATGAAAGCCTAGCAGAGGTTAAGACACTAGGACTTATATAACATATATGGTACAGTGCAGGAGGAGATATAAAGATGTGTAAGGCAAGGTTTCATCTTCATCTTCATCACATCTTCAGATCTGATAGTCCATAGCAGACTAGATGAAAGCGGCTTCACTAATTAAACAGTTAAAAGGCAAAATATGAGGATTTAAGACAAGAGTAAGCATAGAGCTAGTTTATCAGAAAGAACAAGTTAAGTCTTGGACTTCACAACACACATAGACCTTCTGTGTTACTACATTACCTTGGTTACAAGTAGTTTCCCAATTCTAAACAATGCACATAAATGCCTGCCTGATTCCCCACTACTACTGCAGTGAGAATATTTCAAAATAACAAGGTGGGAGGGAGGAAGGAGGCAGTCACAGATCTCTCTGAGAATCTTATAAAAAGTTCTGCACACACACTATGGGGGTAGGGGAGAAAGAATAAAACACTTTATAAGCACCTTCAACAAAATCTTGGGTTTAATTTCAGGTATTCACAGCCTATCTAGATCCCAAGTTAACAACTCAAGTATATTTGTATACTTCTGAAACTCACCCATTTTATTTAGGATCTATGTTTAACCATTTACTCTCACTATCGTACCTCCCAAAACCTGTATTTAATCATTGCTGCACTTTTAAATCAATGTGTCTTAAAATAGTTTTGCTCACCATTACTTACCCAGTACAACAAAATGCCCAGCATATAGTAGGAACTCTAAACATGTATTGAATAGCGAAACAAATATGAGAACACCTACTTCATAGGGATATGGTGAAAATAAAATGAGAATACATGATACCTGTATTATCTTATTTAAATAATTCTCATACCAATGATATACAACAGAATCTACATTATCACCATTTACATAAGAGGAGACTGAGGTGCAGAGAGGTTAAATAACTTGTCCAAGATCACAAAGCTAGTAAGTGATGGATCATATCTGACTCTAAGCTCTAGTCCATGCTCTTAACCATTATGTTAGATTTGACACACAGTAGGCACTGAATAAGTAATAGTTTCCTATGTTTTTAAAATGTAAATATACCTAGGACACTTAAGGTACTTATCAGGCATTCAACAATCAATATATATTGGCTTAACTGGCTTTCCCTGTTAATACCTATGGAAGAGGATCCCTACTGAAGAGGACTGTCACTAAGAGAAGTAATTAGTAACTGAAAGATACTGAAATACAAACTTCAGCTATTTGGCAGCCCTGGATCCAAGAAGGGAGAAACTCTATTCCTTCTCTTGGTTTCCTAAATGAATTCTGGATTCTCCTTAAATACTAGTTATTCACCGAAAATGTTTTTTATCAAGTATTGTGCTTAAGCAGACTATGAGACAAGATAATTACGACAGAACTATTCAAAGAGCTTAACTTCTAGTTTACAAATACTGCTTTATCAATTAAGAGATGAAACTGGGGAACAAGTAAGCTTCTCTGGACTCATCTGGGATTCTACCATTATAACAAAGGAACCTGGATGGCATTTTTCCATTAAAGAACAACAACAAAAAGATTTAGAAGTGAATTTGAGGGAACAAAATCTACTGAAATAATTTTTCTTTCTCTCTCATTCTCAACCCTACCTCTTCCATGTCTACAAACAGATTCTCCCTGGCCTTGCAAATCCTTTCAAAAGTGAGTAGTCAGTACTAATTTATGCACTGGGAGCTCCCCTTGTCTAAAATTTCACCACTAGGTTTGTCTCTTAAATTTAAAGCCTCAAGTTACCTACCAAAAATAGCCGGAATTCTGAAAAACTCCTATTGTCTTTACATTTTATTCATCTTTAATAAAAGTTACTTTTGAACACGAATCCTACCTTTAATAGCAAATTTTTTCCCCTTTGAATTCTGCAACAGCAAACACTGATATCATCCAATTACATTTCAAAATGCATTCAATAGAATGCATGTTTCTTCTGAAATGGAGTACCAACTCATGCGATGTTAACATTTTTTTCTTGTAATATTCAAGTAAGCAATTTAGTCACTAATTTGAAAAGAAGTGCATTACAATTTTATGTTAGGAAATACATTTCTGTGTATTTTCCATATTAGTCACCCACTGAAAGCCAAGGCAATTACGCATTTTTCATTTTGATATAAGATTTTTGAGTCAAATGGGAGGGTGGGAGAGTAGGAGAGGGAAAAGGAGAGCTCTTGGTCTTATACTTTTGTTTCCAGGTATAGCCGAAGTTACATTAATTATCTAAAACACGATTATCCTATTCTGACATTGAAGAGAAAAATCCAATTCTCAATAAGCTACTCCAACATTTAATAAGAATTAGATGCTTGTTCTTCAAGATTCAAGTAAGACTCTTATTTAAATTAAATTTCCTTTCCTTCCAACTTTTCCTCTTTCAGCAGATATAGAGAATATCCAGCTAACATTTCCTCATAGCAAATGTATATATTTTTGCTAAATTTTCCTTCAATTTTTCAGGTTAAGTACCTGAAACCACAACTATATACAGAAACTATAACCTTTCATATTCCTTTTTAACCTTTTGATGACTTTTATTAGAAGGATAATCTCAAGGATCATGTTATCCACATTTTTCATTGTGTAGCCAATAACAGAATGAATTAGAAAATGTACTTAAATACAATGAGTATTAATCACAAGATTTCCTAGCTGTAGAAAGTTAAACTTGTGCTGACATGTCAATAAAATGATAATGAAATGAAAAACACTGCACAACTCATCCATTTAGCTTATAGTGTACAGTGACTGTGAAGTTTATTTACTTCTTTATTTTGGTCAAGGATAGAGGCAGGTGCAGAGACATACTGTACTCCTTTCTGCCTGCTCATCCCTCATCATGTACCTATATAGATTTATTTTTAATGGCTGCACTTTCTTACACTTATTTCTCCTGACTCATCTTCACAATTGACAAACCTACTGTTTACAGCACTGTGCACAAAACAAAATAAAGCACACTAAAAACAAAGAAACTCCCCTAGTTGATGAAAGTCAACATATATCATTCCCATTTTCTGAGGAAAATAAACCTGACTCAGAAAATTAACACACCTATAAACTTACTAAAAGTTTTGCTTCTTAGGCCAAATTCCAATGAACAAAACTACCTAGGTATATGAAGATTACAGCATAATATTCCAGTAAGTACTGCACTCAACTTTATACCAAGTTCCAAACCACAGCTTGATATTTTGTGGGAGAATTTAAAATCTTAATAAAATACTGGCATTTTGCCCACAGCTGCATGATTGTGTTACCTTGCAATTTACTGCCTAATTTTTCAAAGATGTCAGGCGGGGAAATAAGCTGTCATAAAAAGTGTACTGGTCTGAACCATTAGAAAACTTTGATTTCTACTTCTGCTACTATCCACCACAGTTTCCTCTAAGCCTTGTTTTCCTCATTTTTAAAATAAAAAGGCTGAACTAGATTACTTCTAAAATGTTTCTCATCTCTGCAAAGAATCATACAAATGAAAGATTCTCACTACCATAATAGATTTTATTGGAAATAAGAATCCCATCACATCCTCCTCTTCATTGTTTCAAATGCAGCCCAAGCAACACCCTATATGGAAAGGTCCAACTATAAAATCAATACAAAATCTATCAACACAAACCTATTCTCAGAATTCAATAGGATAATGGAATAGCAGGGAGTGTCCATCTTTTTGGTATACATACTTGAACTATTACATCTCTACCTATATAACTTCATCCAATCTGAGGTAAAAGAGAATCTGGTCTTCCAACAGACAAGTCTCAAACTCTTTAAAAGGTATTTCTCTATTTGAACAGAACTCAAGATCCAATAATACAATTTTCAAAAAACAAGCCTTGCACCAAGATAAACTCTGTGGGAGAGAATAAATGGCAAGTGGTACTTCTAGATAATTCAGTTGTTCTCTTACAAAAGATTTAAAATCAGCTTTTAAAGCTGTTTTCCTTCTGCTGCCTTAAGTTACAACTTCGTTCTCCAAGATTTTCTAGCTTCCATTTCAGGGAGTGGACAAGAGAGTTACAAAAGAGCTGATAATAAGGCTAACTCTTAGTTTTTTCTGTCAGTATGGTATGTTTTACTGAGCTTTTGGGTTATATGTGGCCTTTGAAGAATAAGGTCCTGCAACGCCGCCTGTCTGTGGACCCAGGAAAAATTATAAACAGTTATGAAACCAGATCACTAGGACAAACCAAGAGGCCTTCCTATTCCAACTCACCACAACCAAGGCTGGCTTCAAAGCACTCTTCAGCTGTCCCATATTATCTGGAAAACGACACAGCCTGGCTTAATTTTTCCTCACTAAGGAAGCATCTGAAGATGTATATGTATATACATGTAAGAGTCAAATATACTTTTCAGCCACTGAGTTATATATAAATGTATATGGATCTAAGATCAGTTCATCCAAAATCCCTGAGAGATCAAAGAACTAAAGGCTACTTCAGCAGCCACAATAATTATGAAAAAAAAAAAAACAAAACCAAAAACCTGCGGAACAGTATGGAAAAGTACAGCTTCTCACGTGTCTCTCACATACACAAATACTTAGCTCTGAGTCCATTACAACCCTACCTCCCCTCAAAACTGCTCCCTACCACCTCACAAGTGGGAGAAATTTACCAACCTCCTAGTCATTCCCCAAGAGACTCAGCTACCTATTATCTTATCCCTCCCGCTTTGGTCCCGCCCCCGCCCCAGGAATAACATGGCCCTACTGACCCCAGTCAGACCCCGCCGGGTGTGCAAAGAGGGAATCTAACCAATTCCCTCCATCCTTAACCGTGTGAACCATCCCAGGATAACCTGCTGTTCACCAACTCTGTGGGCTCTGTGGTCCTCCCACCCCCACGTGTCAGCTACCCTCCCCCACATCCCCACACCTCACGATTTAGGCCGGGGAAAGAAAGAGGGCAGTGGAAAGCCTGGCCGCTAAGCTAGATCAACCCACAGGAATCTGTCCCACCGTAAGTCCCCTCCCACCTTCAGCCCCTACCCTTTACGGTCCCTTCCTCCCTCCTTCCTTTGAAACCAGGCCCTTGCCTCAGAAACCTCCTCTTCCTCGTCGTCGTCGTCCTCTTCTTCCTCGCTGTTGTTGCTGCTGGTGCCGCCGCCACCTCCACCGCCGCCGCCGCCGCCTCCACCGCCGCCGCTGTTGTCGCTGTCGCTGCTGCTTTCGCTGCTGCTGGGGGGTCGGCAAGTCCGGTTACGCTTGGCTTTGTGGTGTTGCTGCTGCGGCGGCTTCTTCTTCAGGAGTAGGTCGCAGACTCGCACCATCCCACGAGGAGAAGAGGCCGAGCGAGCCCCGCTGCCGCCGCCAACGCCGCTGCCGACCTCCGCCGCCGCCGCCGCCGCCGCCGCCGCCGCGGGGGGGGCCCGCCACGGCCGCCACCGCCGGGGGGCTCCCTTCTCCCTCAGCCGCCGCCGCCGCCGCCGCCGCCGCCACCGGAACCGTCGCCTTCTCCATCCCCAGGGAAAGAGGGAGGGCGCGGACGGGGGAGGGGCGTGGGGGCTACGCTCTACCGCGACTTCGGCCGCACCGGGGCCGACACAGCGCTCGGTGCCGCCTCCGCCGCCACCGCCTCGGTCACCTCTACTGCCGCCGCCGCCGCCGCCGCTCCGCCAGCTCTCACCTCGTCTCGCGATACTAAGGGCGGGGAGCCTGACGATGGGAGGGAGGGAGAGGGAGGGAGTGTGAGGGAGCAAAGGGGGGGGGGGTGAGGCGTAAGGAGAGAGCCGGGTGTCTGGAGACCCAGAGGAGGGGAGACTACGGAGAGGCGAGGGAAGTGTGCCTAGGGCGACTTCCGATGGGGGGACGGCGGGGGCAGAAGAGGCCCGCGATTACTGTCGTAGCGCCGGCGAGCGCCCGGATTTCTTCTTTTTCCTCGCTATTTCCCCCACACATACAGCCCTTCAGACCTCCCCTCTTCCTTCCTCGCTTTTGACTAGAACGCAGCCGCAGGCGGAAGTGCGGGTGACGCCATCAGCCGTCGCCAGAGCGGTGGCGCGCGGGTGGCCGAAAGACGAAAGTGAGATTTCGAGGGCTGGGTTCCGGGCTCCGGCGGGCGGGCGGTGCTGCGGTGCGTGCGGCGGGCGGGCAGGCTGGAGAAGAGCGGCCGGGGTCGGGTGGGAAGCCGGTGAGGAAGCGCGCTCCTGACACTTTGTTAGCAGGAGGCCAGAACCGCCAGATCCGGGAGGTGGGGCCTCTTTCTGGGCTGTCGTATGTAGTTTTATTCCTGGCCATTTTTTCCACCGCCAAATCGTGATTAGGGCTTTGGATCTTTGAGAGGTGGCGTCGTGTAAGGGAAAGAGCCCTCTTTGCCTAAGTTTTACAGACTTCCTGAGCCTGAGTTTACAGTTGTGTGATACGGAGTTTGATTAGGTGATGGCTGAGATTACCACAACTTTGAAGTTTCCAAAGGGGAGAAGACAGGAGAAGGAAGCAGGATCTGTGCCAGAGTTTGCAGACGATTCACGGAATGACCCTGATTTAGTTCTTCCAGCCCTCACCGACTCAGCTTTTATCTGTGGAGTGAGCATTATAAATAATCATCCTTGTCTGTGCATCTCTTGGAAGGAGTATGGTGAAGGGGGGTTTGAGTTCATTTGTAGATGTATGAAGGACTTCCAGGACTTTTGAAATAATAGCGTAGCTTATTGAACTCAGAATTATCCCTTTCTGGTCCAATAAGAGTACAGTGGCATAAGGAAAATGAAAACATCAAAGGCAGATGTACTGGCACAGGATAAAAAGTATGTCTCAGCTGACATAGTTGCCATTTTAAGACTGCTAAGTTTAATTGAGTGTGCCTGATTTTTTTTTTTAGCATTTTTTTTTTCTTTTTAGCATTGGCATACCATATGAAATGTGGGCAGTTGCCAGTACTCTACAGAGTACTATGGCAGAATTGGCAATGACTGAATCAATTCATTCAAACAAAAATTCATCATGTTCCTACTGTGTGCATAGTTTTTGAAATCAAAGTCTCTGCTTCCAGGGGCTGTTTGGTATAATAAGTGCTATAGTAAATATACACACTAAGCTAACTATCTGCCTGTTCCTCTCCTACAGTGGTTGCTGAGTTCCTGTGCAGAACATTACACTACATTGTGCATCATACCACTGCAGGTATCGGTTCTAGAATCTCAGCTGTATATCCATCAGCACCTTCTTTTCCCTTCCCACCAAAATACTTTTTACAGTCTTAAGTCCTAGCCACATTTCATTATATGACTTTACTTCAAAAGTCAAAAGAAGATTGATGCTATTAGGCATTAACTCCTTCAACTTTACAAATGCTGTAGACTTAGATACTTTCAGAACTTTCCTTTTCTCCAGTATCAGAGGAATGAGACATTCTCTGCGGAGATGAATTATCGGCACTCTAGTTCCAATTGCTTCTTTCTCTTCCATTTATTAACTTTTCTGTCTTCAATCCTACACATTTTTGGTTCCACTCCATTTCCTTTCCCTCACAATTCTTTAAAGAGGATTCTATGTTCATTGTCTCTGTTCATTGTCTCTGTTATCTGAATTTAACTCATTAACCCTTTACACTCTAACTTCTGTACCTATCACACTGTCAAAAATACTCTTTAATCCCATTATTAAAAGAAAATAAACTCTTGCTCTTTTACGTAGTAGTGAAATGAATTATTTTGTTGGGACTAGTAGGATACAGTCAAGCCAGCCTGTTAGAATAGACAGAGCACCTGCAGTGACTTTCTGTTATTTTTGACTAGCTTTTTTTTTTTTTTTAGACCCTTGTGGCAGACTTGACTAACCATTCATGAAACATTTCTTCTTCCTGAACATACGGCTAGATTAAATTTCCCAATTTCCTTTGCAGTTAGTTGGGGCCATGTGGTTGACTTTTAGCCAGTGAAATGTGAATGGAAGTGATGCATTCATTTCCAGGCTTAAACTTCCTTCCATCCTCCTTTACTCTTTTCCGTCAGCTTGTAGCAAGTGAGTATCATAACCTTGAAAACTATATGTTGGAGATGCCAGTGCCACAAAAGAGGTGCATGATTAGCTAAATCACTACTTAGAAGATCACCACCTCCAAATTAGAAAAACTCTTTTTTGGACTTATTATAAGAGAGAAAATTGAGATTTGAGAATTTATATGTTATAGGAGCTAGAATGACCATAACTAATCCAGAAATTGGTACCAGAAGGGGAATACTGCTAGGACAGTAATCTAAAATATGTTGCATTGGCTTAGTAATGATATAGCAGATGTTAGAGAAATTGATATAGGAGGCCAGAAGAAGGAGACCCAGGTTTTGTAGGGGCAGCATAATTGAAAAGCATATCACCTATCTATTGAGACTAGCTCCAGAGGAAATAGTTCAAAAGAATAAAAGTAATAGTGTATTTTGAATTTTACATTTTGCTTTTAGCAAGGTTTTACTAAAAAGATAAGCTCAAGGAAAGAATCGCAGAAATGAAAATGCATATGAATACTTGGAAGGTGGGGCGCCTGGGTGGCTCAGTCATTAAGCATCTGCCTTGGGCTCAGGTCATGATCCCAGGGTCCTGGGATCCAGCCCTGCATCGGGCTCCCTGCTCTGCAGGAAACCTGCTTCTCCCTCTCCCATTCCTCCTGCTTGTGTTCCCTCTCTCGCTGTGTCTCTTTCTGTCAAATAAATAAATAAAATCTTAAAAAAAAAAAAAAAAGAATACTTGGAAGGATTGGAAATGCTGACTTTCTAGACCTTGAGTGGTAAAAAATGAAATGGGGGAAGCCTTGAGTACAGTACAGGAACAAAGAACATATCGAGGCTTTGGTGTTCCCATCCAAAGCCATTATTTTAGATGGCCTGAAGGTGGCTGGGATGAAGTTCTAGAGAAACAGACATGGGGTCAAGGAAGCAAAGAAGTAAATCAGGTTTGAGAATTATATAAGAAAGAACTTTGGGTCAGGGTGCCTGACTGGCTCAGTCAGAAGAGCATGTGACTCTTAATCTCAGGGTCATGAGTTCAAGCCCCAAGTTGGGTATAGAAATTACTTAAATAAATAAATAAACTTAAAAAAGAAAAAAGAACAAATAAACTTTGAGTATGGTTACTGGAAGCAAATGGATCATAAGACTACATTTTTTAAGGAATTTTATTACTAATCAAATCATTAACCTGTTCAACCCCAAGCTTGCATAAGAAAGAAATAGGGCAGATACTGCCAGGAAGACCAGAATTCAAAAACAGAGCTTATGGCTTGTGCCCTGCTTCCTACTAGGAAGTTTGCCCAACACAGGCAACTACACTCAAGAAGAAACAACATACTCTGTTTAAGCAGAGTGGACCAGGCAATATTGATAACCACTCCACTCCTGCATCTTTCTTGATGACAGTGGACTGAAAAGGAAATACAGAATTTCTTAAGAGGTATGTAAACTTGGTTCACAATAAGCCTAACTGCTTGCAGGACAGGGTGATGGAAACTCACAGCAGAGGCTGTGCTATGAATCCATGGATTGGATAGAGGATCCTATTGAGAAGACACTAATATCCATACATTTTGAGGTAAGGGCAGAGGGAAAACAATCACACTTCGACTGAGAGAGTAGATTATAAGTTGTATCAACAACAGACCTTTCAGCAACAAATTTAGACACCAAGCAAACCATATTTCCCTCTGCCAATGCCATGATGGTAAAGAACTTACCTCTAGCAACCAGATAAAATCTTAGAGGAGAAATGAGAATAGTCTAATCATAATACCTTAACTTCTGAATTCCCTGAATTTGAATAAAAAATTAATATGAAATTCAAAACAGACTGTTAAACTGGAAGCAAGTAAGAATCTCAAAATGGCAAAGTTCTTGTTTTTATTCCTGATTAGTGCATAAAATAGTACCGGTGTCAACAAATGACACAGTCTGAAACGTAAAACCAGTGAGTCTAGGTGGGATGTGCAGTAATAAGTTTCCTTAGCCCTAGCTAGGAGGTTTGGCAGCACTTAACATACAGCAAGCAACAACCTGTTGAATTTTAGGTTGTAGGCAATGTCTATATTAAGATGGAAATTCTAAGAGAATTGATAGGAAAACGTCAGGATTTTGGAGTGTGTCTTTTAGTGAGGTCCTACAAGAAAGGGATGCACTTCAGTCCAAGCTAGCTATCTGAATGCAGAAGAAAGAGAATCTATTTCTAAGACACTCTTTCTGTGTGTACTCAGTAATCCATGTGCCTGAGAATTAAATAAACTTGCATCTTGCAGGTTTGGAAAACCCATATTCTTTATCCTGAGCTAAAGTTAGTGCAGATAAAGGTAGGGAGTTGGACACCCAGTAAAAGGTATAATTGGAACCCTGGAAAAAACTTGATCCTTTATCACCTCATGCATCTCTTGCTGTATTCTGTCTGACAAAGATTGACAAATTAGTCCTATTGTGAGGAGCCATTCCCTGAGATGTGACTTGGGGCAAGGGGACAGATAAAACCTAGCTGCACTATCCCTAAACTCATTCTTCAGTTTAAAATTTTGGATGCAAAGGCCAAAATAGAAATACTTTAGTTTAGTTTAGTGGAGTATAGATAAATATGTAGTTAAATTTAGTTGGCTGGAGGATAGATGTATTCCAACCTTGCAACCCATTGCTTAAGGACAGAAAACAGGTTCATATACCATCTCCATTTTTGGTTTCTAAACCACAGTTACCAAAAAGCAAAGTGACCAGCAGCCAACTAAGATTGCAAGAGAACTGTATTGACAGAAACACCAACTGTTGGGGCGCCTGGGTGGCTCAGTCGTTAAGCATCTGCCTTCGGCTCAGGTTGTGATCCCGGAGTCCGGGGATTGAGCCCCGCATCAGGCTCCCTGCTCCACGGGAAGCCTGCTTCTCCCTCTCCCACCCCGCTGCTTGTATTGCCTCTCTCGCTGTGTCTCTCTCTGTCAAATAAATAAATAAAATCTTAAAAAAAAAAAAGAAACACCAACTCCTGCAAACAAGGGCCTGTGATTGCTTAATTCCAATGCCCTCTTTTGTGTAAGGGATAAGGGAGCACCTTTCAGAGAGCAAACTCAGGACCATTATATTAGCTGACCAAGGACCTCATCCACTAGCTAATTAAAAGTGCCCTTGAGATGCCTGGGTGGCTCACTTGGTTAAGCGTCGGACTCTTGATTTCAGCTCAGGTCATGATCTCAGGGTTGTGAGATCAAGCCCGGTGTGAGTGCCCTTAACTCACCTTGTTAAGTTTATACCACCATCCAATAAAATTATCTTTACCGTGTTGTACCACAAAGAGCTACATCCAGACATGACCAAAAGAAATGCACATCAGAACTCTTGATTTTCAAGCAAGATGCGATAATTGGATGAGACTTTGGCATGTTTCCCAGGAGAGTATTTCAGTTGTCCATGGGATCATTACATTGTCTTAAGCTAGGACATTTTTGAAATTATATGTACTGGAAGAAGCACAAGTGTAGATGCTAGGTAGCCAAGGGATGGAATGTTGTGGAGAAGACTCCAACTCTTACTTTTTGTATGTCCATCTCTTCAGGAAATGCCTTTTCTCTACCTGATAAAGCTGTCAATTATATGACTCTTTTTTTTTTTCCTTGTCATAAAGATAGGCAGATGAGCTAGGTCAATCTTTCCAGTTATCTATGAAATTTTACTGAGGCTAGAGCTGCTGACATAACATGGAGTGAGCCTATCTTACCATACAGCAAAGACAAAAGAAAGCAGGTATTAGCAATAGAGAGTAGAGTCCAGATGATACTTGAAATCCAGGATTAGATCCATTGTCCATTAAGTGGCCACTAACTTCTGCCTTTTCTTTCACCCACCCTTGACAGCTTCCTTTAAGCTATTTTAAGGTAGGTTTTATTCATTTGCAATTAAAATAGCCCTGACTAATGTAGTCCCCTGGGGGGTATAGTTCCATTCTTAGAGAATCTTACAGAACAAGGATTGAAGCAGTAGTTATAGATGCCCCACCAACACCATCAATGGAGACATTCCCTCAGTTGCCTTCCTGGGAGAAACTGACTTTATTAAGGAAGGTAATGATTTATGATTAATTCCTAATTGTCAAAGTCATTAGCCTCTTTTCAGCCGCTACTTTACCTGACTGTTGTGGAATTTGACATCAATTGTTCCATTTTCCAAGGGGTCTCAATAAAATAATTCCCTCTTATTGCCTAGGTTCTGAACAATTTTCCCCATGATTCAGGCCACTGCCCTATTTCTATATTATATTCTTTCCCTAAGGAATCTCATTTCAATTACCATGTTTAAGGCTAATGAATTCATAACCCTTATCTCCAACCCATTTAGATTCAGGGTTATCAGTGGAATTACTGTGTTTAAGCTAATGTTTCCTTAACCTTTATCTCCAACCTAAACAGATCTAAGATTACCAAATCCTATTCATTCTATGTCCTCCTATCTAATTACTTTCTTTGTGCTCACAACTACTACCTTAATTTGGCTTCTACCCGCTTTCACACATACTATTTCAATTGTCAATCTTTCTGCCTCTGGTCCTAGTCTACTCCATTTTATCCTCCACATTGCCACCTGAGTTACTTCTTTATCTTGTAAAAATTCATTTCTGAATACAAAAACAATTCATGTTCATTGTAAAACATTTAAAAAGCATGCTATTTTAAACTTATTTTATGAGCATAGTTTCATGCCATTATGTATTCTCTATAATATCATTTGTATTGAATATATAATGGATATATCATTTTAATACAAGCACTGCAAAATACTAATCTATAACCAAAACCATTATATGGACATGCTGTATTCTGTCATTACAGCATTTCAAAGTTCTTTGAATTTTGAATGCCTTTACATAACACACACTTTCTTCAATTCCCCACAGTTTATACAAATTCCTATTATCCAGTGTTATTCCTTCACTTTTGTCACCTATGTGTTTTTATTTTGTTGTTGCTATCTTCTGGTGGTTTTTTTTTTTTTTTTTAATTTTCAGCTTTATTACAAAGAGAAAAGAATGATCCCAGCTCATCTGGTGGTTTTTCAAAAACTGTCTTGGAGGCACCTGAATGGTTCAGTCGGTTAAGCATCCGGCTTTTGATTTCGGCTCAGGTCATGGTCTGAGTGAGGGTCTTGAGATTGAGCCTGGCATTGGCTCTGCACTGGGCGTGGCACCTGCTTGGGATTATCTCTCTCCCTCTGCCCTGCCCCCGCTCCCCCAGGTCATGCACATGCACTCTCTCTCTCAAAAACATATATATTATAATACATATATATAGCATATAATAATATATAACATAATATATATAGTCATATAATATATAACATAATATATGATATTATATATGATACATTTATATATATTGGCATTTAAGTTGAAATGGACAATTTATCCAACATAAGAATGGATTTTCATTAATCCACCTGGGATCTGTTCCCTACCTACTATGCACTAGTTGCCATGTGAGGCAAGAAAATAGTGAAAACACAAACATGGTCCCTTATACCTTGACACATAGTCTAATGTGAGAGACATATAAATGAAATAACTACTAAAAGAGAAACCTGACCTAGGACTTTTGTTTGAGGGTGGGGCTTCCCTGAGAAAATAATGTTTGAACTGAGATCTATAGTAGAAATCACTTAGGCAAAAAAATAGAGAATATTGCTGGTCAAAGTGGTATATGTACAAAAGTCCTGAAAGGGGAGGTATCAAATTGTGTGAAAAGAGCTGAAACACAAGAAGTGAATGGAACAATTTTTGCAAGATGACTCTGGAGAAGTTAGCAAAAGCCAAATCATTCAGGACATTGTGGACCACGTGAAGGAATCTGAGACCAATGTTGAGACAAAAATGTGCCTCCCTTTAATTGCTATCCATCCAATGACCCTAGTTTTCTCTTTCTTTCTTTTCAGTTACTCATATGACATGATTTTGAGATCTCTTTCACCGTCCAATCATTCTTTTTTGGAACTTAAAATTTTCTTAGTCTACTGCTTGGAAGCAGACCCAAGTAAGAAATAGTTAAGCTGAGGGCTAGGGGGATGGCAATCTAGCACAAATAGTGATTACTACTGGTCACTTTAGTAGAATACAGTTGCTACACAATTCAAATTTAATTAAATGTTATTGGGTAATGAATTTATATTTTACACTAAACTTTCTTCCAAAAATATGTCTCATATCTTAAAGTTTATTTCGGTTAAAATTAAAATCATATTGCTTATAGCATGTAGTTCTAGGTTGGGTAAAGGGGAACATAGGAATGGAAAACTTAAAGATTCCTGTATAGCAAGAGAAAGCCAGTCTGAGATTTAAAATATACCAAGGATAATCTACAACGAAATAATGTGTACTAACTATCGGTTATTAAACAAATAAGCTACACACATTTAATTTTTGTCCTCCATTTTATGTCTGTTAGTTTGACAATTTTTGTTCTTAGTTTGGAGAACCTAAAGTGGTTATTTCATAGAACAACTCCTATGTAGAGATTTGTGAGTTCCCAATTTTTTACTTTCAAATTGAACATCAAAAGAAACATTTTCAGAGTTCAGACGTAGAGCAAGCAAGTATATTAATAACTAGCAGAAATATTAAAAATTAGAACAATTCCTGCCATGTATCTTTCTCAGGACAAATTGAGCTTGTTAAAAAGTTTGATCTGCTAATACAAGACAGAATCCCAAGGAACTTATTCATTCATTTACTGATTATTCCACAGACATTTTTTAACTACTATGTGATATACACTACTTAGAACACTGGGTATAGCTCATTAAAAAGTACATAGTTTATGAGTGCATTATATGCAAGAAATAGTATAATAAACCTTTGACATATAAGGGATTCTCCCAGTGACCTTGAATCCTCAAATATGCAAGTATTTTATATCACATAACTTAACCCAGAAAATACAGTAAATTATAACCAGTCTTTTATATTTTCACATGTAACAATAAGTTTTAAAAATAGGCAGAGGTTCTAGTCTGGCATGTAAGGAGCTTAAAAGTGGCCACTCCATCCTAACAACAAACCAAGTAAACAGCTGAACAAACTAAAAATCAACAACTCTTCTTAGATCTGTCAGAGAAGTGAGGTCACAGAGCCAATCACTGCCCCCAAAATTGAAGACACAGACAAATGGACAGAGAATCACAACTTACTGGAGCAGAAATCTTCATGGCAACTGGTGTTGGGGTAGGAAAACCTGAAGTGTAATTGAGAAGTTGCTGGAGGCTTAGTGTGGACAAAGCTGAGAGTGTAAAACTCTAGGGGCATCCGATCATAGGGGCTCCCATGCTTTGATGAGTTTTACCTCCAGGAGCCTTACTAGGTCCTCACAGTGACTATTGCAGGAAAATTTAATATTACTGATTACTTTCAAAAATAACCATTTTGAAATACACTGGAGCATTATGTTCTTCCTAACAACTCCTGTCCTCAGAAGAAAGTATTTTACCAAAACCTAACCCGTTGGGGTTTTATCAGAGCCTAACCTAATGCCAGGTCACTCTGGCCATCCTGTCCCACGTGAGGTGGAGTGAGAAGGGGAGAGGCTAAGAAGCACTATTGAAGTTCACAGTGGCACAAACTCACAGAGACTGAGACCTAATCATAGGACTACAGAACACTAACCATTCCCCCACATCCTATCCTGCATTACTAAAGACCTATTTATTACGTTCCTTTTACCCAGTATATCATGTCCACTTTCAATGAAAACCTGCAATCATACTAAAAGCCAAAAAATAGTTTGAAGAGACTGAACAGTCATCAAAACCGGAGTCAGATATGGCATGAATGTTGGAATTATTAGGCCAAGAATTTTAACAAAAATATATGATTATATGCTAAAACCTTTAATGGCAAAAGTAGACAACATGCAACAACAGATTGATAATGTAAGCAGAGAGATGAAAATTCTATAAAGGAATAAAAAATAAACACCAACAGAAATGAGGAACGTCTTTGTTGGATTCATAAGTAGGCTGGACTCAGCTAAAGAAAGAATTGCTGAGCCCGAGGTTATGACAATAGAATCTTCCAAAACTGAAAAACAGAGAGAAAAAAAGACTGAAAAAAACAACAAACAAACAAACAAGAAAACAGAACAGCATATCCAAGAACTGTGGGACAATTACAAAGGGTAGAAAATGCATGTAATGGGAATACCAGGAGAAAAAACAGAGAAAGGTTTAAGTAATATTTAAAGCAATGATAACTGAGAAAGTTCCCCAAATTAATGTCAGACACCAAACTACAGATCCAGGAAGCTCAGAGAACACTAAGCAGGATAAATGCAAAAAACAAACAAACAAACAAAAACCCAAGAAACCAAACAACAACAACAACAAAAAACTATACCTAGTCATACCATATTCAAACTGAAGAAAATCAAAAATAAAGAAAAAGTCTTGAAAGAAGCAAGGGAAAGAAATATCTTACCTACAGGGGAGCAAAGATAAGAATTATGTTCTTCTCCTTAGAAACCATGCAAGCAAAAAAGGAGTGGGGTGAAATATTTAAAACATTGAAAAAAAACACCCCACTGACCTAGAATTCTGCACCCTGAAAAATTATCCTGCAGAAGTGAAAGAGAAATACTTCCTTAGACAAACAATAATTGACAGAATGTGTTGCCAGTAGACCTGCATTGTAAGAATTGTTTAAGAAAGTTCTTCAGAGAGAATGAAAATAATATAGATAGATAACATGGATCTGCATAAAGAAATTCATTGGAGAATGAATTGAAGGAAAAATAAAAAAATTTTTTTATTCTTGATTGATCTAACAGATAATGGTTGGTTCAAAATAATAATACCAACAAAGTATTTGCTTATGTATACTAATGTGTGAGTGTGTGTAGGGTGTGTGTGTGTATATATATATATAAGCTTGTGTATAAGTGAAATGAATGACAGAAATGATACAAGGGGTGGGCAGGATGAATTAGGAATATTTTGTTAAAAGGTACTCACACCACCCATGAAGTGGTATAGTGGTATTTGAAAGTGGGCTTGGATTAGTTGTAAATGTATGTTGGAAATTTTAAGAAAACCACTAAAAAAAGAAAAAGAAAAAATTAATTGATATGCTAAGATTTAAGAGAAAATGGAATCAAATGAAATGCACAGTTAACACCACAAAAGACAGAAAAAGTGTGAAAGACGAAATAGGAACAAAGGAAAAGGGCAATCAGTAGAAAACAGTAGCAGATGTGGTTAATATTACTCCAACTATATCAATGATCATTTTACTTTTTTAAGTAAAAAGTATTTTAATTTTAAAATATTCTTTCTATATTATAATCTTTATTTCAAAATATTTAATCTTTAATTTATAATTACCCATTATTTTCCCCCTCACTCCTTTCTTTAAAATTAGAAAAAGTTATTGAAGTATAATTAACATACAATATATTAGTTTTCAGTGTATGACATAATGATTAATAATTCTGTGCATTACTCAGTGCTCACCACAGTAAGTGTAGTCACCCTCTGTCACCAAGTAACATTATTACAAACTGATTGCCTGTTTTCATCTTTGTGACTTATTTATTTTATGACTGGAAGTTTGTACCTCTTAATCCACTTTATCTATTTCACTCATCCCCCCCCCACCCATCTCCCTTCTGGCAACCATTAGTTTATTCTCTGTATATAAGAGTCTGTGTCTTTTTTTCTTTGTTTGTTCATTTGTTTTCTTTTTTAAATTCCACATAAGTGTAATCATATGATATTTGACTTTCTTTGACTGACTTATTTCACTTAGCATTATACCTTCTAGGTCCATCCATGTTGTTGCAAATGGCAAGATCTCATTCTTTTTCATAACTGAGTAATATTCTAGTGTGTGTGTGTGTGTGTGTGTGTGTGTGTGTGTGTGTGTGTGTACCACTTCTTTATCTACTCATCTATGGGCGGACACGGGTTGCTTCCATATATTGACTATTGTAAATAATGCTGCAATAAAGAGAGGTGCATATATCTTTTTGAATTAGTGTTTTCATTTGGGAGAATGAATACCCAGTATCAGAATTACTGGATCATATGGTATTTTTATTTTCAATTTTTGAGGAATGTCCATACTGTTTTCCACAGTGACCACATCCCCACCAACAGTGCATAAGGGTTCTTTCTCCACATCCTCAACAAAACTTGTTATTTCTTGTTTTGTGTTTTTTTTTTTTTAACTAGCCATTCTGAGAAGTGTGAAGTGATATCTCATTGTAGTTTTGATTTGAATTTCCCTGATGATTAGTGACATTGAGTGTCTTTTCATGTGTCTGTTAGCCATCTGTGTGTCTTCTTTGGAAAAATGTCTATTCAGGTCCTCTGCCCATTTTTAATCAGATTATATGGGGGCGGGGTTGGTGTTCAGTTGTCTAAGTTCTTTATATATTTATATATTTTGGATAGTATCCCTTAGTGGACGGATCATTTTTTAACATACAGTGTTATATTAATTTCAGGTGTACAATATAGTGGTTCAACAATTCCATAAGTCACCCAGTGCTCATCACAACCAATGAGCTTCTTACAGAGTCAAATTTATTGATACAGAATTTTTAATTTAATGTAGTTATAATTCTTTTGGAGTAGTTATAATCATTTGTTTGCTTGAGTGACTGAAATGTGTTTTCACTGATGGACAATGTTATGTGGATTTGAGATCACAATTTCCTTAGCAAAATGTAGAGGAAGGAATAGAAAGACTTAAGGAAATAGGAAAACTTGAATGGATTTATCATGTTCACTCTTTCTCCTACTTTCCACTTCTCCCAGAAAGGCTCAAAGAATACACCCTTCAGCAAGGTATTGAGAAGGCAGTGATAAAAGGGTCAGCAGTCTTAAAAAGCTCAGCACTCTAGTATCTTTCATCTAGGGCCAAAAAAATTTTTTAGTGCTGTTGAGGATCTATGAAGAGGCTCTCTGATTTTTTTTTTTAAGTAGGCTCCACACCCGGTGTGGAGCCCAACGCAGGGCTTGAACTCACAACTCTGAGATCAAGACCTGAGCTGAGATCAAGAGTCAGACACTTAACCAGCTGAGCCACCCAAGTGCCCCAAGCCTCTCTGATTTTAATAAAAATGATGTTATCCCACAGTAACACAGATCAAGTTATAACATTTAAGCAATAGAGGCAAGGTAGGTATGATTTCCATAAGTGTAAGACTACAATTGATATTGAGAATGAAAGGATCTTTGGTAATGGCAAATTGACCATGAAGCTCCTTAGGATTTAAATAGATAGGCACGCAAACAATGAATCATGGAACACTACATCAAAAACTAATGATATAATGTATGGTGATTAATATAATAAAATTAAATTTAAAAATAAATAGGCAGCTCACAAGAATAACCAGGGTTGCCACTTTGCACATAGCTTTTAGCAATATTTACATTGTAGTCTCTACAGATGGAGTTTCCTGGAGCATAAGACCCCCTACAATGAGAATTGTGCACCTGTGAGTTATGCAAAATGGTGGCCCTGATAAAACTTAAAAATTGAATATTGCATATTCTACCTAATCTCTAGATCTAAGAACCCCAAGAAAGGGTCACATGAGAAAGATACGTGTATCACAGGTACATGGTATAAATCTTTCTCCTTACTTTCCATAAGGAACCCATAGACATTCATTAATGCTTCACCCTATTTCTTCACCTCTATCTCCCTCCACATTCTTGCTATGTCCTTACCATAGCCAGAGTGTATTTTCCTGCCCCCTCAGCAATATGACTTGCTTGGCCAACATCATATAGATGGAAGTAACATTGTGCCAATTCTGAGCTTATGCAAGCAGTTGCACACATTTACTTGACTTCTTGCTCCTCTGTCATTGTCATGAGAACACATCCCAGCTAGCTCACTGATCCAAGAGAAAAGAGACAGTGGAGGAAACCCACACCAGCAAACCTGTAGCATAAAGCAGAACTAACCTCAGCTAAACTACAGATATAGGAATAAGCCCAGCTGAGATCACCAGACCTACCCAGGCAAGTCTGTTCACACTTACCACTAAAAAAGAAGAACACCACCCGTGGGTCTTTTTGGATTTTTGAAGATACAAATGGCATTTTTGTATGCTGTCCAACCTATTTAATCCAGCCTAGAGCAGTTGACCCATGCACTGATGTAAGCAAGAATAAGTGTATGAACCACTGAATTTGGGAGCAATTTGTTATGCAACAGTAGTGGATCAATACTATACCTGTGCACCGGGAAAAGGGAACTATTCAGGAATTTACTGGACACTGACTCTTAGCATATTTGAATCCCCAGGACTTGAAATGCCACTATGATCTACCAGTCAGAAGGGTTGCTTATGGAAGTCAGGTAATAAATTAGAGTTTGGGCTTGAGTCTGCCTCATGATGGCTCACAAACTCATCCTCTTGTTAATTCTCCAGTTCTTTTATGGATATATTTAACATTGTAGAAATACCAGGATTGCCTTCCTAACCTGTAGAATGAGGACATTTAAGGAGGAAGGCCAAATGGAAGCCCGTGGAACTATTCTCCCCAACAAAATTAGTGAAGCTGCATTCCTGGGGAAATTGCAGGATTAGTGCTACCATAAAAGACTTGAAAGATGGGATGTCAATGATTTCTTTTTATTCAGATTTATCTATCCCCTTTGGCCTACATAGAAACAGATGAATCTTAGAGAATAACAGTAGATTACTGTAAATATAATCAGGTAGTGACTTTAGTAACAGCTGCTATCCCTGATATGGCTTCTTGAATAAAGCAAATCAACACAACCTCTAGCAGTTAGAATAAGGCTACTAATCTGGCTTTTCTTCCCTATCTCAATAAGAAGAGATCTCCGGAAGGTACTTGTTTTTTACCTTGTGGTAACACAAATGTATTTTCATTGATCTATTTT
The DNA here is from genome assembly GCF_004348235.1 of Phoca vitulina. Taxonomy (NCBI): domain Eukaryota; kingdom Metazoa; phylum Chordata; class Mammalia; order Carnivora; family Phocidae; genus Phoca; species Phoca vitulina. The sequence continues at coordinate 53,140,110 of NW_022589706.1, forward strand.
AGCTCTCCAGCTCTGGCTTACAAACTATTCTGCAGAGACCTTTCCCATTTACTATCTCATAATCCTACAAAACATCACACTGGTCAACTACTTTGATGATGTGCTCATTGGGCTTAGTGACTAGATTTCAGAGAATGGGAGATGAACTCCATTGAAAATCCAGGTAACTGTGACCTCACTGAAATTTCTGGGGATAAGGCAGTCTTGAGCATCTTAAGATATTCTCTCCAGTGCATAGGAAAAGTTCTGCACCTTTTACCCATATCAGTAAGAGAGAGATAGAACACCTGATGAGCCTCTGAATTCTTTTTAAGTAACGTATACTATAATTGGATGTACTACTTCAATTTCTTCAATGAAAATTACCAACCTTGAAAGGTCCTCAAAAGCAAGAGAAATTTCTAGCTGGCCTATGCTGTAGCATGACCAGTAATTAAGTGTCAAAAACAGATGAAGATGCTCTTTGGAGCCTGTGGGCAGCCCCATTAGGAGAATCACAATGTAGGCCCTTAAGGCTTTGGATCAATGTCATATGATTAACTACTCTCCATTTGAGAAACAGTCCCTGGCTGGCTTTGTGAGCCTTGGTAGAGACTTAACACCTTACCATGAGAATTTAAGGACTTGGGGTCTTAGATAACCATCACAAACTTGGTTTTATGTAATCTAACAAGCCATAAAGCTGAATACATCCAGAATCACTGCAAAATCAACTGGAAGTGACATATAGAAGATTGGAACAAAGCTAGTCCTGAAGCTACTGGTAAATACCACAACCAAGTAGGTGGTTCACATTACCAGCTGCCTACTGTTTCTATATTGCCACCATTCCATCAACCCATACTTGTGACTACATGGGGAATTTTCTATTACCAGTTGACTTAGGAAGTAAAAATTCAAGCCTGGTTTGCAGATAGTTCTGGAAAATGAGCCGGCCCCCGCCAGAAGCAGAATGCTGTAATATTACAGTCATTCAGAGGTGACTGAAATACACACAGAAGGGAAAATTCTCCAAGGGGAAGAACTTTGGTCAGTGTATCTCTTTTTCCAATTTGTTTACTTTGTCCAAGCGATGTCCTATGCCTATTTATGGGCAATGGTTAATAGTTTGGCTGGACAGACAGGGACATGGGAAAAACAAGACTGAAAGATTGAAGGATAAATAAACTTGGAGAAACAATATGCAGATGGAACTCCTGCATCCTGCAAGTGTGAGGATACTTTATCTCATGTAAATACCAATAACAATAACAACAAAAGAGGCCAACCGGGGAGGTTTATCATTAAGTAGGTAGCCAATATAACCTCTTCTGTGGCTACCAGTTAGTTAGCTTTTTTCCCCAGTTAGTCAGTGCTTGTTCAATTGTTCCCTGAACAAAGTATCATGATGGCAGAGATAGATAGAAGTTATTTATGATCTCAGAACAACATGGACTTCTCTACTGCAAGGCTGACCTGTCTATTGCTATAGTTGGGAGCCTAATCTACCAGCAGTAGAGAGGCAATGCTGTACATTTGTAACATCATATACCAGGGGGCCCAGTCGGCCTCTGGTAATAGGTTGATTTTATTTGACTTCTTCTATCACGGAGGTAGCATTAATTTGTTCTCATAGAATGGGTCATTATTGTGCAGCTGTATTTGTCTTTCTTGCTTGCCATACTTCCTCTAGCAACGCTATTTATAAAATGACAAAACGCCTCATTCCCCATTAGGGAACCTCACACGACATTGCATCTGACCAAAGAACTAGTTTTACTGTAAATGAACTAAAGCAAAAGGATAACAACCATGTGATCACTGATTTTAAATGGTTTATAAACCTGTGTGATTACTGAACTATAAAGCAATGACTTTATAGAATGGTGGAATGATCTATTGAAGAACTCATTTATGATACAGGGAACAAGTTGGGAAATACTGTCTTACAAGATTCAAATACTGTTTCTCCCAGTAACAGAACACAGGGGTCTGAGAACAAAGGGGTGGCAGTGGGATGGCATCAGTCACTATTACACCTAATGGCTGGAGGGACTATACAATTTATTGGCCAGACTTAGACACTTTTAAGAATGAAATAGAGCATCAAAAAATTAAAATTATATAATAATTTAAAACATGTATTAACTGAAAAATTAGTTTTATTATATTGGTGGCCCTATAAAATAGACTCTTTAAAAACTATTTTCAAAAATAAATCTGGATACACTAGAGAAAAATAAAAACAAACTGCTTAATACTGATTATCAGTATATTAAAAATAATGATCAATAATTATTCTATACATATTCATGCATTTTCATCAGTTTATTGACTACATCTGTCCCTTATACCATGTATTTTTTTAACTTCTGAAGAATATATTTTTTTCCAACTTCACTGAGATATAATTGATGTATAACATTGTGTTAAGTTTAAGGTATACAACATGATGATTTGATACACATACATACAGATTCTTCTCAACTTACAATGGGGTTATATCCAGATAAATCCACCAGAAGTTGAAAGTATTGTAAGTCAAAAATGTATTTAATACACCTAACCTACCCAGCATCATTGCTTAGTCTAGGCTGCCTAGAATGTGCTCAGAACACTTCCTATGAGCTACAGTTTGGCAAAATTATCTAACACAAAGCCTATTTTATAATATAGTGTTGAATATCTCGTAATTTATTGAATACTGTACTAAAAGTGAAAAGCAGAATGTCTATATTGGTACAGAATGATTGCAAGCATATTGGCTGCTTACCCTCATGGTTACATGGCTGATGGGAGCTGTGGCACACTGTCACATGATACAATACTGCATATCACTAACCTGGGGAAAAAATTGAATTCAAAATTTGAAGTATGGTTTCCACTGAATGTGTATTGCTTTCATAGCATCGTAAAGTCAATGGTATAAAATCATAAGTTGGAGACTGTCTGTATTGCAAAATGACTACCACAATAAAGTTAACTAACATCCCCCATCACCTCACATTATTACCTTTTTCTGTTGTTGGTAATAATAACACTTAAAATCTACTCCCTTTAGTAACTTTCAAATATACAATACGTTACTGTTAATTATAGTCACATGCTGTACATTAGATCACCAGAATTTACTTATTTTACAACTGGAAGTTTATACCCTTTGACCAATATCCCCCCATTTTCCCCCAACCCCAGTGCTTGTGAAGAATATATTTTAATATGGTGCTATGTTTGTAATTTTTAATAAAAATATCTCTAAACTTTTTTAACATTGTAGTAAACAAATTTAAAATTGTTGATGCTCTCAATTGACGGTCCTCTGTTGATCTTAGTATTTTTCTTTGGGAAAGTACTCTCTCTATAAGTTAATATAGGTACGTGGTAAACTCAGGGCAAATTATTCCAAATGGAGTATATTCTCAAGTTAGATTTTGTTTTATTAAATATATAAATATTTCAGCCCAAATATTTTCAGTTACTGTCTTTTTTGCTTTCCTCATAGTATCTTTCTTTGATCAATATTTTTATAAGACAAAACTCATCAAATAAATTATCTCTATTTTATGATTCTTTGAATATTATATTGAATTTAGATGTTATACAATAATAAGCAACTTCTCAATTTCATTCCATTCTTGTACAAAATATAAATTTATTCAAGTAAAAATAGAGACTCCACAGAAGAATCTTTTCAGAAGTCAAGGGTACTTGTTTCCCATTGCCACTGTAATAAATTACCACAAACCCAGTGTCTTAAAACAACACAAATTTATCATCTTACAATTCTGGAGGTCAGAAGTCTGAAATGGGTTTCTCTGGGCTAAAATGCCAAGATATTGGCAGAATTTCATCCCTTCTGAATGCTCTGGGGGAATTCTGTTTACTTGAATTTTCTAGCTTCTAGAAGTTGCTTGAATTCTTTGGCTTGTGGCCTCTTCATCTTAAGAAGTATCCCTCCAACCTCTGTTTCCATTATCATATCTCCCGTGACTCTCTTTCTCTTCTATCTTTTAAAAGATCCTTGGATTATTACATTGGGCTCATGTGGATAATTCAGTATAGGCTCCACATTCCAGGAACCTTAACTTAATCACATCTGCCCAGTCCGCTTTGCCATGTAACATTACATATTCACAGGTTCCTGAGATTAGGATGGGACTAGGAATGTTTTCAAATGTCTGGGTCATATGGTAGGTATATGTTTACCTTCTAAAAGTGGGCAAAATACTTGACTAGACAATTCACTAAGGAATATGTATAATAAGCACATGAAATGATGTTCTACTTTAAATAGAAATACAATTGATTTTTGTATATGAATCTGATATCCTGCAACCTTGCTAAATTCCCATACTAGTTCTAATGATTTGTCTTCACAGAAATCATGTTGTCTGTGAATAAAGGGAGTTATATTTCTTTTCCAGTCTGGATCTTCCTTCCTTCCTACCTTCCCTCCTTCCCTCTTTTCTTTTTCTTTCTTTCTTTTTCTCTTTCTTTTTCTCTTTCTTTCTTTCTTTCTTTCTTTCTTTCTTTCTTTCTTTTTTCTTTCCTTCCTTCCTTCCTTCCTTCCTTCCTTCCTTCCTTCCTTCCTTCTCTTTCTTTCTTTTCTTTCTTCCTTTCTTTCTTTCTTTTCTTTCTTTCTTTCTTTCTTTTTCTTTCTTTTTCTCTCTTTTCCTTCCCCTTTCCCTTTTCTTCTTCTTTTTGCCTGATTTTACTGATGAGAGCTAGCAGTGCAAAGTTGATTAGAAGTGGTAAGATAAACATTCTTTTCTTGTTCAGAAGAAAGCATTCAATTTATCACTGTAGGGTTTTCATGTATATTGTTTATCAGGTTGAGGAAGTTCCTTTCTGTTCTTAGCTTTACAAGACTTTTTATCAAGCCTGGATTTTGTATTTCTCAAATGCTTTTTCTGTGTTTATTGAAATGATCATATCTTTTTGTCCTCTCAGGCTGTTATTACAATGATTACATTAATTGGCTTTAGATATTAAAATTGCTTTACATTCCTGGGATAAACTCCACTTGGTCATGATGTATTATCCATTTTGCATATTATTGTTTTTGATTTGATAACATTTTGTTAAGATGTTTTTCATGTATATTTATGAGATAAATTTGAGGTTTTCTTTTTCTATAATGTCATTTTCTGGTTTTGGTATAAGTAATGTGGTCCTCACAGAGTGATTTGGGAGGTATTTCCTCCTCATCAATTTTCTGGAAGAGTTTGTGTAGAATTGGTATTATTTCTTGCTTAAATGTTTGGTAGAATTTTCCAATGAAGCTATATGGGCCTAGTGTTTTCTTTGTGAGAAGGTTTTTAACTAGAAATTCAATTTCTTTAATAGCTACAGAATTATTTAGGTTATCTATTTCTTCTTGAATGAGTTTTGTGTAGTTTGTGTATTTTATTTATTAATTTTTTTTTTAAGATTTTATTTATTTATTTATGAGAGAGAGAAAGAGAAAGAGGCAGAGGGAGAAGCAGGCCTCCCGCAGAGCGGGGAGCCTGATGCGGGGCTCGATCCCAGGACCCTGGGATCATGACCTGAGCCGAAGGCAGACACTTAACGACTGAGCCACCCAGGTGCCCCTAGTTTGTGTATTTTAAAGAATTTGTCCATTTTATGCCCTCTTTCAGCTCTGGTAATATTATTTGTTCTGAAATCTATTTTGTCTGATATTTATATGACTACCCCAGCTTTCTTTTGATTAGTATTAGCATGGTGTTTGTTTGTTTGTTTGTTTTTTCCCATCCTTTTCTTTTCAACCTATATGTTAACATAGTTTGGTCTTGTGTTTTATCAAATCTTACAATCTCTCATTTTAGATTATTTAGAACATTTACATATAATGAGATTATTGATGTCTTTGGATTTATGTTGTCTTACTATTTTTTTTCCATTTGTCCCATCTGTTCTTTCTTCCCATTTTCTTATTTTTCTGTTTTAGAACAGTTGTTCAATTTTTATTCCATTTTATTGCTTTCATTGGCTTCTTAGCTAGGACTCTTTATTATTTGCAATAAAGAGATACAGAGTTTTAGTTGTTAATTTAATGTTTATATTACATATCTTTAATTTATCACATTCTACCTTCAAATGATATTGCTTGCTTTATTTATTTGTTTATTTATTTATTTATTTATTATTTATCTCATTGAGAAGTTTTGTATCTATATGCATCAAGGATATTGGCCTTTAGTTTTCTTTCCTTGTAGTGTTCTTATCTGGCTCTGGAATCAGTGATGTTGACCTTGTAAAATGAGTTTGGGAGTGTTCCCTTCTCCTCAGGTTTGGTAGAATTCACCAGTGAAGCCATCTGGTCCCTGGCTTTTCTTTGCTGGGTAGTTTTTGATTATTCATTCAATCTCCTTCTTAATAATTGGTCTGTTAAGATTTTCTATTCCTTCATGAATCAGTCTTCACAGGTTGTTTCTTTCTAAGGATTTATCCATTTTTCCTAGGTTACCCAATTTGTTGGTGTGTAATTATTAACTATTAATGGTATATAATTATTAATAATAGTTTCTTATAATTTTTAGTATTTCTGGGTTATCATTTGTAATGTCTCCCCTTTCATATATGGTTTTATTTATTTGAGTCTTCTCTCTTTATCTTACTCTAGCTAGAGGTTTGTCAATTTTGTTTATCTTTTCAAAAACTAGCTCTTACTTTTTTATTGATCTTTTCTATTGTTTTTCTGGTCTGTATTTTATTTTATTTTATTTATTTTTATTTTTATTTTTTTTAAGATTTTATTTATTTATTTGACAGAGAGAGTCACAGCGAGAGAGGGAACACAAGCAGGGGGAGTGGCAGAGGGAGAAGCAGGCTCCCCGCGGAGCAGGGAGCCCGACTTGGGGCTCGATCCCAGGACCCTGGGGCTCGATCCCAGGACCCTGGGATCATGACCTGAGCCGAAGGCAGATGCTTAACGACTGAGCCACCCAGGTGCCCCTGGTCTGTATTTTATTTACTTCTGCCCTGATCTTTGTTATTTCCTTCTTTGGCTAACCTTGGGCTTAGTTCTTATTTTTCTAGTTCCCTTGAGTTAGGTTATTTGTGATCTTTTTTTTTTTCTTAATGTAGACATTTATCACTATGAATTTCCCTCTTACAAGTGTTTTAGCTACATACCATAACTTTTGCTGTGCTGTGTTTCCATTTTCACTTGCTTTAAGATATTTTTAAATTTCTCTTTTGATTTCTTTTTTTGAACCATTGGTAGTTCAGGAGTGTATTGTTTAATTTCTATTTTCCAGTTTTCTCCTGTTACTGATTTCTTGTTTCATAATGTTGTGGTCAAAAAAGAGGCTTGATATGATTTCACTCTTCTTAAGTTTGTTAAGACTTGTTTTGTGGCCTAGGACAACGTTCCATGTGCGCTTGAGAAAAATGTGTATTCTGCTGCTATTGGATACAATGTTGTGTAGGTCTGCTAGGCCTATCTGTTCTATAGTGTAGCTCAAGTCTGATGTTCCTTTGTTGATTTTGTCAAGATGATCTACCCATTGTTGAAAATGGGAGCTTGAGTCCACTACTATTTTGTATTGCTGTCTATTTGTCCCTTCATATCTGTTAATGTTTGCTTTATATATTTAGGTACTCCAATGTTGGGTGCAGGGCAATTGCAAGGTTGTGGGGAGGATGGCAGCCCTAGTTTTGGGGAAGGACACAGTAGTTTCTTTGTGGGAGGGAGGTACAGCAACATTTCCCTTTCTGGGAGGTCCTTGGCTACTGTGGCTGTTTGTCACCTCGATGAAAAAGATATGGGTGTCCTATGTGGACCACGACACTGGAGTCTGTGTTGATGACCACTAAAAAGCTGCAGAGAGTTCATAGCTGTTGCAAGGACTGCTGAGATAATCAGCTTGAATTGCTTCTGATAAGAAATTTACTCTCATCTTTATCTTTAGTCTCCTTTATGTGATAGTCTTTTTCCTCTGGCTGCTTTTAAGATTTGCTTATTATTACTAGTTCTAAGAAATTTTGCTGCAACCTGTGTTAGATAGGACCAGAACAACATTTAGTCCAAGATGAAATAATACCCACCACTAAGGCAAGATTCTTCTTAGTATCCGATATGATGTCTTCTAAAATTTAAGTATATATAAATATAAAAAATATAAATATAAAATATAAAGTTTTCCACTCTGGCTGTTGGGAACAGGCACTATCCTAGTCCCTATGTGAACTATGAATACTGTTTTCTCTAATCCTTTTGGGTGGTTCTCCCCCCAGCCTCAGGTAGCTTCTTCACACACAAGTGCTAATGAATACTTACCTGAATATTCAAGAGGCACTCTCTGCAGATCTCTAGAATTCTTTCTCCATGTAGTTCTCTCCTTCCCAGTACTATTCCTGCCACTTCTAGCCTACTTGACTTCCTCAGACTCCCAGGTCCTTCTCCTCAACTCAGGGTTATTCCTCCCTGCATTACAGCCTGAAAACTTTCTTGAGTAAGCTGGGACTATGGTATAGCTTACCTTATTTCTTCTCATTTGACAGGGAATAAATAAATGTCTTTCATTGACTGAAAACCAGTATCTTGAAAGCCATTGTTTTATAAATATTATCTATTTTTCTAGTTATTTCAGGCAGAAGGGTAAATCTAATCCTGGTTACTCATCTTGACCAGAAGCAAAAGTCCAGAGTGGTGTTTTTTAAAGGGAAAATCTTTTCATATTGTGCTACTCGTAAAACCTGTTAATGGCTTCTCAATGTTCTTAGAATAAAGTCCATAATCCTCAACAAGGTCTTCAAAATCTGGCTGCTTCTAGGTTATCTTGTGCCCTTACTCTCCCCTTATTCTTTTTGTTCTGGTTGCTCAAACTCAGTGGACACTTCTGCCTCTCCTTCCCCAGCTTTTACCCCATACTTTGTGTGCCCCCTTCGCCTAGCTAACTCATACCTATAAATCAGTTTGTCTTGAATGCCACTTTTTTCAGCAAAACTGTCTTTGGCTTCTTTCACTAAGTTATGTTTTAATGATTGCCCCCATAGGCCGAGAGATCAACATTAAGGAGATACTCTCTAATTTATCAGGGTATTATGTTAAATAATTTCTGAGGGTCTTTCCAATTATAAATGTCCATGATTTGATACAATGTATGTTCTTTAAAAACAAATACATCATTTTGAAAACTATCTTACTTATTAAGATTACAGTATTTTTTAATTAATTTTTTAAAAGATTTTATTTATTTATTTGAGAGAGAGAGAGGGATATAGAGAGAGAGACAGTGCTGAGCACAAGTAGGGAGAGAGGCAGAGGGAGAGGGAGAAGCAGACACCCCGCTGAGCTGGGAGCCCAACGTGGGGCTCAATCCCAGGACATGGGGCTCAATCCCAGGACATGGGGCTTGATCCCAGGACCTGGAGATCATGACCTGAACTGAAGGCAGACGTGTAACCATCTGAGCCACCCAGGCACCCCAATATTTTATTAAATTTAATTGTAGAAGTGTTGAATGGGATTTGGTAGCATTTAACTTCTCAGGAAGGCTTCTTCGAATGAAGTTATACATTGCCATACCCAATGCACCTCACCAACAATTTGTTATTATTTCAAATTCAGTATATTGATTAATATTATCAGCACCAGAGAGGTAATATAAAATCAATCTCATTCCTCAAGAAAGCTAAGATTTATTTAGTAAAATAGGGCTCAAATACAGGAAACAACAAGGAATTGACCAAATAATTATAAGATAATAACTAAATGCATATTAAGTTGTATACTCTATAAGTCCTGCCCTTGATACTCTAAGAGTGCAAAGGATTAGGGCAGGTTAGGTAGAGACATCAGCCACTCAAATTTAAGGTGGAAAAGGGACTCCAGAGGTAGTAAGTATCAAGTAGATTAGTTAATTATCTGGAATAGCTAGAAGAAAAAAGAGGTGAAAAGTAAGTATAAAGCATGGCCCAAGAAAAAATGTTGATAAAACAATCTGTTGTCAAATACAAAGAATAAATATTAGGCCAAAAGCTAGAAGACAAGTCAGAGGTCATGAATTATGTCAACACAAGAATACAGTGGGAGAAAGAAGCAAGATGGCAATGAAGCTAGAGGATTTAGTACTTCTGATGTGAGAAGGGCTATATTACCTGAATCTCCCTATTAGTTACCAGAGAAGTATACTCGTTATTAAAGCTTAATTGTTATTGGGTATGGGTCACAAGCTGAATATGTGAGGGGCCTCAATTAAAGGAAGCTGGTTGGAGGGATTTTCCTTCTGACCCGCATAAACACCTAGGCTTTCTTTCTCAAGGAAGGGAAGACTTTCCCAGGGTTTTCCCTGATAGATATCAATTCTCTTTGGTAGGATGTTCTAGTCCACCTATGTGCCTTACATCAGTCATTTATGGCCATGGCCCCAGGCATTTGTCTACTCTGATCTGTTCACTGTGATATTTTGTACACAACTCCTTGGTTCCTAATCTGCACCCATTCATTCCATAGTCCATCTAACCTCTGACTGTGGCTCCATTCCCAGTTCTCCTGTCCTTTGAACTAGACTTTGGTATTTGGTTTCCTCTTTCTGATTCTTGGCTTGCTCTCAAAAGTGTGTTCTAATGATCATTCCCACTTCAAACGACTTCATTATTCTATAGGGACTCAACCCCTGTTTCTGTAGGAAACATAACCGTCATTTTTGGTCATGGAGCAGTGTCTCAACCAAAACCACTGGACTTTACACGGGAGGTCCACATCAGTGGTTGTTCAGATGTGTTTTTCTCTACTAAGTACCGTCTCCACCAGATGAAGTACCAGGGCTAGCTATAATAATGGCAAAGTCCAGATCATTTCCTACTGTGTGTTTTGGCTCCTTGTCTCTGGCAGTTGGGGTAAGTTGCAAAGCATTGGGTTTAGAGGGGAGTTCTAGTGTCATGTGTATAGGGATTAGTGAAAATGAATTTTGGATGCAAGAATGGTAAACCTGGAAGTAGAAGGCTCCTACTTTATAGTCAGAAATCTTGTTCTTATATAGGCTAGAAAGTAGTGATGGGTGGTACATATCTATTATGAAGAGCCACAGAGTCTCTTCTCTGTATTGTCTTTCTTAGTGTTCAAAACTGTCAACTTAAGCTTTTGTTTCTTTAGCAGATCCTTATTGAATGCTTATTATATATGTATTAGGCTCTGGATTAGAATACAATGGTGAACAAAAATAAACATGGTCCTTACTGTTACTCAGCTTACAAGCTAAGTGGGGGAAAGACATTATACATCAATCCAAAATTATTTAATATAATGATAAATATAATATGATAATGTAATGATCCATATAACCAAATATAAATATAATACTAATTAATGAGAATAACTAATAATTATTAATTAATTAAAACAATTAATGGAAAACTCTATGTTAAATGTTATAGGGAAGAAAGAGAGTATAATAGTGCTTTCCTGAGAAATTATGGTTGATCTGAGATCATAAGGGGAAATAGGAGATAACTAGATAAAGAATGGATAAAGTATGCCTACCCTAATTCCTTCTGATAAAAGGAATTATTGTGGCTTCAAGTAGTTGAAAGATGGCTATTGCGGCCATTGTGTCAGAAAGCTATGAACAGCATGTTGCCAAATGAGTCTAAGAAACAGGTAAAGGCCAATCATAGAAGGCCATTGTAAGGCTTTCTGTCTTTACCCAAAGATAGGATGCCACTGAAGTGTGTTAAGCGAGAAAGTTCTGTGATCGGTGTTTTGACAAAATCATCCTAGTTGCTTATGTGGAAGAGGCCAAAAGATGTAGGAAGACTAGTCAGAATGCTTATTTAGTAGATTCAGGCAAGATGTAATGCTGGTTTAGACTACTATGTTAGTAGTAGAGGTAGCTGAAAGTGGTTAGATTCAAGATATATTTTGAAATCACTTTTAGAAGATGATCTTATCTCCTATTTCATTAGGAGAATAGAAGTCATTAGACAAAAACTCTCATTTACCTGCCAAAAACATGCACTTGAGAGGGGCCTAGGGGAACTGTTATCTTCAAGGGAGATCCAGATTTGAGTTAAAGAACAGGGACTTATCTGAAGAAGGAAATGAAAAGTGTTATGGTGATGATGGTGAAGAGGATGATGACCATACAATTTGTCACGTAATGGAAGCATGAGAGAAAGGTATGGGGAATTTCTTTGAGGGGGACAGACAGTGGGAAGTAGCCAGAGGATTTGACTTAGGTGGTCATAGACATAGAAATTGGCAACCCATCCGTTAGAAGGTCTGGCTGTAGAAACTGAAGACTCACATGCTACAGGGCCTGAGTGATGGTGGATATGAAAACCACAGAAGCCTTGTATCAGGAGATGTCCATAACTCCTCTGGGTTGTTTTGGATTTCTTCCAGGAATTGAGTTGAGGCAAAGGTTATGGTGATGCTAGGCATAGAAGAAAGCAGTGGACATGAAATCCATATTTATTGAAGAAGGGGTATATAAAAATTGTTAAAGGCCAGTTTCTCTGTTGTAAGATGGATGACATAGTCATATTATTTATTTGATATGTAGCCACAGAAGTTTTCTTTCTGTGTCTGGTTAGTCACTCCTTTTAACCTCTATCTGTGGATAGTGAGTAGGAGAGGCATGAACTAAGACATTGAAGAATTTAAGGGATGCACTCTAAAAACACAAGACTAGTCACTGTACACGGTCTCACTGTAAATTATCAGGTAGTTTATGGAGAGGAAACACCTTTTCAATCAGCAAGGCAGCAGGCTCTGAAGCAGAATATGATCCAATGTAAAGAATACTTTGTGCCCCATCTTGGTGGAAGCACTAAGAATTGTACTAAATCTATATGAAAGGGAAGGGCTAGGACAAACTTTTTTTTAAGATTTATTTATTTTAGGGGGAGGAGGGGCAGAAGGAGAGAGTGTCTTAAGCAGACTCCACACTCAGTGTAGAACCCAGGCAGGGCTCGATCTCATGCCCCTGAGATCTGCAATACCCAGGCACCCCTAGGACAAACCCTTTTTAATGAGCTCTGAGGAATCAGGGTATAAGTTTTCCCAGGGCATCCTGAGCCTGCTTTGCTTCTAGATGCAAATCTTATAAATAGTGCTATGCATCCGAAAGTTTTGTCAGAAAAAGGATTACTAGACATCCTCATGGGTCACGTTCAGGGGCTTGAATGGACCTCAGTATCCAACCAGGCCACATTGTCTGGGCTTCATGTTAGTGCAAGCAACACCTTGATTCTTCAGGACTGCTTCCAGTAATTCTACAACTCCTTCAGATGCTGCTTGGTCCATGTGTCAGCCTCCTCTCACCCACTGATGAAGTTTTCCACTTCTAGCTGTGGTTGTAGGGCCATGTCAGTCTTTGAGCAAAGACTCTCAGGCATGAATAAACTTGTACATCGATAAATTTATAGATTCCTCTTGTCTTATATGAACCTGACATATATATGATATGGAGTTGACTTTCAAGAAGAATATGACACCTGCACCTGACATATGCTTAGCTCTCTTGTCATTTGTGCTGTTCCTTGTTAAGAACATCACAGAGGAGTTTTAAGACCTCTCAAGTAGGTGTATCCAGGTCTTAGAGGCAGTGTTTATAGGAAACATGTCCAGTCCCATATATTGTGTAATTAATTATTGCCATCAACAGCTTTCTCTAGAAATATGTGCATAGACAGAGTACACCTTAATCTGAGGTACCCATATGGCAGGGATTCCTCCATGGAGATGATGGAGGGCTCTCTTTATGAGAGGAGGAGATGGAAGGCAGGGTATGGTCGAGATTGAGGTGAAGAAGCTCTTCCATTCCTGAAAGATAATTACCTTTTGTAGACCCTAATATCATATCTAGTTTCTCTAACTTACTTGGCTAGAAAGGATATCATTCAGGATTCTGTCAGGATAACAAAACCACTATAAAATTTATAAGAATAAGGAATTTATTAAATGTGAAGGGAGCCTGTGGAAATGAAAGTCTGGAAGACAAGAGTTAGAGACTCAAAAAAATCATCATCAATCTGTACTTTCTAAATACTTGCCTGGTGGACAAGTCAAAGCTTGAAGGGAAAAGCAAGAAACCAAGCCCTTCAGGAAGCCAAAGCACAACAATGAGGGTAAGGTCCATGGAAATTGCTGGTTCTGGGAAGTTATTGCCTTCATGTAGCTACTGCCTCAATGGGTCCACAGGCAAGCACCTGGTGGAGGGCCTGGAGTCACAGTTGGCCAGCAGAACCAGCAGCTGGGAAGATGAGCCAAATGCAGGGGAGGACAAGTTGGGAATTGCCAATACTCTGTCTTTTTTGTCACCATGTCTGACTGCTGTGACCTTCTAAGGGTAATGACTTCTGTTTCACTTTTGCCTCCCAAATCTCATGTGGTTCCTCTTTTGGTCAACTTGTACCACAGAGGGAAAAGAACTTTGGGAAATGTAGTTTTCAGCATTGTCTAAATTCACATGACAAAATCCAGCACAGACATTCAAACCCAAAGCTCTCAAAGATACATATACTGGAGTTTCCTCAGAGATGGTATGGTAGTGCTAGTACCACAAAACCCAGGCAATCATATAAGGCTACATTTTTTGATATATCTAGATCATGGAGAATCAAAAAGGTCCAATGGCTAACAAGAATTACCCAATACTTAAATTGCTCCAAGTGGGTCTGAAGACCATCTTCCTGATAATGTTCTCTTGAATATGGATTAGATTTCATGTTCCCTCTGAGCTGGTCTAAGGTCTTGGGGTTGGACATTCTCATACCAGCACAGATTTGCAGTTGCAACAGTTCCTGGCAGAATTGGGGTTTCTCACTCTTCTCTTAAAGAGTACCAGGGTGCCAGCAAAGAAGCAAAGAGGGTTGAGAGGTTGTCATAGATACTTCATCTATGGAATTCTAAGGGACATATAGGTCTTCTAAGAGTGGATTACATTCCTTTTTTGTTTTTGGGTTTGAGCCACAGATGCAAACTGGATCATGCAGTCAACTATTTATTCACAATTAATATCTGCTTCCTATTTCAAAAACACCATTTAATAGGACAAATGTGTGTGTTTATATCTATCTATCATCTATCTATTATCTATCTATCTATCTATCTATCTATCTATCTATCTATCTATCTATCTCCTCAAGAATGAGAGCATCACGTAAAATACTTGTCCTGTGCATGGCCTGTGGGAATGCTAGATAAGATTCAGGTGAAGTTCAGTGTCTAAGTACTCCAGAAGTTCACAGCATTGTGTATCTCTGATTAGTTGATGACAATAGCCCTCTAACAGCAAGTGCCTATCTAACATATGTTCCTGGACATATTCTCCCAAAATATTCTAGCTAAATTTGGAGCGCAGTACAAACTCAGCTTCTTCTTTTTCCTCTCTTCCATAGTCCTCCTCTTCACTTGTCTATTTACACTGGAAATTCATCTTTCTCCTGAGAAGGAGGTCATGGCTACTAGGAAGTATGATAAGATGGCTATGTATAAAGTCTGATGAAGATTTTGTTGGGTTTGGTCAGGTTTTTTGAATAAGCAGTCCAGGCTATCTTATCCCAATGTAGTGACACTCTGATATACCACCTGGATCCCCTGTCAGTGAAGGATTGAGGCCTCAGCTGCTGAAGGAACTATCTATAAATAGCCTTCAAAGATGGCCTCAGTTACAGAGAGCCACAGGGAAGTCCTATACCCAATAGCTGATTGATGTGGGGTATAAAGGCCTTGACATCTGAGAGGCCGTTCTAACTCCAAAGGTTCCAATGAGGTTGGTTGGCTCTGTTGCTTGAATTCTTCCTTTCCCCACTCCTGCTTCCTTTTCCTCTCTTGCACAAATGTCAATCCCATGGGTACTCCTTTGTCCCATGAATACTCCCTATACACTAAACTCAATCTGAGACTGTTTCTAGGAATCCAACAGGCAGCCCCTGTATAGGTGTGAGTCTCTCTCGGGGTTATGCTTGGAAAGACAGGTGAATATTTCTTCTTTCAGTCTGTCTCCCCTCAGATACTAACCTTGTGGTGAGGTTATGGTTTCAAGATATATTGCCAAAGTAAAAAAAAAAACAAGAAACAAAACCCAAAAAAGTGCTATTAGAGTTTAGAAGAAAGAAAGCAATCAGTGGTGATCAAGGAGAGCTCAAGCTATAAAGAAAAGCTTTGCAAGGACCATGGTATTTATCTGGTCTTTGAAAGATAGTAGATCATGTCATGATCCTGTTCTCACTTTTCTCCTCCAATCTATTCTCCAATCTGTAGTCATTCATTTTCAAACCCAAATAACATCATATTGCCTTTCCTCCTCCTCTTCCTCTTCTTCTTCTTTAAAGGTTTTATTTATTTATTTGAGAGAGAGTGCCTGTGCATAAATGAGGGGGAGGGGCAGAGGGAGAGGGAGAAGCAGACTCCCTGCTGAGCAGGAAGCCTGAGCAGGGCGGGGGAGGTAGGGAACCTTGATCCCAGGACCCTGGGATCATGACCTGAGCTGAAGGCAGATGCTTAACCAACTGAGCCTCCCAGGTGCCCCGCCTTTCCTCTTAAAGTCTCCAAATTGCTTCTCATTATTGTTGGTATAAAGTTGAAATTCTCTTAAAGAATATGGACCTGGATATTAATGTCTAGATCTGGATCTTGCAGCTTCCCCTACTCTGTCCTCATCTCTCATTACTCAGGTCTACTGAATTTCATTCAGTTTCTCCAAAATACCATGTTAATGTACTTCTGGGCCTTCTCACATATAGCTCTCCTTGCCTAGACCACTCTCTGCTATCACCAAGGTCACTCCAACTTATATTTCAGGATTCACCTTCAATGTCATTTCCTCTGGAAAACCTTTCCTGACAATGTAGTTGCTTTGTTTGGCCCTGCCATAACACCCCATACTTTCCCCGGAATAGCACTTACCCAATTTTGTTTCAATTCTTTGATTTTCTTAAACACTATGCACTCCCTAATAACACCTAATGTTTCTTGAGGGCTTACTAGGTGTCAGGAATGATTGTACACACTCGACACATATTATTTCCTATAATCTTTACAATAAACTTATGATACTATATTATCCTCTTTTTACAGATAAGAAATCAGAGGCAAATGGAGGTTAAAGAATCTCACAGTAGGTGGCATTTTAGCTTGTATTTTGACTTGGTCTATCTGATTCTGGAGCCTGTGCCACCATTACATTGTGGCTTGATGCCTGCCACATGGTAGGCACTCAACAAATATTTATTGAATGCATGAATTTAATAGGCCCAACCAGGAGAAAAGAAGGGCACTGAGGATTATTGGGAATAAAGTGGAAAAGTTAGATCCAGATTATGGAAACTCTAGGACCCTGAGAAGTAGTTTAGACTGGAGGTGGTTGGAAATAGGGATTCATTGTTGAAAACACTTTTTAAAACGAGATTACATTGGCAACAGTTTGCGCAACTTCTATTCTGTGCCTTCTACCTCAACCTTCAACTTGAAGTTAGAACATTTAGAAAAAGGCATGATGAAACATTAATGGAAAAATTATGTAATAGTGCATAAAATCTAAAGGCTGATGTTTTGTTTCCTTTAACTGAAGGTCATATACATTTAAGAAAGTATATTTTTCAGATAGTTTATGGCATGATTATTAATATTTTATATTTTAAAAACAAATAGATTTTAAAAAAATCACTTCCTACAGGATGTTTAGGAGCAAGTCATATCTTTTTGAGAATTTAAGTTACATGTTATTACCAAAGCTCTTTGTATGTGTATATTTTTGACAGATTTCTCTTATTAAAACATTTTTTTTTCAATTAGGATTTTAAGGTTCATGTTAAATCCAAAATAATAAAATCAACTGTGACTATCTATAACTTTTAATACCTTCTGTTGGTTCCATGTTCACAAGGCAAATAAGACTTTTTTGTTGTTGCAGACAAAGCCATGTATTGGCCCAGTGTCTTAACTGGAAAACTTTGCTGTAATCTCTAAGTGTGAAATTCCACCTTCAAGTATGTTTGCTGAGGGTGGTAAAGACTTAAAAATCATTGTCCTCCAAAGTAATCTGACTGCATTAGGTGAATACCGGATCTTTAAACATGGTCATGGGGCTTACCCAGGAGTAGTGTAAGCATCATAGCATTCCATTGCTTTCTCCACCCTGTCCCCACCCCCCTCCCTTTTTTACATATATTACACTAAGAGTGAGAAATTATAACAATATCTCCTTACTATAATAATATATTAAGTGCCTTAATTATTTTAGAGCCATTATCCCAGGGTCTTCTGTTCTAAATTTTTTTCACTGTTTCCCCACTCAGGTACTACATTACTGATGAACATTGTGGCAATCTAGAGAAACACATAAGAGTTTTAGTGAAACAGACAAGACCAGACTAACAGGAAAAGACTTGTCTTTGCATAGCTGAAAGGCTCTTTTTGTTGCCCTGGGCAGTATATATCTAAATCTATACATTCCTGTTTTTAGAATTTGGGAATACAAGGGTTGGAAGATACACGAAATCATACCTTACACTTGCAGGATGTCTAAGCGTGATTGGAATCTAATACAGTATTTATTATTGGGAATGATAGAGAGCCTTGCATTGTAGAAGTACAAACAGTAGTCATATACAAATAATATAAGAAATATAGTTTATGTTTCATTTATATGTTATAAAAAGTTATATGAATATAATTGTAAATTCTATTTTCATTCTCCCTTGCTCCCTCTCTTCTTCTCTCCTTCCATCCATTTATCTATCTGTTGAGTTGATTAGGTGATTAAGTAACAGAGAATTTACTGTACTTTGAGGAATATTATCCTTAACATGTTTTAATATGTATAATTATTAATTTTAAGATTCCCTTAGACTACTGAGATGCAAACCAAAATGCAAAAGAATTTAAATGTCTAAAATATTATGTAATATATAATATAATGTGACATAATAAATATGTTATGATATAATATGTATTCAGAAAAAGAAACCCAGAAAGACCCAATCTAAATAAATCACTTTCGAGGGTTTCGTGGAGAGCACTTCAAAAAGATAGGCAGTCATTCTCTGGAACAACTGAAATCGAGGCCCATGCTACTGCAATTGTGAGAGACAGGTCAAACATATTAAAACATAATGAACAAAGAGAACAGACAGAAGTTTTGAATATGAGCTTCAATCAAAATTCACAAAGGAAGTTTTGATTTTGGGCATTGATTTGCAACTGAGCTGCTTCTTTCAGGGGCAACTCTATGTAGTAGATGGTACAATGTGAGACTGCAGGGATTTATTCATTAATTAAGGATGGTTGATAAATTCCCTAAGCAATACTGGAGAGGAAAACTAGCTATATGTAATCATTTATTTTAATATATGACAACCCAGGTATTTCTAAACAGTGGAGAAGTGAATGAGGAAGATTTTATCAAAAAGGTAAAAGTTAAAATGTATTAAATGACCAGAACAGAATTTGAAGAGGTTTATAAAACACAGAAGAATATATCTGGATATTTTAAATTAAAACAACAAATTGGGAAATTTCAGCCTCTATGTTGACAGAAACAGTATCTATATCTTATAAAGAGTTCAGTGAAAGTGATAAGCTAAATATCAAGTTCTCAAAAAAATGAACAAAAAATGTGATTTGATTTATTTAATGAGAAAAAATTAATAATGAAACATGCAAAAGTGACCAGTTTCAGTAGTAATTAAAAATGCAATTTGGGAGCCTGGGTGGCTCAGTTGGTTAAGCGCCCAACTCTTGATCTCAGTGCAGGTCTTGATCTCAGGGTCACGAGTTCAAGCCCCATGCTGGGCTCCATGCTAGGCATGGAGCCTACCTCAAAAAAATGCAGTTTGAAATAGCAACATATTCTAGTTTTATTCCTATTAACATAGTAAAATTTCAGAGAAATTTAATTGACTAATGTTGAGATTATTTTGAAATTGCTGTATTTTGCTGGTATCAGGATAAACTGCTCAAACCATTTTGTGTAGTAATTAGGTAGTAATATAAAAAGTTACATAATGTCTTCTCTTTTTTATTTTCTAATACTCATAGGAATTTGTTCTTTTGAAAAATTCCAAGGAAGAAGAAAATGACATGCATTATAATTTCATAGGATGGGGAAGGGAAAACTACAAATGACTAATGATGGAGAAACTCGATGGAATACTATGCTGCCATTTGTAAGGGATATTTGGGACACATGGATACAATAAGTAAGGTGTTTTTCTTTTTTTAAAGATTTTATTTATTTATTTGAGAGAGAGAGAATGAGAGACAGAGAGCACGAGAGGGAAGAGGGTCAGAGGGAGAAGCAGACCCCCTGCTGAGCAGGGAGCCCGATGCGGGACTCGATCCCAGGACTCCAGGATTATGACCTGAGCCGAAGGCAGTTGCTTAACCGACTGAGCCACCCAGGCGCCCAGTAAGGTGTTTTTCAATAACTAAGATTTAAGAAAAATAATATTTTTGCAAGGAGACAGTAAAATTAAAACATAATGGATCAAGTCAGAAGAAGGAAAATGGCTGCCAGGCCTAAAGAATATAACTGTAACCAGAATGAACTTACTGACACTTCTAACGAACGTGTCAATTGAAGATAGGGTTGCTCCCCAACTGAAGCAACAGAAAAGGAGGAGTCTTAAAGACAAAACAGGTCTGCCCATTCAACACTGATTAGGACTTTATTATCCTGCTTAGAAGTACTTGAAGCCATTATGGGGACAGGCATTTAATTACATTAGAGACTCAGTGTTTGTAGTCCATTCTAATCAAGCAACCTCCCATGTAGCTTGCCTAAAGGGAGAAAATGTGATAGGTCAAAGCAAACACAGGGATGTAGGTTTGTACCTTTACTTCTTTACTTCCTATTGTAAATTAATAAATTGTTATTTTAGTCTCATCATATGTCAGTCTCAGAGGACTGATAGAATGAATTGATATCCCTGTATCCAATTAATTCTGGGGCAAGGAACAAATTGGGTGTCCCAGTCTGTAAAGAAGGGAACAGTGAAAAACTTACCAAGGTAAGTGGCATGTTGTGGACATGGCTAGTCACCTGGCCTTCCACAAGTGATACCTTATCTCATTTTACAATGTCTTTGAGTATCTACACATTAAGATGATAATTAGGAACCATACAGCAAGTAGAAAAACAGTTTTGACATAATTTTAAGTGAAAAAGGTAAGGCATAACACTTTGTCTATTATGAAAGCAACAACTTAAAATATGCATGAATATGGGCATAAAAATAAAAGAACAAGGGAAAGGAAACAGTGACTATATTAGAAGGGCATACCAATATTTCATTTCCTTTACTGCTATTTTGTTTACATCATAAAAATCAGGAGAAAAAAGTTCTGCATTGTATGGATATAAAATTTATAACAATATGATATTTAATAATACAAATCATGGCATATTTAATAATAAAGTGATAAAATATATATCAAGCAATGCTAATTTTAGAGGCATTTTCATTTCTAATTTACCTATGAATCTGCTAAGGCCAAATATGGTAACAGAGAAAACTCAAATTCAAAATGAAGTTGGAATAGCTACATAACTATATACCTCATACCAAAAAGAATATTTTCCCGGGGCGTATGGATGGCTCAAGCCTCCAATTTTTGATTTGGGGTCAGGTCATGATCTCAGGGTTGTTGGATCAAGTCCCCCATGGGGCTCTGCACAGAATCTGCTTGTCCACCCCTTGCCCCCCACCCCCACTCATGCTCGCTCTCAAATAAATAAATAGAATTTTTAAAACAAACAAACAAAAAGAGTATTTTGTGGACATGTGGCTTCTCAATTTTCAGAAAAGTGAAATCATATTGAGCAGTAAGAGTCATCTTTTAAATGCATTAAAGACGTTGAATAATTTCTGGTGAATTACTTTGTAATAAATATACAAATAGAAAGACTGGCCATATATGCTTGTAATTTTCCTTTTGAGCAAGCAGGTTAATTTACTGGTTCATTTCATTCCTGGTTTTCTCTTTTTTCCCCTCAATTATTAAAACAATTTAAAAGAATATATATATAATATACATATTTTGTATATAATTTATATATATATGAGAATATATATATTTGCATCTCCTAGTTTCTCATGATCAAACTGAAATTTATAAGAAATAATTTGTTTACACAGACACTCATAATTAAAAAGCTTATCATATGGTGATTTCCATCTACACCCTTAGCAGTTAAAGGATTTTTTGGTTTTTGAGTATCGTGATCTCTGACATAAATATTAAATAAAGTTTACTGTTGAGGGCCACCAGTATTGGGCTAGTAGAACAAAATAAAGTCAAAGGTAAGCATTACCCAAATGGAGGCTTGAAATTAAAATTTTAACCTTAAGTATTTAAGTAATTTTATTCAAATAGGGATTCAATATAAGCAGAAATGTCATCACTCCAATTCTTTCCTTTCTTTGGTGTGTTTATTCTTTTCCTTTAATCTCTTTTTTGCTTTTTTTTAACCACTGAGTCAGCTTCGTGCAAGTCTGCACCTCCCTCTAGGGTATGAAAATAGCAGTCACTTTTCACTCATTTTGGGGGAGAAATAATCTTCCCAAAGGAACTTTGTTAGTGCCTCCACAGTTCTGCTTTCCAAGGTTCAGCATCAAAAGCTGTTTTTATCACTAGTCCTCCTTGACTGCCCTCCCTCTGGCTGGTGTGGAAGCTGACTAGATGTGAGTCAGGCACTGCTTACTACATTCAGAACAATTTCTCACGGGTAAGAGTAAACAAGGAGTCATGGACTATAAAATTAAAATAAACTGCAGTAGCTTTCTAGAAAAGCAAGGAGAGAGTAGATTTTATTGTAAATAAGGAAAGAAGGGAGCTAATTGAGTCTCTGGGGTATATTATATCCCGGGTCAGTCTTAAAACACTTTGTATCCAAGTAAGTTGAAACATACTTGGTTAATCTCTATGCTTCTCATTCATGACATGTAGAAATGTGAATTTAGAGTTAGTTTAAAATTATCTTTTTTTTGTTTGTTTCTGGGTGCATTTTATTCTGCAATGACTTTTACCTCAAAACTCTGGGATACTTTTGTAAACACAGATGTGTACAGCATATGCAAACATAGGCACTCAGAGATAGACCCGATTTTAGGAGGTTATAAAATACAGTACTCTCTTTTTTTTTTAATTTGAATATAGTTGATACACATGTTACATTAGTTTCAGGCAACCTAGTGGTTTGACAAGTTTATACATTATGCTATGCCCACCACAAGGGAAGCTACCATCTGTTCCATTACCTCCCTATTACCCATTCCTTACGCTGTGACTTTTATTCTTGTGACTTATTTATTTATAACTGGAAGCCTGTATTTCCTTCTCCCATTCACCCATTTTGCCCAACCCTCCACCCCTCTCTCCTCTGGCAACCATCAGTTTATTCTCTATATTTACAGGTCTGATTCTGCTTTTTGTTTGTTTATTCATTTGTTTGTTTTTTAGATTTCACCTATGAGTGGAATCATATGGTATTTGTTTTTCTCAATCTGATTTATTTCACTTAGTATAATAACCTCCAATTCCATCCATGTTGTCTCAAATGCCATGATCTTATCAAAGGTGGCTATGTAATATTCCTCTGTGTGTGTGTGTGTGTGTGTGTGCGTGCGTGTGTGTGTGTACACCATATTTTCCTTATCCACTAGTCTATTGATAGACACTTAGGTTGCTTCCATATTTGGCTATTCTAAATAATGCTGTAATAAACATAGGGGTGCATACATCTTTTTGAATTAGTGTTTTTGTTCTCCTTGAGTAAATACCTAATAGTAGAATTACTGGATCATATAGTATTTCTATTTTTAAATTTTTGAGGAACCTCCATACTGTTTTCCACAGTAACTGCACCAATTTACATTCCCATCAACAGTGCATGAAGGTTCCTTTTTCTCCACACCTCGCCATAAAATACAATACCCTTAAATATGCAAATCATCTCCCACCTCCATAGTTAAACACAGGTATGTCCTTAGATGTCTTTCTGTTCCCCTCTACAACTTTGGGCATACTTGGAAAGAAAACAGGAAGACAAGAATAAACATGTTATATAATACAAATTGGTATCAGAAGAAGAATTGAGTAAAAAAAGAGAGAGAGAAATTAATACAGATAAAATGCTTAATTCTGGATACTAGTGATTCCACTATCATGTTGGTTTGAAAAATTGTATCTTGCAATTGTTTAAAGAAATATATTTAAAAGCCTTTTCTAGCAAAATAAATATAAAAGCCTTTTCCATTGTCTCTAGTTTTTAAATGATCTATGTTGAAGTACTCTACATGTGGTCTGACAAATGCAGAATAGTCTTAAGGTTATATTTCTCTATGAACTGGATTTATATTTATGTTAATGCAATCTTGGATTATATTAACCTTTTTAAACATCTACATTATATTTTAGCTCTTTGTGAGCCTGGGGTCTACTAAAATTCTCTGTTTTCACAGGATCATTATCCGATGTTTCTGAGATTGAATTTTTCACCTTAAGGGCAGAACTTTTTCTGAACTACTGCCAAATTTTATCTCATTTACTTTACTTCTTTATTTTAGTCAATTAAGGTAATCATTTTGAATCTTGATTCTTTTATCAGTCATATTATTTACTGCAGGGGTTGGTGAGCTTTATCTAGATCTGTAAAATCTAGATCATGAATATTTTAGGCTTTGTGGGCCAGAGGTCTTTGTTACATGTTCCAAAAAAGAAAGAAGGAAAGGAGGGAAGGAAGGAAGGAAGGAAAGAAAGAAAGAAAGAAAGAAAGAAAGAAAGAAAGAAAGAAAGAA
>NW_022589706.1:53164851-53205059 GCF_004348235.1 Phoca vitulina
AGAAAGAAAGAAAGAAAGAAAGAAAGAAAGAAAGAAAGAAAGAAAAAGAAAAAGAGAGAGAAAGGAAGGAATCTTTTGAATGTAAAGAGCATTCTTAGCTCAAAGGCCATATAATGCAGACCTCTGACCAGATTTAGTCACAGACTATAGTTCACTGACTCCTGGTGAATTTTATTGGTTATCTATTGCTGTATAACAAATCAGCTCACAACTGAGTGGCTAAGAAATACCAAACATTATTATCTCCCAGTTTCTGTGGGTTAGGAATCCAGGGCTTGGCTTATCTGGGTGCCTCCGCACCAAAGTCCCTCACCAGGCTGCAGGTGTTGTCTGGGTCTGCAGTCTCATTTGAAGCCTCAGGTGAGGGAAGATCTGGTTCTGGGCTCACTCACATGGTTGTTGGCAGAATTCAGTTCCTCATGGGCTATGTGTTTTGAAAGTAAAGGAAAGACAGCTTCACTAGTTGGGCTGAGTGTTTCAGCTCCTCACTAGCTGTTGGGTACAGGTCTCCCTCAGTTCCTTTCTACACGGGCCTCTCCATAAGGCAGCTAGAGTCCATCACAGCAAGTTAGCAAGAGAGAATAAGAAAGAAGATGCAAAATGGAAACCATAATCTCTTTGTAATCTAATTTCAGAAGTGACTCCCATCACTTTTGCTCTATTATATTTATTAGAAGTGAGTCATTAGGACCAGTTCACACACAAGGGGAGGGGATTACATGAAGGTATGAATGCCAGGAGGCAGGAATCACTGGGGCCATCTTACAGGCTGTTTACCACGTCAGTCCATCCAGAATTTTCTGCCACTTAAACAAAGCATGCTTTATTCATCCAAGGTTTTGATAAAAATATTAGAGAAGAGGTGTTCATGACAGAGTCTTATGGCATGTTTTACCCTCCAAACTGACTCCAGTCCACTAATTAATATTATGAATATTGCTGGATGCCTACCTGTACATTCTCGATACTGGTGTGATTGGACTAACATTTTGTCTTCATGTCCTTGGAGATCTCAGGAGACAATTTTGTCAAACGTATTTTTAAAATTACACTATTTATGCTTCACTGGATAGGTGAAATCAAGTTAAAATAAGATTCAACGACTGTCTTGAAGAATAAAATAAATCACAGCACTACTAGAGCTCAAAGGATGTCATAAATAAAGAGGACCAGTTCCATCTGCCTTGCATTCTTGACAGGCAGTTTTAGGGCTGACTGCATCTTATATGAGCCTGAAGTTTTTTAGCCAACTAGTGAAGCTGTCTTTCCTTTACTTTCATTCATGCTCTCATAGAATGATTTATATTTTCTTGTAGAATAGCTAACAGACCAAATCAGGGGTAAATTATACTTTATAAACATTTTAACAGTAAATCACAATCATAGTTTGATTCAGGAATCTTTCAAAATTAGATAATACCAGTCATTAATACATGCCATCTAGATAGCAACCTTATGCCAATACAATGTTTCTACTACTCCGAGAAAAAAGTATAATACTGTAATCAGAATTGACAATATAAAGTCCCATAGTTTTAAGTGCTGTATCACTCAAACTTCAATTCCGCGGACAGCCCAAAGATTGCAACTCTTTCCCCATAAAGTAATAGAATAATTACTACTTATTGAGTGTATACTATGAGCCAAAGACTGTGCTAAACAACTTTCTATGGATTTTCCCATTAATTCTCCTTAACAATCCTGGTAGGTATGTACTATTATTATGTATGTTTACAGAGAGATTAAGCAACTTGCCTCTGATCATTTGGAAGTGAAATTCTAAAACCCAGTAGCCTAAATCCGGAGTACTTTCTCTTAAAGCAGAGGCACAAGTGTAACATTTCTTTGAAAAATGCTAAGGAAACTTTTCTAGGGAACATGGGTGAATGATTTACTAATTATTAACTTTTTTAAAAAAAAGTTTGACACCACTAGATGGCAACATTTTCAAAAGCTTTAATAAAACTTTTGAAAATTTAAGGTGGAAAAGTAACTAAACTTTATTATTATTTCATTTTCATTTTAAAAATTTCAGCTTTATTGAAGTATAATTAAAAATAAAATTGTAAGATATTTAAAGTGTACATCGTGATGATTTGATAAATGTATAATTGTGAAAGGATTCTCCCCATCTAGTTATCACATCCATCATCCCATTAATTAATTAATTAATTTTATTTAGAATTCTTAAGTTCTACTCTCTTAGCAAAGTTCAATTATACAATACAGTGTTATCAACTCTGGTCACCATGTTTTACATTAGATCCTCAAACCTTATCTTACTGCTGAAAATGTGTCCAACTTCTTCCCATTTGCCCCACCCCCCAGCTGCAGGCAACCACTTTTCTACTCTGTTTCTATGAGTTTGTCTTTTTTGGGGGATTTATTTATAAGTGATACCATGCAGTATTTGTCTTGCTCTGTGTGGCTTCTCTCACCTAGCATGAGATGCTCGAGATTCATCTGTGTTATCACAAATGGCAGGATTTCTTTCTTTCTCATGGCTGAGTGATATTCCATTGCATATATATACATATATACACATACTTATGCATATATGTACTCTTATATGTATATATTACATTTATATATACAATTGTATATGTGTGTATATATACATACTAAATATATGCATAAATATATACATAAAACATATATATAATATATACACACACAGCCCACATTTTCTTTATTCATTCATTGATGGACACTTAAGTTTCCATATTTTGGCTATTGTGAATAATGCAGCAGTGAACATGGGAATGCAGATATCTCTTTGATATCCTGTTTTTATTTCTTTTGGGTATATACCCAGAAGTGGAATTGCCAGATCATATGGTAGTTCCATTTTTAATTTCTTGAGGAAACTTCATCCTGTTTTCCATAGCGGCTACACCAATTTACATACCCACCAACAATGATTAAGGGTTCTTTTTTTTCCCTATCCTTGCCAACACTTGTTATCTCTTGGCTTTTTGATGATAACCATTCTAACAGGTGTGAGGTGATATCTCATTGTGGTTTTGATTTGCATTTCCCTGATGTTTAGTGATATTGAACATCTTTTCATGTACCTGTTGGACATCTGTATGTCTTCTTTGAAAAATGTCTACTCAGTTCCTCTGCCCATTTTTAAATTGGGAATTTTTGCTTTTTGCT
This sequence comes from Phoca vitulina, assembly GCF_004348235.1. Taxonomy (NCBI): domain Eukaryota; kingdom Metazoa; phylum Chordata; class Mammalia; order Carnivora; family Phocidae; genus Phoca; species Phoca vitulina. The sequence continues at coordinate 53,168,011 of NW_022589706.1, forward strand.
ATTGAACTGTTATAAGTTCTTCATATATTTTGGGTACTAACCCCTTATCAGATATATGATTTACAAACATTTTTTTCCTTTCTGTAGGTTGTCTTTTCATTTTGTTTGTGGTTTCGTTTGCTCTGCGGAAGCTTTTTTAGTTTAGTGTAGTCCTACCTATTTATTTTTGCTATTGTTTTCTTCACTTTTGGTGTTAAATTAAAAAAAAAAAACATTGCTAAGACCAATGTCAAGGAGTCAACTCTTTATATTCATCTAGGAGTTTAATGGTTTCAGGTCTTATTTCAAGTCTTTAATCTGTTTTGACTTAACTTTTGTATATAGTATAAGATGAGATACAATTTCATTCTTTTGCATATGTCTCTTTAGTTTTCCCAATACTATTTATTGAAAAGACTATCCTTTCCCCATTGTGTATCCTTAGCTCTTTTGTTGTAAATTAATTGACCACATATGTGTGGGTTTATTTCTGGGCTGTCTATTCTGTTTCATTAATCTATGTGTCCTTTTTTATGTCAATACCATATGTTTTGATTGCTATAGTTTTGTAATATAGTTTAAAATCAGGAAGTGTGATGCCTCCAGCTTTGTTCTTCTTTCTCAAGATTGCTTTGGCTATTCATGGTCTTTTGTTTCCATACACATATTGGGATTGTTTTTTACATTTCTATGAAAAATGCCATTGGAAGTTTGATAGGGATTGGAGTGAATCTGCAGATTGCTTTGCTAGTATAGACATTTTAAAAATAGTAATTCTTCTAATCCATGAGCATATAATATCTTTTTATTTATTTGTGTCTTCTTCAATTTCTTTTATCAGTGTCTTATAGTTTTTAGTACACAGGTCTTTCATTTCCTTGTTTAAATTTATTCCTAGGTACTTTATTCTTTTTGACACAATTGTAAATGGAATTGTTTCTTTAATTTCTCTTTCTGATAGTTCATTTTTAGTGTATAGAGCAGCAACTAATTTTTGTATGTTGATTATGTATCCTGCAACCCTATTGAATTTGTTTATTAGTTCTAATAGTTTTTGGTAAAGTCCTAAAGGGTTTTTGACATATAATATAATGTCATCTGCAAATAGAGACAGTTTTACTTCTTTGTTTTCAAAATGGATGTCTTTTATTTCTTTTTTGTGCCTAACTGCTCTGGCTAGGACTTCCAGTCCTATGTTGAATAGGAGTGGCAAAAATGGGCATATTTATCTTGGTCCTGATCTTAAGGGAAAAGCTTTCAGTTTTTCACCATTGAATATGGTGTTAACTGTGGCTTGTCATTTATGGCCTTTATTATGTTGAGGTACATTCCCTCTATATCTACTTCCTTGAAGAGTTTCTTTTTTTTTTTTTAAATCAGGAATGGATATTGAATTTTGTCAAATGCTTTTTCTGCATCTAAAGAGATAATCAGGGGCCCCTGGGTGGCTCAGTCAGTTAAGCGTCTGCCTTTGGCTCAGATCATGATCCCAGGGTTGTGGGATCGAGTCCCACATCCGGATCCCTGCTCAGCGAGGAGTCTGCTTCTCCCTCTGCCTCTACCCCTCCCCCCTGCTTGTGCTCTCTCTCTCTCTCTCACACATGCTCTCAAATAAATAAATAAAATTAAAAAAGTAAAGAGATAATCATATAGTTTTTATCCTTCATTTTGTGAATGTGGTATATCACATTGATTGATTTATGTATGTTGAACCATCCTTGCATCCTAGGAAAAAGTCCCACTTGTGGATCATGGTATATGATCCTTTGAATGTTCATCAAGGATCTTGACTTGTAATTTTCTTTTCTTGTAGTGTTCTTGACTAGTTTTAGTACCAGGGTAATACTGGCCTCATAAAATAAGTTTGAAACTGTTTCCTCCCCTTGATTATTTGTTGGTATTAGTTCTTCTTCAAATGTTTGATAGAATTCAACAATGAAGCCATCTGGTCCTGGATTTTTCTTTGTTGGGAGGTTTTTGATTACTTATTTAATCTTCTTACTAGTAATTGGTCTGTCCAGATTTTCTATTTCTTCATGATTCAGTTTTGTAGCTTGTATGTTTCTAGGAATTTATCCATTTCTTCTAGGTTTTCCACTTTGTTGACATCACTTTTATTACTGATTGGTTTTCTATGAAAAAACTATCTTTTTTTAAAAAAAGATTTTATTTATTTATTTGAGAGAGAGCAAAAGCAATCACAGAGGCAGAGGGATCACAAAGGCAAAGGGAGAAGCAGACATCGCTGAGCAGGGAGCCTGATGCGGGACTCAATTTCAGGACCCTGAGATCATGACCTGAGCCTGAGGCAGACGTTTAACTGACTGAGCCAGCCAGGTGCCCTTGAATAAACTATCTTTGGTTGAACAAATTATAATTGCTTTATTTGTAGGAAAGTTTTTCAATGATGTAATATAACTATGGCAGAGATTTAAGTAGACAAAAATTGGAGTATTATGTTGCTTTTTCTGTGTACCTTATGTTTTACTTTAGTTTGAGGTTAAAGATAAGTTCTTATGAATAACTTAAAATTTCTTCCTAGAGGTTTTCCCTCATGCCACAGTACTGCCACCAAGTATTGTTTGTTTAACATCAAGCATGGAAAACTCTTTAAAAGTACTTTTCAGAACAACACTGTGCTATATATAACAAGCTTTAGTGATTTCACAAATAGAATTTGTACTGCTTCGAATGCACCTCTCCTCCTTTACCTCACATACTCCTGTAGACATTTTGAGGTCTCACTTCATGTGTATCTTTTTCCTCTGTGATGCTCCTTCCACTTATGCAGGCAGTTATATTCTTCCCCCTGCACCATCATAGTACCATATACATGATCCATTTGAGCCTTTGATATGTTACATATGTCCTGGTGATAAACTTATGTGTCTATCTTCCCACTCCATTGGGACAGTCCCAAAGGCAGTCTTACTAAAAATTCGTACTTCTAAATATCTCCTCATCCCATCCCAGTGTCTGTCCACAGTGCTTAGCATTGTATCTGACACAGTAGTAATAATAAATTCTTGACCATAAGACCAAGTAACTATTTGATCAGAGCTGCCCGTGATGAATATGTTATCAAATCAAAATAACCAAAAAGTTGGTCATGCCCAGCAGTATTCCATCATCTAATGGAAGTAATATATATGGAACCAAGCCTCAGAATATCTAGAGGCACAAATAAGTTGCAGATGACTCAACATTCTGACTATGCTACTCCTGCAACACTGTCATTTCTCCCTCAACTTTATTTAGGGAATCATAGGAGATTCTTTATTACCTAAATATGTGACTCTGGTTAACAGATTAGTCTAGATGATTTGTTGGCACCAAGTGGAAGTGAACTGCTACTGCCTTACAACCCCATTCAGGGTTGGCCCGTAAGGATCATAAGGAGGAATTCCTCCTAATGGGTGGAATTTTTAGTATTTCAGATCATTTTCCAATTTTTATGAAAGGGGTGGTTTCAGTCACAAATCTACACTTATTCATGGTCATTGGCTAATGGAACTGGGAAGAAGAAGATTGTAATCTAAAGATAAGGTGTTTTGAGAAGTAAAATACATGGATAGACCTTTTTTAATTGACCTAAAACATAAGAGTATTGTCCTGAGTGAATGTTCATCAAAAAGCTCTTACCGTTCAAGAGTATCTTAATAATCAGATGGACAAAAAGATAATTCCTTTAACTGTGAGTCAACCTTTTTCCATGGCCACATTATTACTTTTTCAATGCATTCGTGAATAAAATGGCCATCCTGCAGGAATAGAGGCTGTACATGAACTCAACAATATCAATGTTTACTCCTGAAGGGTGAAATTGTCACCATTACTCAATGCCTAATTTGCCAACAGCAGCAACTTATCCTCAACCTTTTATGTGATAAATCCACTAGTTTTCTATTGCTGCATAAAAATGATCACAGCTTATAACACACATTTATTATTTCACAGTTTCCTTGGGTCATAAGTTTGCACATGGTGTGCCTGGGTCCTTTGCTCAGGGTCTCACAAGGCTGCAAGCAAGGTGTTGAACAGACTGCATTCTCATTTGGAGGCTTGATTGGGGAAGAATCCAATTCTTTCTCTCTCTCTCTTTTTAAGATTTTATTTATTTATTTGGGAGAGAGAGAGAGAGAGCATGAGCGGGGGGGTGGGGATGGGGGGAGGGGCAGAGGGAGAAGCAGACTCCCTGCTGAGCAGGGAGCCAGACACAGCTCTCAATTCTGGGATCTTGAGATCATGACCTAAGCCAAAGGCAGCTGCTTAACTGACTGAGCCACCCAGGTGCCCTGGGAAAAATGCAATTCCAAGCTGATTCACTTTGTTGGCTATATGCCTAAGGGCCCTGGCTTTCTGCTGACTGTTGTCTGGAAGCTGTCCACACTTCTTTGACATAGTCTTCATGAACATGGGCACTTATTTCGTCAAACCACAAGCAGAGCTGGCTTTATGGGCATGTATTCTATGCTGTAACACAAGTCCTGTGCTTAAAAGGCCCCACACTTGGTTTAATGTTCTTCTGTAGCCATTTTGAAATTCTTAACAGTTTTTGAATAAGGAGTCCCACATTTTGCTTTATGCACTGAGCCTCACAAATTATGTAGTCAGTCCTACCTGCAAGGAGAATCTCTAGCTTTAGTATGCTAAGATGTAGTCTTTTATAACATGATGTAATCACAAAAATGATATCCATCACCTTCTGCTGTGTAATGTAATCACAGGAGTGACATCCCATTACCTTTGCTATAGTATGTTGGTTAGAACCAAGTCGCAAGACCTGCCCACACTCAAGGGGTAGGAATTACAAAAAGGCATGACTACAAGGAGGTGGGGATCATGAGGGCCACCCCTGGAGTCTTTCTCCTACAATACCAAAATGGGAGTAGAGTAGGTAGAGGGCAGGTCACTAGAAAGAATATAGATCAGATATCTCTACCTGCCATGCTCTATTGCATGGAGTTTCTGACTGTTTTATTTACAGTTGTTGTATTCCACACAGCATTGCCTCTGAGGAATTGATTTTATAGTTAATAGTTTATCCCTTACCACTTGCCTTATAGGTTGTCAAAATGTACTACTAAACACCAACATATAGTGCTAGGTGGGAATGCCATCTCTTGAGAGGTCAGGATATTGTCTTGTATGATGCATTATAGGCTTGGAACCAGCAATCAATATGTGCTGCTGTTTTTCTCACAGCCAGAATGCACAAATTTTGGAAGCAATGTTTTTTGTTTTTGTTTTTGTTTTTCAGTGTCACATGGCATTTTTTAAAATTTAAATTCAATTAATTAACATATAATGTATTATTTGTCTCAGGGGTACAGGTCTGTGATTTATCAGTCTTATATAATACCCAGTGTTCATTACAACACATACCCTCCCCAGTGTCCATCACCCAGTTAGTTACCCCATCCCTCCACCACCTTCCCATCCAGCAACCCTCAGTTCCTTTCCTATGATTGAGTCTCTTATGATTTGTCTCCCTCTCTGTTTTTGTCTTGCTTCATTTTTTCCTCTCTTTCCTTATGATCCTCTGCCTTGTTTCTTAAATTCCACATATCAGTGAGATCATATGATAATTGCCTTTCTCTGATTGACTTATTTCACTTAGTATAATACCCTCTAGTTCTATCTACGTTGTTGCAAATGGCAAGATTTCCTTTTTTGATGGCTGCATAATATTCCATTGTATATATATACCACATCTTCTTTATCCACTCATGTGTTGATGGGCATCTAGGCTCTTTCCATAGTTTGGCTATTGTGGACATTGTTGCTATAAACATTGGGGTGCAGGTGTCCTTTTGGATCACTACATTTGTATCTTTGTGGTAAATACCTAATAGTGCAATTGCTGGGTCTTAGGGTAGCTCTATTTTTAACTTCTTGAAGAACCTCCATACTGTTTTCCAGAGTGGCTGCACCAGTTTGTATTCCCACCGACAGTGTAGGAGGGTTCCCCTTTCTCCGCATCCTCGCCAACATCTGTCGTTTCCTAACTTGTTAATTTTAGCCATTCTGACTGGTGTGAGGTGGCATTTCATTGTGGTTTCGATTTGTATTTCCCTGATGCAACATTTTTAAGTGGTGGTTCACAAAATTATACCCAATGCTCTACTTATAATTTTTTTGGCATCTTGTCTTCAGAACATTAGTTTTTGCTAGTTTAGAGGTCTTAATATCTAAAATAAATGCTGTCATCAGGGAACATAAGTAAAGCTTAATTGAATTGAAAGTGCACAGGGCCACTGGCCGTTTGGGCAATTCATGCCACTGGAAAAAGAAGAAAAAAAAGGAGGTTTGGGTGTTGGCAGAGGTGATCCATGCTATTTATGAAGGGTAATAGGTTATTGCTACACAATGAAGGCAAAGAAGTATATGGATAAAGTCCTTTCTTTATAACTTTTATAATTTTTAAAAAAATTTCTTTTAAATTCATTTTCTGAGAGCTACAGTACATTGTTGAAAAGTAGGGGTGTTAGTTGGCATCTGTGTATTATAACCTTAAAAATAATATTTCTAGTTTTTTGTCACTAAGTTTGATGTTTATGGAAGGTTTTTTTAAAAAAGACTTTTAGTTAAGTACACTTTTTTCTATTTTTGGCTTACTACTTTAAAAAATCATGAAAGTGTATTGACTTTTTCTAAAGCATCCTTTCATTAATTGAAATAATCATAAGTTATTCCTTTAATCTATTAATGTGGTGAATCACATCAATTGGTTTTCTGAGGTTGAATCATTTTGGAGTTCCTGGAATAAGCCCTACTTGGCCACCTCTATGTCTATCTATTCAGTGTCGAATGTGACTTGTTAATTTCTTATTTAGATTTTGCACCTGTATTTATAAATGGCATTCACATACAGTATTCCATTCTCATATTGCTCTTGTCCAATTTTAGTTTTAAGATAAATTGGATAGTATATTAGTTAGGGTTCAGTTTAAAACAACAGGTTCTCTGCTACACAAAAAGAGATTTATCCAGTAAGATGTTAAATGGCTTACTTAGAGATACATCAGTAGGGCTGAAAGAGATTTTTATCTGAATTTCCAGGAATTACACTCAAATCTATATTGCAGAACTGGGTCATCAAGATAGATGATGCCAATGATGCAATCAAAAATTTGAAAAATTAAGAAGACGCCATCTCCGCCATGATCAGGAAGCCACTGACTCAGGAAGTTACCTGCCGGTTGGGATACAGAGACTTCTCTATTGCCAGGTCCAAAATCACATTACTTCTGCTAATCACGAAGTCATCTAAGGTTCAGATGCTGCTGCTAGCTACTGGCTCAGGAACCAACCCTGAGTTTGTCACAATCCACTTGCAGCATAGTGGATGCCCTGCACCCTGCCTCCTTCCCCATTTGATTCACTTCAAAATTGAAGTTTCATAGAAGTTAAGTTACATGGAAGAGACTGAATCATATCTGGAATTTAAGCAAGAGAGATTCTGGGAAATGCAATGTTTTATATGGTTTCTGCCTGCTCTAAGGAGGTGGAATAGGTATTAAATGAGCCAATCCACATTGGTGTCCGTGTGTAATTCTCCCTTATTTTCTGTGATCTAAAACAACTTGTATAGGACAGGAATGATTTGTTTCTATAAGGTTTTGTGAAATATACCTGTAAATTTTGTCCTGAAGAATCTTTTAAACCCACCAGGTTAGGGTGCCTGGGTGGCTCAGTGGGTTAAGCGTCTGCCTTTGGCTCAGGTCATGATCTCAGGGTCCTGGGATGGAGCCCCGCATCGGGCTCCCTGCACTGCTTCTCCCTTTCACTCTCCCTCTGTGCTCTCCCTCTCTTCCTCTCAAGTAAATAAAATCTTAAAAAAATAAAGTGTAAACCCCCCAGTTTAATTTATTTTATATGTGAGAAAAGGGGTAAGAGAAGTCATATTTATATTAATTTGGAAATGAATAAAATGTCCTTGGAAGCATTCACAAATAAATGATAAATGTTAAGATCCTTTTGGGAAAGATACAGGGTAGTTGGAGAATATGGTGGGAGAGAGAATTTTTACTGTATGTACTTGGAGTATTTTGAGTTTAGAATCATGTGAACACTACCTATTGAAATATATAATAAGTATTGGCATGCTATTTCTTTATGATTTTAAGGATTTCCTCTTCACTTATTCCTAATACTGTTTTTGTTGACTTCTTTTTTTTATCTTTTTCCCCTAGTTTGCTAAAAACTTATTTATTTTATTAGGCTTTTCACAACTAGCTTTTAGATTTTCTATTCTTTTTGTGTCTTTGCCATTTCTTCAGTTTGGGGTGTAGCTTTATTATTTCCTTCCTGGAGCTACTTTGTTGGGTTTTCTCTCCTATCTCTCTAATTTGAATACTTACTTAACAAATTTCCTTCTCCCCTCTCTCCCACTCCCCATGAATGCAGTTAAAGTTTTAAATTTCCCTTTAGATGCACTCTGGGTGCATCCTATGTGTCTTTAATATATAGTACTTCACTTCATTGTCTTTTAAACTGTCAAAGCCATTTTTATTATTCATTTTAACAAGTTAACAAATTCTGTTGTTTATGTAAGTTAATCTTTTAAATGCACTAGACTCTATATATTATGGCATCTTATTTCCATGTATCACATTATAAAACAGAGTGATAGATACATCATTCTGATGTGGAAATCAAGGAAATAAAATCAATCTACTAATTTTAATACCTCAGTTAAATGCCCAGGGAGATTTCTCAGCTTAAAAAAGATAAAAAACAAAAAATCTTTATGAAGCTTATACTATACTATCATTGCAGTTTTGTCATAAAATAACCTAGTCCACAATTTTTTTTTTAGTTCACTTATATTTTTTTCAAGTTTTTTATTTAAATTCCAGCTAGTTAACATACAGTACAATATTGGCTTCAGGTGTAGAGTTCAGTAATTCATCACTTATGTACAACATCCAGTGTTCACAATTTCTTTTGAGGTCAAAATGTAAAGGCTCAGAGTTTTTTGGTTCCTAGATTTTCTTTTTGCAGTCTTTTCCCTTCTTCAGATTCTTCAAGCTTTCTTTTCTTTATCTATTCATCCCATCAAAACCAGGAAAAATCTGACCATTTATCATTGATGCTTATTTGCTGTCTGGCTATGTTCATTCTGAAGCTAATTTGAATTTCAACCATCCATCTGCATTTAAGTCCTATTCTTTATTTGTAGGTTTATAAAGGTTCATCAGTTGCAACCATAGTGCCACTATGATATAAGAGTTTGGTAAAAATCAATGAAAGAATTCTGAGAATCAATTGGTTATATGAAATTCACAGTAAAGAACATTATTTTATTATTATTTATATTAATATTTAGTTTCTCTTTCGGTGTAACTTGAAATGGGGGGCCAAATTGATTTATCTCTCTTTATCTCCCCTCTCCCCTCAAGCCTGCTCCTTTGAAGAAACTGCTCAAGCTAGAGCCCAGTTCCTAGAACTTCTGAGGATGCCAACTACCTACTCCCTTCTGGATTAGTTGGTTCTACCATCTGTCTTACCACAGGTGTGCCTATTCAAATATCATCTCCCCCACCCCCCGCCCATGGCCTCTTTTTAAACCCAATCTTTGCCAGCCTCTCTCACTCTACAGTTTTATTTTTATTTATTTATTTATTTTTCTGGAACATTGACCTTTAGCACAATTCAAGAGACGTATGTCGATCATTTATTATGCACAAAACACTGTGATAAGCACTAATTCTAATTATTAGTTTGCAGTAAAACTGTTCTCATGGCTAGGAATGTGTATAAACATCATTTCTAATTCTAGATTTGAAGTTTCTAATAAAAGTGCATTAGAACGTTGCTTCATTACGACTTCTGCTGCTCTTTTCGGCTGCTCATACTGCTTTGCACTATAGTTATATTTATGGCACTTATTTCCTCTGTTGGATTTTTAACTCCCTAAGGAGACTACATTTTTGTATTTGACATAGCAATTGGAAACAGATCTTTACCACTTTGTAGGTACTTAAATGTATGAACAGAAAAAGCATTTGATGAATATCAGATTTCTATATTCCTAGTGCTTGCTGGTAAATGTTAAACAACAAGCTCTCTGAAAAAAAGGATACATGTATATGTACATAAGTTCATTATTGTTTATTGACATGAAGGATGTATAGCACACAATTTATAAATAATATAAATAATAATAAAATAATGTTCTTTACTGTGAATTTCATATAACCAATTGATTCTCAGAATTCTTTCATTGATTTTTACCAAACTCTTATATCCATAGCGGCACTATGGTTGCAACTGATGAACAGGCGTTACAACATGATGTCAGTTGATAACGTTCATATACCTTAACAAGTAAGATAGAAAAAGACTCAAAACCCAAAGACCGATGTCAGAACTTCGCTTGTTTTTCAATAGTGTGTGACTTCTTTACTGAATCAGATAATAATTTACAAATGCTGAAAGAATATTTCTCCAATTTTTTTGTGCTATTCACAACATGGTATGACATGATGCACTTCTAAGTTGAATCTGCATTATTAACATTATCTCCATAAGTTTAAGATCTATCATTAAAACAACAAATCAAGACCTGATTTATAGTGTTTCTAAAAATAAATAGAAATAATTTCTCTTCTTCTATTTAAGTACCCTGTTGGATATAAATGATACTCATCAGTAGTAGCATAAATTTGAATTTGCTGTTTGAAAGTAGTTACTCTTGGCATCTCTTTTTCTTTTCTTTTTTTTTTTTTTAAAGATTTTATTTTATTTTTTTGACAAAGAGAGACATAGCAAGAGCAGGAACACAAGCAGGGGGAGTGGGAGAGGGAGAAGCAGGCTTCCCGCGGAGCAGGGAGCCCGATGCGGGGCTCGATCCCAGGACCCTGGGATCATGACCTGAGCCGAAAGCAGACGCTTAACGACTGAGCCACCCAGGCGCCCCGGCATCTCTTTTTCTATTGTGCAGGTTCCGTAGTTGTTCCACCCAACCATTCCTTTTTTGTTTATAGATTGTTCATGTAAACAAAAAGGTGAATCTTACTAGGGGGAGAGATTATCAGAGATTCGGTCTTGAGTTAGTTATAGAACTAAGGAAATCACTTTTCCCTTTCTGGCCCTCTGACTTCTCAACCACAGATGAGATTAAATGAGATGAAACAGATGATCTCTAAGGTTTCCTACAGAGTCTATGATTCAGTGATGGTAGATTATTGTTTTTACATACTTGCTGCTTCTTCCTGTGAAAAGTTGATAATTCCCTGTCCTGTGATGTCAGGCTCAGCCATGTGACCAGTAGTACCCTTCCTGTGGAAAGATTACACTCAGCTCAGTGATACCAGGCATCACTAGGCAACATGCATTGGTCAATGGGACATAGCAGAAGTTATATGTGCCACTGCTGATCAGAAGCTTTAAGAGCCATCCTAGGTTCTGCTCTCTCCCTTTTCACTCTGCCACAACAATGACAAAGCTCCACATAGAGGCTGCTTCTCTACCTGGATCTTGAAGGGGAGAGAATGAGTAGCACACAGCCAACCCCCAACTGACAAATAAAATAATGTCTTTGTTATTGTAAGCCCCTGAGAGACTGGGATTTTTGTTATTGTAGCATTATCTAGCAAAAGATAATTAGTTTATAAATTCATCAATAATTGAATGTTAGTTCATACTTAAAATAACTTCCAATTAAAATTTAATGTAAGTGAAAAAAGGTAATAAATATATGCATCTATTTATATCTTAGTACATATATGCATCCCCAGCCATCACCCTTTAATATCCTCATTTCCCCCAGCCCTTCTCTTTCCTTCAGGATCTCTTATATATATATATATATATATATATATATGATTATATATAAATATATATTATATATAAATATATTATATATATGATATATAAATATATATATGATTATATATATATTTTTTATATATATATAAAATAAAGCCACTTAAAATGTTGTAAATATGGAATTTACATTAAATTCTACTATAGATACTATATTTCTGTAACTTCTATTATATATAAATATTCTATATACCTACTCAGAATATTCCTTGTAATTTCTGCCTTGAATCCTTGAATGGTTCTTCCAAGGAAAAGTGAATATTTTTTCAAAAGTAATTCTTCATCATTAAGGTATTACTCATCTACTCTAAATTACAGTGTTCCTTAGCAATTCATGATTTCCAAATATTAATTCAAGAGCAGTTCTCCTGAAGTAATATGATTTCTTGATCCTCTATTTGTTGTAATTTTAAAGTTGATTAAAGAAGTTAAAAAGTCTCCAAGCTTACCAGTGCTTCATTTTGTGGCACAAAAATATTGACTCATTTTCCTCTTTACTCCCACAGCAAAGGGACCCTGAAAGCAAACTCTAAATGTCTACGGCAATGACTTATCTGAATGAACTTGTATCTTCAATATCACCAAGGTTATGTTTTGCAGCAGTTTCACTACTTTTTGTACCTTTCCTTTGTTTGCTCATTAACTCTATTGTTTTTGGAAACCAATAATGTCTTTAATACGTTTCTGAATGACAGCTACGTGAGGCTGAGAGACTTGCAATATTTTACATTCATGTTTGACTTATGACATTCTCTCAGAATCAGCATGTGATTTTCTGCTTCTGTGTTCAAAGCAAAATATTCCTGATTGACCATCACATACAACTAACTTGGTTTTTATGGTTTTCTTGAGCTCAATTCACATGCAATACAATTCACCCATTTCAACTATACTTTTCAAGGGCCTTTAGTATATTCACAGAATTATGGATCCATTGCTGCAATCAATGTTAGAACATTTTCATTATCTTGAAAAAAACATTTGCATCCCCTTAGCTGTCACCCCTCAATCTCCTCATCTTCCCCAGACCTAGACAGCTGTTAATGTACTTTCTGTCTCTATCAATTTATCCATTCCTGACAATTCTTATAAATGTATTCTGCAATATGTGGTCCTTTTTTCACCTAGCATAATGTTTTCAAGGTTCATTCATGTTGTGGCATGTATCATCACTTTGTTTTTTTTTACTACTGAATAATATGCCATTCTATGGATATACCACATTTTGTTTATTTATTCACCAATTGCTGAAATTTGGGTTCTTCCACTTTTTGGCCATTGTATAATGTTGCCATGACCATTTGTGTACCTGTTTTTGAGTGACTATATTTTCATTTCCCTTGGGTATATACCCAGGAATGGAACTGGTAGATCATGTAGTAATTCTATGTTTAACCATTTGAGGGATTCCATACTGTTTTCCAAAGTGACTGCAGCATATTACAGTCCTACAAGCAATGTATGGGGGTTCTAATTTCTCTACATCATTCATAACACTTGTTATTATCTGTCTTTTTGATTATAATCATCCTACTGGGTGTGAAATGGTGTCTCATTATGGTTTTGACTTGCATTTTCCCTGACGACTAATGATGTTGTGCAGCTTTTCTTGTGTTTACTGATCACTTGTATATATTTTTTGGAGAACTGTCTATTCAGATCCTTTGCTCATTTTAAAATTGGGGTTATATGACTTTATTACTGAGTTATAATAATTATTTTTATGTTCTAGATATGTCAGATACAGGATTTACAAAAAATTTTCTCCCATTCTGTGGGTTGACTTTTCACTTTCTTGATGGTGTACTTTGGAGCCACAAAATTTTTTAATTATGATGAAGTCCAGTTCATCTGTTTTTTTCTTCTGTTGATTGTGCTTTTGGTGTCACATCTAAGAAATCATTGCCTAAATCAAGATCACGAGGATTTATGCCTATGTTTTCTTCTAAAAGTTTAACAATCATTGCTTTTACATTTAGGTCTTTGATACATTTTGAGTCAATTTTTGTATACGGTGTGAGGTAGGGTTCAATCTTACTATTTGCATGTGGCTATTTAGTTGCCACAGAACCATGTGTTGATAAGACTATTCTTCACTGATTGGTCATGGCACTCTTGCCTAAAATCTGTTAACCATAGATATATGGGTTTATTTCTGAATTCTCAATTCTATTATGTTAATTTATGTCTATCTTTATGCCATTACCACATTATCTTGATTACTATAGTTTTGCAGTAAGTTTTGAATGATATCTAACTTCCAAATTTATGTAAGTGTTGACATTTACACATAATTTGATTATCTTTTGGTTATACTTAAGAAGTTGTTGGTACTAGTATATGCTTGTGATTTGGGGTTTTATGGTTAGAGTCAATAAATCATAATTGTTATGGGCATAGGTATTTAGAATCAGAGAAACCTGGATTTGAACTGATTGTACTATATCCTAGATGTGTGAACTTGCATAATCCTCGCTCAGTTTCAATTTCCCATTTTAAAATGAGAACAGTAATACTTACATTCATGGACTTCTGTGAGGATTAAATGAATTAATATATGGAAAGTGCTCAGTGAAGATAGTTTTCATTTTCTTGGACAGATGTTAATTTGCATTTACATGTTCATCGTGTATACAGTAACAATATATTGGCTTATATTTTGATTAAGAAATAGCAATAAACTCCCAGGTTTTGGGAGCTCATTTTTTCAATAAATATGAGAAAAAATGAAGCTAGACTAGGAGAAAAATAAAGTAAAACAGCCTGTGGAGAAGTGTGGGGAGGAGGAGGCAAATAGAATCCATGCATGGTTCTTCTCCAGGAATTTAAGGAAACTCTTTTTCCAATAATTCTTTTAAAATAGTTTAAATAGTTGGTCTGCCTGCAAAGGCTTGCAGCCTCTTTTGCAGACATCAAGGAATGTACTTTCAAACAATCTCTTGGAATCCCTTCTCAGAACTTATTATTGAGTATGGGCCTTTATGAGAGAGAGCAGGGCAGCTTTTTATTCAACCTACTTCAGTTCCTACATTATAATTCCAATTGTATTTTTAAACATAAGTTTTTAAAAACCCATAAATATGTTAAAAACAATAATAGCAGGCATTTAAAGCACATAGGCTAAGCATTTTCTAGCATGTAGCAACTAATCTACTAAACTCAAGCATTAGCATTATCACTGTATTGAAAAGGTCCTGGGCTCCCCCTCTGATATATTTGTGAGAACAGTTGTTAACATTTTTCTATTCCAAGTTAACTCCTGGGAGGAAGCTTCAATGGCCTCATCCACAAGGAGCTCAAGTGAAAAGAAAAAGAAAGCATGCTGGGGATTGTGAATGGTCAATGATGCAACACAAGGTGGCACTCTTGTCCCATTGAGTTCTGTAGAGCAGTACATTAGACAAAGGACACACAACTTCAAAAGATAGGGTTGGTCTGAATGCCTTTGGGAGTCTGCCTGATTGACTGAACAGTTAACAAGCACAAAGCCATAGGTGGGCTTGAGAAAGTAGACTGGTCCAGGAGGGCAGGGGGTCACTTAGCATGGTGACAGCCTAAGTAAAATGAGACCTAGTGTCTGGACAGTGCTTTATAGTATACTTATTAGTTACCTTTATAATGCATTTTCATCCTTATAACAATCATCTTTTCACTGCTGCTCCATACGCATGCTTAAAACAAATATTAGATAATGACATTTCTAGGTAGAAGTAATGGTTCCTCGTGGTATTTGGGATAAAATTCCACTTTGTTTCCAATCTTTTTACACTTTCTCATTACTGACATATCTAAAGTTTCTGAAATGCATCCTGTTCTCTTGTCTCTGTGATTTTGTTGATATTATTCTACCTAAAGCTTTTTTTTGTCCTTTCATCTTCATAGATGATTCCTGCTCCTCCTTCTTAAGTCAACAAAGATATCACCTCCTCCTGGAAGCCTTCCTTGACCTCCTCAATTGGGCAGGAATGTGAGGATTGAAGTTAACATATCTAAAGTACCTAACAGAGTATGGATACCTAATAAATGGTATCTGT
Organism: Phoca vitulina; assembly: GCF_004348235.1. Classification (NCBI taxonomy): domain Eukaryota; kingdom Metazoa; phylum Chordata; class Mammalia; order Carnivora; family Phocidae; genus Phoca; species Phoca vitulina. Next base: position 53,183,856 of record NW_022589706.1, read on the forward strand.
GGTTATGGTACAGGTCCGATAATTTAATTTTATTTATATACCAATTATTTTCCTTTATTTATTCATGAGCATTTACTACTTTCTGGGTTTGTTTTCAGGTCTGTTATGTTTTTATTGTTAGATAATGAGCAGAATGCCATATGCGAGTATTAGATGGCATTTTCTGTTTTGTTCTTCCTGATTATTTCATTCAATAAATACTTTCTCAGTTCCTATGTACAAGGTGCTGTTCTAAACACTGAGAGTATAGGATTTAAAAATGGACGGCATAATGGAGAAGCTTATTGTATAGTGATTCTTAATATTTTATTATTCTTTAAGATTAAAAGATTAAATTGCATCATAGTTGTGATGGTATACTTATAATAATAATTTTTTTCCTGGATTATAACTGATAGGTTGTTTCCCACTGTTTTCTAACTACAGTCATAGTTTCTAATAGTTCATGTTAGTACTTCCCAAATGCATTAACCTTTGCTCACAGTGATTCTCTTAACACTTTTCTGCTAATTAATGCTGCCTCAAAATATACTCTTCATATTCATTATTATATCTTTTGATTAAAAAACCTCCCAAAACCCATTAGAGGACCCTAATGTCAACCATAAAATCTGTCCCTTTTTCAAGATTTTATGCACGATTGTGTACTAAGGCCTTTGAATAGTCAGGATTCTTGCCAGCAAGAATCAGAAGGCACCTCAAATAGGCAATTGGAGAGGAGGACTGCTGTAAGGGTGTGGGCAGGGTTTAGAAAACATACTCTTCCCGGGTTAGCAAAATGGGGGGACAGTACTCCTCTAAGGCCTCAAGAAGAAAAGGAAGGAGCAGATACTGGGACCCAAAAAGGCTAGCTGTAGGGAGGGGGCTGTCTTACCAGAGCTGAACTTTCCATGGGGAGATGCAGCCAGTCCGTGGTGACCAGCGGGGAGGGAGTCTGGGAAATTAATATCCTCACCTCATTCTCCTACCAATCCCAGTCTGCCCCAGGGTTTCCTATTGACAGAAGCCCCTGGCCTCTAGAGGACAAGAGACTCAGTTGAAGCAGTTCACACAGGCCAGCCTCCTGTGCCAGAGATCAGCGTGGAGAAGGGTGTAGCATGGATCTGAGGAGCAAGTGGAAGAAACTCAGCACAGGCCTTGTTCAGAAACTGGGAAATGTAGCGATTCATATTTTTGCAACTGAAAGAAATATGAATTTATCCTTATGCTTTGTTGTCTTGCCTACAAGTCTGTCCCCCTTTCATGAAAGAAAAGCCTCTCCTCCCTACTTTTTCCATCTGTAATTCATTCCATCAACATCCATCAAATCCTTCTTTGAGCAGGTTTTGGGGGCACAGAAATAAACACAGTGTTCAATCTCAGGGGTCACCATTAGGTGGGGGGTAAGAGAAATAAACCAACCTTTACCTTATAGAGCACTTAAGCAATAATGAATTAGGGGAAGCACAGGGGCAATATGAGCTCACAGACACGGTGACCCCCCAGATTAGAGGTTATCTGGGAAGGCTTCCTGGAGGAGGTGATTTGGGCAAATGCCTTGGTCAGGTTTAATTATTTAGTTTCTCTTTTTTCCCCATGTTAATTTAACTCTTATTTAACCCTTCAAAGATCTATAGTCAGTTATTTGGTTATGAGGTTTTCTTCCTTGTTTCTTTTCCAATTTTACCCTCTTAATTCTTAGTTATGCTTTATCAGTTGCTTGAAATGGAGATCAGCAATTTGTACAATACAAATCTCTGGCACTATTTTTATCATCTTGCACTTGGAATGACCATTGTGATCTTATTTTATTTGACCAATTTTATTGGGGAAAATTTTAGTGTTTTTAGAATTGCTTAATTAGGAGCTGGGCTAAAGAAATTCTACGTAGGTGGAACCTACTTATGCAAGTAATCAGGGAACTAGGGTAAAAGGGAGTGCCCGATCTTCATTGGACATGTTTGTGCATGTAGTTAAATTTTAATCCTGTCATGAACCACTCACTGGAATAAATTTTGGGGCACATTTCTGAATCTGTCTTTGGATAAAATACAAAGTATGGATTACCATGTGAAATGGCATGAACATTTTTATGGTTCTTGAGACATATTGCCACATTGCCTTCAGAAACGTTGTACATTATTGTACACAAATGTCACATGCTTTCACTATTACTGTGAGTAATATATTTTTGATACTTTCTAATTTTTGTTTCCTCCTTCCTGTTAGGTCAGTTTCTCTATAGCCGTTTTACCCTGACCACAGAAGTTGATTCCAGTTTCCACTTTTTTTTTTTCATTTTTAAAAAAATTTAAATTCAATTAATTAACATACAATGTATTATTGGTTTCAGAGGTACAGGCCTGTGATTCATCAGTCTTATATAACCCTCAGTGCTCATTACATCACATGCTCTCCTTAATGCCCATCACCCAGTTACCCCATCCCTCCACCCTCCTCCCCTCCAGCAACCCTCAGTTTGTTTCCTATGCTTAAGAGTCTCTTATGGTTTGTCTCCCTCTCTGGTTTCATCTTGTGTTATGTCTATGCCCATACCACCCTGAACGCGCCCGATCTTATCTTCCAATCTCGGAAGCTAAGTAGGGTCGGCCTGGTTAGTACTTGGATGGGAGTCCACCTTCTTTATATATTTCCAGAACCACCGTATTGTGCCGCTGCAGAAGCAGGAACAGCTGCAGTGGTGCCCTCTCCTTAGACGTGTAGGTCCCAGCCTCCTCCCAGATTCACTATACTATTCTTCTACTTTGTATATGTTGTTTTTTTTTTAAAGATTTTATTTATTTATTTGACAGAGAGAGACATAGTGAGAGCAGGAACACAAGCAGGGGGAGTGGGAGAGGGAGAAGCAGGCTTCCCGCGGAGCAGGGAGCCCGATATGGGACTCGATCCCAGGACCCTGGGATCATGACCTGAGCCGAAGGCAGACGCTTAACGACTGAGCCACCCAGGCGCCCTACTTTGTATATGTTTGAAGTTTCCCATCACATGTTCTGATGATCTCACATTTTCCTTTTATTTTTAGTCCATTTTCCATTAGGTGTTGGGAGTTTTGTTGATTTGTAAGAGTTAACTCACCTGGTGCATCATGCCTGGAGGCAGAAGCCCCCGTTATTATCATCATTTCATTTCTGTTCAATTTGTGTGTGTATTTTCCTCTTTTTTCTTGATTGGTTGTGTCAGAGGTTGGAAAATTTTATTTGTATTTTTAAAGAACCATTTTTTGTGTTTACTGAATTTCTCTGTTTCATTTTGTTTCCTATTCCATCGGCTTCTTCTTCTATCCATGTTGTCTCTTTCTTTTATATATTAGTCCTTTTCCTGCCTTTTAAACTCCTTCCGCAGCCCTTTTTGACAGACAGGAATTTGCTTGCAAAGGAGAAATGAAATTTTCAGAGTCATGGTCCCAGCTTTACAAAATAGAGAAGAGAAGAATGGGTTTGGATCTTAGAGCAATCCCTTAAAAACCAGCTAATATGATCCAAATAATGTATTTTTGGAATTTAACTTTTATTTTCCAGGGGAGAAAGGCACAAAATTTTTCCCCCTCCTCCTCCCCTTATCCTCTCCCCGTCTTCTGTCCCCACCTCCCCCCTTGTCCTCCCCCTCCTTCTTTTGTTCTAGCTCTAGACACAAGTAAAATAATAGTTATATATAGAAGAATTGGAAAGGTTATGCTATCCAAGTCTTTCCCAGTATACATGGCATTCTTGATACACTGCATTTGCTGCAAGATTTAATGAACTGCTCCTGCGCTAACAGCATGGTGAGTGCTAAGAGCCAGGAGCTTAAGTCAGATCTGGGTTTGAATCCTGACTTACTTACTAACTAGGTCTATGGCCTTGGGTAAGTTACCTATCTTCTCCAAGCCTCAATGTCCTTATTTGCTGTGAGGGCTTAAATGAAATAATATCTGTAAAAAGTCAGTGCTTGGAACATGATGAGTGCTCAGTAAATGCTGTTTTTTTTTTTTTATTATAATTATACATTCCCAACCACTATGGAATATTTTTCCTCTCATATAAAACACTGTAGAAATGCCTATCATCTATTAATGCCCTGAAGTCTAAAGGTAGAGGAACTTAATGTTTAAAAGCTATCATGGCCATGGAGTGAACATTATGTGAAAAAACAAATATTTGGATAAACACCAAGAAAGTCAAAGGTGGTTGAAATATTAGCTGGCTGACAACATAATTCGAGTTGCTTAATGGTGCACAAAGGCAATGCAAAACATTCTTTTTAGAGGTGTGATATTTTTTACCTTTAAGTTCTTTCTAAAGTACCTAACAATTAGGGAAATAAGATATTTTTATATTGTAAGTGTATAGGTTTTGCTCACCTTGAGAGTTTTTTGATTCCTAGAAGCCCAAGAGAAAGATTTTTTAATAGTGATTTTTCTTAAAATCTTAAAGATTTTTCTTTTATGTGAATTACATTACTTGTAAATTTCTTGCCTTATAATTTATGTACCACTTAAAATGTATTAGACATTTTTTTTTATTTTTAAATTTATTTATTTTTTTATTCATGTGACAGAGAGAGAGAGATAGAGAGAGAGAGAGGGAATATGAGCAGGGGAGAGAGGCAGAGGCAGAGGGAGAAGCAGACTCCTCGCTGAGTCAGGAGCCTGATATGGGGCTCGATCCCAGGACCCTGAGATCAGGCCCTGAGCTAAAGGCAGATGCCTAACCATCTGAGCCACCCAGGCGCCCCTGTATTAGACATTTAAATAATTGTCTTCAAGAAGCAGCAGCAATTCTCCTGGGCCCTTAGCCCCTATTGAACTGGGTAGCTTTCTTTGTACAAGCCTATATACTAAGCAGCAAAGACGTGTGTAATTAGTTCAGTTTCTTTCCACAAAGGTGATCTGAGCACTTAGAACAGGCCAAAGAGCCTTGCAGACAGGACTGGCATTCATGGGCACGGACTGATGGACAAAGACAGCAGAGTTCACCAGTCTAAACCACCATCAGGTGGTATCAGTTTAGTAAAGGGGAGACATTCTGAGCAAACACAATTTACGAATAATTAATATACACATTTTTTGTTAATTAAAGCTAATGTTTCTGAAAGATTCCATGCTTTTCTTTTGAGCACTCTGTGGTAGTTTCCAACTTATTTTCTCCTTCTTATCCCTTCATCACTAACCATGCTGTTTTTCTCTCAAAACTCTGATTTACATTAAGCTTGTAGAACTCAATTAGGCCTCTTGAGGATGGCTGCTAATCAGACACTTTCCATCATTACCTTTTCAGTCGCCTTTGGATTGTGATTCACAACCAATAATGTTAAAATAACGATAATGTTCTCTAACTTTGTCTGCCTGCTAGCACTCTGATGTGAGAGAGGCCGATAAGCTTTAGGCTTTACAGATGGGGACTGAGGCCCAGATGGGTTAGAAAACTCATCAAATTGCAGAGCATTTGGAGCAGGTCAGAGATCGGAACTCAGGTTCCCTAACTCCCCGTTCAGTCTCCTTTGTATACTCAACAGAATTTTCTCACCATGTGAATAGTAGTACAGAGCCTTTTCACATACCCTCGAGGGCAAATAAGAGATTTAAGTATTTTAAAGTGTTTGGTCTCCCTGTCAAAATATATTTGCATCATTTATCTTTTGAAATTTTTCATGAAGTGTGTTTAATACAAACAAGATTGCCTTAATTTTGTTGTAAAAAGCCACCTGGAGCTCTTGGTATACATTGCATAACTGGGTAAACATTGGAAATAATTTGTAATTTGGTGAGACATCAGATGAAGTGAAAAACAAAGGGATTAGGGAATTACATCAAGAAAGTCCTTAGAAACTATATTTTTTCTATTTAAAAAATAATATTTCTCTATAGAAGTGCTATAGCTACATTGTAGAATCTATGAAAAATTCAATGGGAGGAAAAATTCTGCCTCAATTCAAGAAATGTTATCACATCACTCTTTTGTCTTCTAGTTTACACACACTTTTCCTCTATATATCTATTTTTTAAAAAATACAATTATACTCACAGGACACAGAAAATTTCCATTCTGAATTTCCTTTACTTAGTATCATAACATAATGAGCATTATACTTTCTTTTTTTTTTTTTAAAGATTTTATTTATTTATTTGAGAGAGAGAGAAAGTGAGAGAGAGCACGAGTGGGGTGAGGGGCAGAGAGAGAAGCAGACTCCCCACTGAGCAGGGAGCCCAATGTGGGGCTCGATCACAGGGCTCTGGGATCATGACCTGAGCTGAAGGCAGAGGCTTCACCAACTGAGCCACCCAGGCGCCCCGAGCGTTATACTTTCAAATGAAAAAATTCAAAAGGGAAAATTATATTTTCAGATAATTTTTGTTTAACTGTGAGTCAATTACAAATTGGTCACTGAACGGATGATAAAGCTTTAAATATGAAAGACTTTTAAGTGACACTTGTTAGGTCCAAGTGAGAAAATTATTACAAAATAGCGTTTACTAGTAAAAATGAAATAAAAATATTTTTTATGTAAAGCACTTAACAATGAAAACCATGGGTCTTTTGGTGATTCTCCAATTTGCCAGCAAAGTTTTTTCTCTTGCATTTCCATGCTCAAAATTTTCATCCTAGATAGCCCAAGGAACCTAACTGTTATTTTTTGGGACTTTTAATAGAATTTGGACTTATGGAAGGAATGTAAAGGAAAAGAAAATTAATATGATATCTGGAATTTGTTTCAAATAGCCCAGAAGAAAAAGATGAGTTATGGATGAAACATCAGCACAAAATGTTGATAATTTCTGAACCTGGGTGGTGCATACTTTTAATACCGCTACACTGGTATACATATATGGCAATTATTCCAAGTCATGTGAAATGGTTTACCAAACAAGTAAACTAGTCTCTAACTTAGCTTCTAGGCCTAGATAACAACTATATTTCAAGCCAATCTTGGGACTGGGTTTGTCTATGTAATTACACCCTGGCCAACGGGATATAAGTAAAATATGACCTATGCCTTTTCTGCGTATGCCTTTAAAATGAAAGGAGCTACTTCCCTTTAGCTCTTTCCCATCTTCCCACAGCTGGAGAATGGAAAGATTGGAATGACTACTTTGAGTTCATGTCAAGGATGGCTACCCTATCACTCCCAGACCGCTTATATCTTACAGATTTATCTGTAAGCTTACTTACAGATAAATAAAGTTAATATGTTATTTAAGCCACTGTATTTTGAGGCCCTTTTGTTACAGAAGATTAGTATTCTAAATAATATTATACATATCTATCTTAAAAAAAAGAAAAACAAACAGAAGCACACTCTTACACTATTTTATATCTTTAGTTTTTAAATTATTAATACACTTTAAAAATCTTTTCATATTTCTTTTCTATTATTATTCTATCCAGTGTCTCCAGAAAATTCTATACATCCCATTTATTCATCTGATAAATGTTTGTTGGGAACCTATTATGTGTTGCATCCTTAAGTACCTGCTGTGACTGCTTATGAGGACTGTCCAGGTATTCATGTTCCCAGAAACAATCTTCATTCAATGAGGGATAAAGATGATGACAATTCTGAAGTGTTTTACATTCAGTCTCTCAAGGAGTCTCCAGTGAGACTGAGCCTGATGTCCCCACAGTAGCAACCTACCCATCCATATCTTTCATTAGCTTTCCTCTCTTTCTGGTCTTACTTTCCATTTTTCTCACTCTGCCTTCAGAGATCACCTTCCAAATAAACACTTTGCATCCAGTCCTTGTCCCTGAGTCTGTTTGGGGTAAATCAAAGTCAGACAGTGGTCCAGGAGAATTTATTTCTCAGGAGGAGACTTTTGAATAGAAGCCTCATTATTGTGAGCAAGCCTTCTGAGTATCTGAAGGAAGAGGAATGAGCAGACCTAAAAGGCCAGTGGTGGGAACATGCTTGGAAATTTTGAAGAATAGCAAGGAGACTGTCTGGCTGGAGTGGGGCATGTGAGGGGAGAGTGATAGGAGATGCCTTTGGAGGGTTAGGCTGGTGCTAATCTTTGATAAGGATTTTGGATTTTATTTTAAGTGTAATGGGAAGTCTTTGGATAGTGTGAGCTGGGTCATGATGTAATATGATTTAAGTTTCAAGAAGATTATTCTGGATATTCTTGTTATATGTAACATTGAACACACACACTTATCTGTACTCCCCATCAAAATAGTAAAAAAAAAAAATAACAAAAATATAAACTTACAAGGCCAAAGAGAACTGGAAAGTAAGTGACAGCACTGAAGAAATATGTAACGAAATTCTGAGATCTGGAAAGCGGACAGAAAAGATGTAACATTTAACTGGAGAAAGCAGAAACCTAAGAGACATGGGGAGAAAAGCTGTTATAGGTTGAATTGTGTCCTCCAAAGGAAGACATATTGAAGTCCAAACTTCTATCACCTCAGACCGTGATCTTATTTGGAAATAGTGTCTTTGCAGAATTAACCAAATTAAGATGAATGAGGTCATTAGTATAGGCCTTAATCCAACATGACTGTTGTCCTTATAAAAAAGGGAGATTTGGACACAGAGGCAGGCACACACAAAGGGAAGGAGTTGGGAGAACATACAGGGACAGTGTCATGTGAAGACATGGAATGATACATCTGCAAGCCAAAGAATGCCTGAGGCTACCAGAAACTAGGAGAGAACCGATCTTTCCCTACTGTCTTTGTAGAGAAGCTGGCCCTACTAATACATTGATTTTAGACTTCTGGCTTTATTCTTGAGACAATACATTTCAGTTGTTTTAAGCCACCTAGTTTTTAGTACTTTTTATGACAGCCCTAGAAAACTAATGTAAAGGTCAATGAAAATCAAGTTGATATATGCCACAGAATTTAGGCTATCATTATAAATGGGAGACTACAATGATAGTCTCAGTGGAGTCATGTGGCTATCAGCCTGACTGAAGCATAGAAGAGAGAAGTGGGGAGCAGGGCTGAGGAAGTAGAAGTGGAATAGTAAGTAAAAACAACTTTTTTTTGGTGAATTTTTCTATAAAGGGGAGGAGATAAATGAGGCTGTAGCTGGAAGAAGTCTTGGGCCAAGTGAGTACTTTCAAAGATGGTGGTGACATTTATATTCTGATGGGAATAATCCAAAAGAAAAAGCAAAAACTGATGATGCAGGAGAAAGGAGTTAATAAAGAAGAAAACTATTGAATAGACCAGATGACATGGGATCCAACATGCAAGCTGAAGAATAGGCTTTAGACTGGAGCCAGAATAGTTCAGTCACTGAACAAGAGAAAGTAAAGGTTAAGGATAGGGGCATGTGGGCTCATAGTTCCTGAGTTGAAAAGATGAGGTAGTTCTGTTCTGATTGTGTCTATATCCTGAGAGAAGTAAGAATCGCAGTCATAGCTTAGAAGTATGTCAACCATGACCCTCATCTTATCAAAACCAATGGCCAAATTTCAGACCTCATTTTCCTCAAACTTTCAAGAGGGTATGGCATGGTGGATCACTTCTTTATCCTTAATCTTTTATAGGATATCACACTCTCCTAATTTTCATCCTACTTCACTGGCCACTTCTCTTTTATTTGGACTCCTCCCTTATATCTGGGCTTGAACTAGTAGTATAAATCCAGAGCTCAGTCCTTGGTCTTCTTCTATTCTGTCCCCTGTCAGCACAGAGCAAAGAGGCAAAAATAACTGCCTCCCAATTTTTGCCTCAAAGAGGTCTGCATACTTCTTTAGCCACTGCATGAGAGTCTGACTTCCAATCAGCCTGTATCTAGTTGCCGGCTGAGATCCTCCTGGGATCCTGAAAGAGCATGTGGGCACTATTCCTGCCTTCTCCATCGGCTCACTCCAACAATTAAACCCAGTCACCAGCTTCTTCCTGGAAGGAGTCTGTCCACACATCTACTGTCCCAACTCTGTGGCTACCATCAGAGGAAAGGGCTCCAAAATCATTTAGCTCTGATAGCCAATGGGGCTTCACACTTGTAAGTCCCACAGGACCATAGCAATCAAATAAGCAGTTTTTCAGTGGCATGCAAGCATTTTCTGTGGGAGTGTGTTCATGAATGGGAAAAATTGGTATTGTTAAAATCTCCATATTTCCTAAAGTAATGTACAGATTCAGTGCAATGCTTATCCAAATTTCAATGGTACTTTTCGCAGAAATAGAAAAAACAATCCTAAAATTTGTATGGAACCACAAAAGACCCTGGATAACTAAAGCAATCTGGAACAAGAAGAACAAATCTGGAGGCCTCATACTTCCTGATTTTAAACTATATTACAAGCTGTAATATATGACATTGGCAGAAAAACAGACACACAGATCAATGGAATGGAATAGACAGCCCAGAAATAAACCCACACGTATATGATCAATTAATTTACAATGAAGGAGCTAAGGATATACAATGGGGAAAGGACAGTTTCTTTAATAAATGATGCTGGGAAAATTGGATAACCACATACAGGAAACAGGTTAGACCCCTGTCTTACACAATACACAAAAATTAACTCAGAATGGATTGAAGATGTGAATATAAGACCTGAAACTATAGAATTCTTAGAAGAAAACACAGGGGGTAAGTCTCATGATATTGGTTTTGGCAATGATTTTTTGGATTTGACAACAAAAGCAAAGGGCGAAGGACCTGGATATACATTTTTCCAAGAAAACATACAAATGACCAACAGGTGTGTGAAAAGGTGCTCAAAATCACTAAGCCTGAGGAAAAAGCAAATAAAAACCACAGTGGGATATCACTTCACATGTGTTAGGATAGCTATTATTTAAAAAGATGAGATAAATACTGGCAAGGATGTAGCAAAAAAGGGAACCCTTGTACACTGTTGGTGGAAATGTAAACTGGTTCAGCCACTAAAGTGTGGATGTTGCTCAAGAAATTAAAGATAGAAATACTGTATGATCCAGCAATCCCACTTCTGGGTATATATCCAAAGGAAATGAAATCTTTATCTTGTATCAACAATAGCCAAACTATGGAAAAAGCCCAAATATCCATCGACTGACAAATAGATAAAGAAGATGTGGTATATATACACAATGGAATATTACTCAGCCATTGAAAAGAATGAAATCTTGCCATTTGCAATGAGATGAATGGAGATAGAGGATATTATGCCCAGCAAAATAAATCAGTCAGAGAAAGTCAAATACCATATGATCTGACTTGTATGTGGAATTTAAGAAACAAAACAGATGAACATATGAGAAGTTAAAAAAAAAAGAGAGGGAAGCAAATCATAAGAGATTCTTAACAATAGAGAACAAACTGAGGGTTGCTGGAGGGGAGGTGGGTGGGGGGGTTGGGCTAAATGGTGATTGGTGTTAAGGAGAGCACTTGTGTTAAGCACTGGGTGTTATATGTAAGTGATGAATCACTGAATTCTACTCCTGAAACCAATATTACACTATATGTTAACTAACTAGAATTTAAATAAAAATTTGAAACAACAACAACAAAATGACACATTAAATAAAAAGAAGTCATTATCTTGAAGAGATATCTATATTTCAATATTCATTACATCTTTATTTGCAACAGCCAAAACATAGATAAGTATCCACAGATGGATGAATGGATAAAGAAAATGTGATATATATATAAGTATAAATATATAAAAATATAATGATAATAAAATATACGTATAATATACTATTATTCAGCCTTAAAAAAGAAGAAATTACTACCATTTGTAGTAAAATGGATAAATCTGGAGAGCATTATGTTAAGTGAGATAAGCCAAACAGAGAAAGACAAATACTGCCTGGTATCACTTACAAGTGGAATCTCAAAAAAAAAAAAAAAAAAAAAAAACCAACCAAAAACCCCAAAAAACTGAATTCATAGAAACAATGAGAATAGAATAGTGATTGCAAGTGGCAGGTAGGGGTGTGTGTGGGGAAAATGAGGACAGGCTGGAAAAAGAGTACAAACTTTCAGTTATAAGATGAATAAATTTGGAGGATCTACTATATAGCATGATGATTATAATACTGATGGCAGTTGATAACACTATATTGTATAATTTAAATTTGCTAAGAGAATAAATCTTAGGCATTCTCACCAATAAAAGAAAAAAGGTAACTATATGAGGTGATGGATGTATTAACTTTTTGCGGGAATCTTTCATAATGTACACATATATCAAATCACATTATACATTTTAAATATATTACCATTTTGCTAATTATACCTTGATAAACCTGGAGAAAAAGAAAAATAGTTGCAAATGGCAATAGTTAAAAATAAAACAAAAAGGGCGTACCTGGGTGGCTCAGTCAGTTAAGCCACTTGTTTTCGGCTCTGATCACAGCTGTTTAAGATTCGCTCTCTCCCTCTCCCTCTGCCCACCCATCTCTCTCTTTTTCTCTAAAAGAAAATAAGACAAAAGGAAAAATAAAAGTTTTCAATTTCAAAGTAAATATCATTAATAAGAAGAGCAATAATTTTATTTCATAGCTATTTCACCAACAATATTTAGTAATCATTTACATTATTTATCATAAATGTCATACAAGAACCAACCAAATTTACAGTGAGTGATAAAACTATGATACTCTCAAAATGCTACCTGCTAGATGTTCACTGGTCTTTGCACATGTGATTATTACGATTTGAGAGAAGTAGGTAATAGGCCGATATACATAAAGGATGATTGACATTTACTTGGCACGTGCATTTCTAAGTATTAATTTGTATCTTCTTTCCTCCCAAATTTGTCAACCAGGGCTCACAAAATTTTTTCACTCATAACCTAAGGCTATTTTCCTTTCTGCCAGTGCACTATTATTGGGGGGAGGGGAGTGAGGTGCAGAATATAGAAAAATTTGGGTAACTGAAGAGTAAACTTCTTTATCTTTAAGAGAAGAAATACAGCTAGAGAAGAGGGAAGAGAAGGAATGATATACACTACCCACTCCCATCAACCAGCCAAAGCAGTGCCCTTTATCACATGTTCCAGCATCAGGAAGCTGCACAGAACTTGGGTAGTTCTATTTTGTTCTTATTAATGTCACATGGTCTGTTCTCCACATTTTCCAGTTTGGAATGACATCCTCTGTACCTTAAGGTTCTGTTCAGCCACCAATCAGATAATCTGAAAGTGGCCCAGGACACTTGCAAATACACAGTCTCAAAAAAGGTGAAGACTTTAGCCAGCTTTGGGAGTGATGCTTGCTTGAAGCCATATCTTCTTCTTGATCCAGGAGGGACTAGAGAGAATCAGTTTGAAATTGCTTACTCAGCTGGGAGAGCAGAAGAGCAAAACAAATCCTTTACATAGAATTTTATATACTAGGATATGTTCAGTTCCGAATTTTAGAAAAATACTATTACAGAGTTTCAACCTTCCTAAGCATTGATGTTTTCAAGAAGTTCAAATAGATGCAAAGAGAAGATTTTTCCTTGATTTGTATAAAAATGAGCTGCCTTACCATAAAAGTTAATTTTTCATTGTCTCCCAAGTCTCTAATTTGGATATAAAACATGTTTACATATATATGTTTATATCTGAAATTCTATATGTGTAAAACTATATATATCTTAAAAGAAGTAAGCCAAATCAAGTATTTGCAAAACATCTGAAACACCCCAGGGTTCCATAGAACAGAACTTGAAAATTACTGTTCTGGGTACTGGGTAAACTGGGATGAATAAGAGGTGGTAAGTACCTGAGAAAACCATACAGTCCTAGAGGGCTGCTCAATAAAGTGCCCATCCATATAGCCTGAAGGCTAGTTTCCAACTAGAGTGAAAGGGTACATTTTCTGTTTTGTTTTTCCTCACTCTCTGAAACACCATTTTTATCATCCTTCAGTGCCTATAAAATTTAAAAAAAAAATCATGTGCCATGATTGCAATTTAATTGTTGAATTTAATTTCTGAAAGCTGTTCCTGAAGTTTCTCCTACTTCCCAGTCCCTATAACCAGGGTAACAAAAGGACAATGTGTGGACCAAACCCACCGGCAGTTTTTGTCAAAAGTAGGAGACCAGAATTTTTTTCTGTCAACCATATGAGAAGGTATCCGAAATATGTGATTTCAGACGTCATCCATACTTTCCTAGGACTAATGTGATGGTGGGAGAAAATTTGCCAGTTCTTAAGATTTGTAAGACTACTTTATGACAAATATTTACTTAATTTTAGTTTCAATCTTTTTTTTGTCTTAAATATTTGCTCAATTTCAGTTTCAGGTATTTTCAAATGGACATTACATTAATATAATTCAAGTTTTTAGAAAGTCATAAATGAGTATTCAATGAAAAGTATCCATTCCATAGCTGTTCCATAGTCATCTAGCTCCTCCCCAAGGAGTCAGTGTTACCATTTTGTTGCATATCCTTCCACAGATTGCTTTATCATGAACTAGTCAGTATTTCTAAGTCTGTCCCTCCCAACATGCCCCCCCTTTTAACCTAAGTGGTAGAATGTTATACACTGCTCTTATTTTATATATATCTCTCCCCCTTTTTAATATCTGTCCTTATTTCATCATACATATTTTTTTTCTGAATGATACACCTTAGATATTATTTCATACATTTTTACAGGGATTTTCTTTCTTTGTACAAGGCATGATATTCCATTGAATTGAATAACTATTACCTTTAGATATGGGCAATCATTTTATTTTTTTTTAATTTTACTTTTTTAAATTTTATTATGTTATGTTAGTCACCATCATTAGTTTTTGATGTGGTGATCCACGATCCATTGTTTTCGTATAACACCCAGTGCTCCATGCAGTACTTGCCCTCCTTAATACCCATCACCAGGCTAACCAATCCCTCCTCCCCCTTCCCCTCTAAAACCCTGTTTGTTTCTCAGAGTCCATAGTCTCTCATGGTTCATCTCTCCCTCCAATTCCGCCCCCCCTCATTTTTCCCTTCCTTCTCCTAGTGTCCTCCATGCTATTCCTTATGTTCCACAAATAAGTGAAACCATATGATAATTGACTTTCTCTGCTTGACTTATTTCACTTAGCATAATCTCCTCCAGTCCCATCCATGTTGATGTAAAAGTTGGGTATTCATCCTTTCTGATGGCTGAGTAATATTCCATTGTATATATGGACCACATTCTTTATCCATTCATCTGTTGAAGGGCATCTCGGCTCTTGCCACAGTTTGGCTATTGCGGACATTGCTGCTATGAACATTGGGGTGCATATGGCCCTTCTTTTCACTACATCTGTGTCTTTGGGGTAAATACCCAGTAGTGCAATTGCTGGGTCATAGGGTAGCTCTATTTTTAAATTTTTGAGGAACCTCCTCACTGATTTCCAGAGTGGCTGTACCAACTTGCATTCCCACCAACAGTGTGAGAGGGTTCCCCTTTCTCCACAACCTCTCCAACATTTGTTGTTTCTTTCCCTATCCATTTTTGCCATTCTAACTGGTGTAAGGTGGTATCTCAATGTGGTTTTGATTTGGATTTCCCTGATGGCTAATGATGAACATTTTTTCGTGTGTCTGTTAGCCATTTGTATGTCTTCTTCAGAGAAGTGTCTTTTCATCTCTTCTGCCCACTTTTTGACTTGATTATTTCTTTTTTGGGTGTTGAGTTTGAGAAGTTCTTTATAGATGTTGGATACCAGCCCTTTATCTGTAGTGTCATTTGCAAATATCTTCTCCCATTCTGTGGGTTGCCTCTTTGTTTTGTTGACTGTTTCCTTTGCTGTGCAGAAGTTTTTATCTTGATGAAGTCCCAAAAGTTCATTTTTGCTTTTGTTTCACTAGGTTTTGGAGATGTATCTTGAAAGAAGTTGCTGTGGGCGATGTCAAAGAGGTTACTGCCTATGTTCTCCTCTAGGATTTTGATGGATTCCTGTCTCACACTGAGGTCTTTCATCCACTTTGAGTTTATCTTTGTGAATGGAGTTAGAGAATGGTCGAGTTTCATTCTTCTGCAGGTGGCTGTCCAATTTTCCCAGCACCATTTATTGAAGAGACTGTCTTTTTTCCATTGCATGTTTTTTCCTGCTTTGTCAAAGATTATTTGACCATAGAGTTGAGGGTCCATATCTGGGTTCTCTATTCTGTTCCATTGGTCTATATGTCTGTTTTTGTGCCAGTACCATGCTGTCTTGGTGATCACAGCTTTGTAATATAGCTTGAAATCGGGCAACGTGATGCCCCCAGCTTTGTTTTTCTTTTTCAAACTTTCCTTGGAGATTCGGGGTCTTTTCTGATTGCATACAAATTTTAGGATTGTTTGTTCCAGCACTTTGAAAAATGTCATTGGAATTTTGATCGGGATGGCGTTGAAGGTATAGATTGCTCTGGGTAGCATAGACATTTTAACAATGTTTATTCTTCCGATCCATGAGCATGGAATGTTTTTCCATCTTTTTGTGTCTTCTTCAATTTCTTTCATGAGTGTTTTGTAGTTCCTAGAATATAGATCATTTACCTCTTTGGTTAGGTTTATTCTGAGGTATCTTATGGTTTTTGGTGCTATTGTAAATGAATCATTTCTCTAATTTCTCTTTCTACAGTTGCGTTGTTAGTGTATAAGAAAGCAACTGATTTCTGTGCATTGATTTTGTATCCTGCCACATTACTGAATTGCTGGATGAGTTCTAGTAATTTGGAGGTGGAGTCTTTCGGGTTTTCCACATAAAGTATCATGTCGTCTGCAAAAAGAGAGAGTTTGACTTCTTCTTTGCCAATTTGAATACCTTTTATTTCTTTTTGTTGTCTGATTGCTGTTGCTAGGACTTCTAGTACTATGTTGAACAATAGTGGCGAGAGTGGGCATCCTTGACGTGTTCCTGATCTTAACAGAAAGGCTCTCAGCTTTTCCCCATTGAAGATGATATTCGCTGTGGGTTTTTCATAGATGGATTTTATGAACTTGAGGAATTTTCCCTCTATCCCTATACTCTGAAGAATTTTAATCAGGAAAGGATGTTGTATTTTGTCAAATGCTTTTTCTGCATCAATTGAGAGGACCATATGATTCTTCTCCCTCCTCTTATAAATGTGTTCTATCACATTGATTGATTTGCAAATGTTGAACCACCCTTGCATCCCGGGGATAAATCCCACTTGGTCGTGGTGGATGATCCTTTTAATGTATTGTTGGATCCTATTAGCTAGGATTTTGTTGAGAATTTTGGAATCCATATTCATCAGGGATATCCATCTGAAATTCTCCTTTTTGATGGGGTCTTTGCCTGGTTTGGGGATTAAGGTAATGCTGGCCTCATAGAATGAGTTTGGAAGTTTTCCTTCTGTTTCTATTTTTTGAAACAACTTCAGTAGAATAGGTATTATTTCTTCTTTGAATGTTTGGTAGAATTCCCCAGGGAATCCATCAGGCCCTGGACTCTTGTTTTTTGGGAGGTTTTTGATCACTGCTTCAATCTCGTTACTGGTTATTGGCCTATTCAGGTTGTCAATTTCTTCCTGTTTCAGTCTTGGCAGCTTATAGGTTTCCAGGAAGGCCTCCATTTCATCCAGATTGCTCAGTTTATTGGCATATAGTTGTTGATAATAATTTCTAATAATTGTTTCTATTTCCTTGGTGTTAGTCGTGATCTCTCCCCTTTCATTCATAATTTTATTAATTTGGGTCCTTTCTCTTTTCTTTTGGATAAGTCTGGCCAGCGGTTTATTGATCTTATTAATTCTTTCGAAGAACCAACTTCTAGTTTTGTTGATCTGATCTACTGTTTTTCTGGTTTCTCATTCATTGATCTCTGCTCTAATCTTAATTATTTCTCTTCTAATGCATGGCTTAGGCATCGTTTGTTGCTTTTTCTCTAGTTCTTTAAGGTGTAGAGTTAGTTGGTGAATTCGGGATTTTTCTATTTTTTTGAGTGAGGCTTGGATGGCTATGTATTTCCCCCTTAGGACCGCCTTTGCAGTATCCCATAGGTTTTGGACCGATGTGTTTTCATTCTCATTGATTTCCATGAATTGTTTAAGTTCGTCTTTGATTTCCTGGTTGACCCAAACATTCTTGAGCAGAGTGGTCTTTAGCTTCCAAGTGTTTGAATTTCTGCCAAATTTTGTCTTGTGATTGAGTTCCAGTTTTAAAGCATTGTGGTCTGAGAATATGCAGGGAATAATCTCAATCTTTTGGTATCGGTTGAGACCTGATTTGTGACCCAGTATGTGGTCTATTCTGGAGAAAGTTCCATGTGCACTCGAGAAGAATGAGTATTCTGTTGTTTTAGGGTGGAATGATCTGTAAATATCTATGAGGTCCATCTGGTCCAATGTATCATTCAAAGCTCTTGTTTCCTTGTTGATTTTCTGCTTAGATGATCTGTCCATTGCTGAGAGTGGAGTATTGAGGTCTCCTACAATTAACGTATTGTTATCAATATGACTTTTTATTTTGGTTAACAGTTGGCTTATGTAGATGGCTGCTCCCGTGTTGGGGGCATAGATATTTACAATTGTTAGATCTTCTTGTTGGATAGACCCTTTAAGAATGATATAGTGTCTCTAATTACAGACTTTAGTTTAAAATCTAATTTGTCTGATATAAGAATTGCTACCCCAGCTTTCTTTTGAGGTCCGCTGGCATGGAAGATGGATCTCCATCCCTTCACTTTCAGTCTGGATGTATCTTTAGGTTCAAAATGAGTCTCTTGTAGGCAGCATATGGATGGGTCCTGTCTTTTTATCCAATCTGCAACCCTGTGCTGTTTTATGGGAGCATTTAGGCCATTCACGTTGAGAGTGATTATTGAAAGATATGAATTAATTGTCATCATGTTGCCTGTGAAGACATTGTTTTTATAGATTGTCCCTGTAAATTTCTGTTGTATATCACTCTTGGGGTCTTTCTCCTTTTATAGAACCCCCCTTAATATTTCTTGCAGGGCCAGCTTAGTGGTCACATATTCTTTCAGTTTCTGCCGGTCGTGAAAGCTCTGCATCTTCACTTTCAGTCTGGATGTATCTTTTCTAAATGAAAGCCTTGCCGGATAAAGTATTCTTGGCTGCATGTTCTTCTCATTTAGTACCCTGAATATGTCTTGCCAGGCCTTTCTGGCTTGCTAGGTCTCTGTGGATAGGTCTGATGTTATTCTGATGTCCCTCCCTCTGTACGTAAGGAATCTCTTCCCCCTAACTGCCCTTAAGATGGTTTCCTTGGTTCTAAGATTTGCAAGTTTTACTATTACATGCCGGGGTGTTGGCCTGTTTTCCTTGATCTTGGGAGGGGTCCCTCTGCCTCTAGGATGCGAATGTTTGTTTCATTCCCCAGATTAGGGAAGTTCTCAGCTACGATTTGCTCAAATACATCTTCTAGTCCTCTCTCTCTCTCCACTCCCTCCGGGATTCCAATTATTCTGACATTGGAACGCCTCATGGTGTCACTTAGTTCTCTGATTCCATTTTCATGGATTCTGAGTTGTTTTTCCCTGGCCTCCTCTTTTCCCTTTTTATCTATTATATTGTCTTCCAGGTCACTTATTCGTTCTTCTGCCTCAGTTACCCTAGCTGTTAGATTATCTAGATTGGATTGGATCTCATTGATAGCATTTTTAAGTTCTGCCAATTCAGCTTTCATTTCTGCCCTTAGAGACTCTATGTTGCCATTAATTGATTTCTCCATTCCAGCCATTGTCTTCACAATTGCTAGCCTGAATTCCATCTCTGACATCTTGGTTATATCTGCATCCATTTGGAAATCTGCAGCATAAGTCATAGTCTCTGAGTATTTTCTATTTTGGGGGCTCCTCCTCCTAGTCATTCTGTTGATGGGTGTTTGAGGGAATGTATAGAGTCCAAATTATTGACCAGAACCCAAGCAAGATGCACCTGTTTTCTTGGGACCTTAGGGTTGCTGGCCTCTTGTTTTCCCAGCCTGTCTTCTGGGGGAGGGGCCTGCCGCGCTGTTACTTAGGCAACCCTGTTTTGGCGGAGTAGCTCTGCCCCCCCCCCCCCATGGCAGGGGATGGGCTCAGCGGGAATCAGTCTTTGGGGCTTTTGTTCTCTGGCGCCTTTCCCTGGCGGCTTTCCCCGTCTTTTCTGCGAGTCAGAGCAGAAGACACTGTTTCCAACCCTCTGCCTCAGAGCAGAGAGACTGCAGTCTGTTCTTCAGTGAACTCTCCAGGCCACACTGTCTCCGTTTCTGTCCGTGCTGCTATAAACTGCAGCGTCCTGGGTCATGTGCCCCTCCGTAGCGCCCCCAGTCCTGCCTCCAGGTCGGGGCTCCTCTCTGCCCTTTGTGCTTCTAAAACCTCCAGCCGCCCCCAGATTGCAGGCGCGACCCCGCCGCTCAGGGTTTCCGCCCCGGGGGCTGCCCTAAAGTCCTTTCCCCGCGCTACCCGTCTGCGAGTCTGCGCCCCCTCTGCAGCGCGCGAGGCTGTCGCTCACTGGTGGTGTAGGATCCCCACGGCCAGGCACCCTCCCTCTGCCAATTATCCTCCGATATCTGCCGGCGGAATCACGGCTCCCCACTTCGTACCTCAAAACCAACCGCCTGCAGTATTCTGTTTGTAGAGATCCAGATCTTCTTACATCTCAGGCTGGTTTCGTGGGTGCTCAGAGTGGTCTGGTAGATATCCAGCTCAATTCCGGGGACCAGTTGAAATAGGGTCCCCTACTCCTCCGCCATCTTTCCTCTCCTCCTGGGCAATCATTTTAAAGTCAGGAATAAATAATTATTAGTGTAGAATATTGCTGGAAAAATATGATTTGCTAAGAGAAGTCTTATCACCCCATTGATGATTTTAAGCACGTGAAAAATTGAGACCTATTCCTTAAAATGGTAGTGGGATCACACATGGGTTGCTTTAGTTCACTTTTATCTGGTGGCTTGAGAATGGTAAATGCTATTGGTTATTTCCCATTTATATTCTCTCCTGCGTGGCCAGATATTTTAAAATCCCATTGAATACAATTTAGAAGTAAAAAAAAGGTCAGAGAGAGGAAATTCTCTCCATGCAAGTGAGAATAGGAAAAGTTAATTTTTAGTATATTTTTAGTATATGAGTAAAGTATATTTTACTCATATTAAAAAAAAACAAGGAAAGTTAGTAATTCTTGTAGGTTGTCTAAAAGTAAATACCAAAGGTCTGTTTAAAAAAGGAGATATGGCATTTTGTTCAGAGTGATGGGAAAATATTGGCAATAAGAGTGGGAAAAGTAGAAGAAAGAGATGCCTGTCCTGGGTGGTTTTCTTTTTTCTTTTTTCTTTTATTTTCTTTCCTTTTCTTCCTTCCTTCCTTCCTTCCTTCCTTCCTTCCTTCCTTCCTTCCTTCCTT
>NW_022589706.1:53205069-53206337 GCF_004348235.1 Phoca vitulina
CTTCCTTCCTTCCTTCCTTCCTTCCTTCCTTCCTTCCTTCCTTCCTTTTTCTTTCTTTCTTTCTTTCTTTCTTTCTTTCTTTCTTTCTTTCTTTCTCTCTCTTTCTTTCTCTCTTTCTTTCTTTCTTTGTGTTCAGAGCAGGGTGGTGGAGGGTGGAGGTGAGTGAGCTCTACCTGGAGGTAGTATGTGACCTCTAACCCCGTGGTTAGTATTTCATGACCAGAGTCAACAGGCTATCTGTAGGAGTAGTAAAATTTTGTGGTAGAACACATAGTAGACAAACGTGTGGGTGAGTTCTCTGCAATAAGACACATTGTGAATGTTCTCTATTTTCCATGTGACATTGGACTTAGTGACTAAACTGTTGCCAAAGGGACTATTACTCTCTAGTGGTTTGGGCTACTCTGCTTGAGACCTGCCCAGAACAACATGTTCTTATCACAAGGCAGTTCTAGAAGGTCAGTATTGATGATCAAAATGATGGTGACTGTTCAGAACTTCATTGCTTTTTGATTTGGTACTAACTTAAAGGAATAATTAATTAGGATTTAGCTTCCCAAATGTTATTGCTGTAGACTTCTTTTTAGTCTTTTCTCTAGTATTCCTGAATTTACTTGTCCTATTCCACAAGATTCTACAGTGTGCTGTCCACACAGGGCAAAAAATGCTAAATTCAACCTTATGTACTTAGGATAAAGCTCTGTGAGGGCCATATTTGGCTACACTCAGATACAGTAACAGATGAATTCACCAAATAGGGTTGCCCTACCCCAACTTCAAACCCATGAGATAGGCATATAAGCTTACTGCACATACTTCATTTATTCATGTAAAATGTAATTATAAATTAACAAAACAATGTTGTAGATCACATAAAAAGAACTCTGTCATTATGCTGTTGTGTTAACTTCTGCTCTGCAAGGGCATCCTCATGTTGGCCCAGGTGAACACCCTCTCTTCTAAGAGTTCAAATGGGAAGCAGTAGAAACTGTTTTGGGCTTTCTCCTCAACTTAGCTGTGTTTCTATTTTCATCTTATTACCCTTATTGGGGAAAATAGGTCTCCAAGTGACATTAGTTATGTATTCATCCTAATTCATTCCTTTTGAGTTTCCCTTTTGCTCCTTCTCTTCTTCCCCTGGAAAGCGGCTCCACATTTTATTGCTAGATAGAATGGAAGGTCCCTTATTCACACTCAGAGTTCTATCTAAAGCCTGTAAAGGAAGAAGAAGAAGAAGAAGAAGAAGAAGAAGAAGAAGAAGAAGAAGA
>NW_022589706.1:53206347-53477868 GCF_004348235.1 Phoca vitulina
GAAGAAGAAGAAGAAGAAGAAGAAGAAGAAGAAGAAGAAGAAGAAGAAGAAGAAGGAAAGACAATGTAGGTTGAGACCATTCAAGTTTTGCTTTTGATATTTGGATGAACAAAACTAAAGTAAATCTTTTCTCTGAACAAAAATCTCTCAAGATTATTGTGTCACTTGAAAATCTAATAATGATAGATGAATATTAACACTTCTTTCTCTTTGCACTCTTGCTATCACAGTTTTAATCCTCCCCAAGGCATTGAATAGGGATATCATATACAAGGAAGCCAAAAACAAAAATATTAAGAAAAATCATCCTGTTAAATATGTATATATATTAATGATTGTGTCTATTTATCTTGTCTCTGCTTTCTTGCCTTCAGTAAATTGGCTTTATTCCTTAACATTTGCTTCAGAAATAATTGTATGCTCTCACTTCAAGGTTCTCCTCTCCCTGTCTCTGTGAGATACTTGTGGATTACTGTTGAGATCCAGATCTTTATGGATATTACTTCTTTTACCGTCATCTAGCTCATGCTGTTTCTAAGTACACTGTTTCCTCTTATCTACCCCCCCCTTTTTTAATCTGTCACATTGGATCCTCAACCTATCCCAAGCATATTTCTTATATCTTCTATATACTTTCTTCCCCTAATTGAAAGCTGGCTCTCCAGTTCATGGACGAGCATTCATTGAACACCAATTATGTACAATCTTCTCTTTTTGGCATGTTGTATGTCACCAATCCATTGGCTTTCACTGCCTTAAAAGAGGCATTTTTATCCCAGTTGGTTGAGTGATTCAGATTCTGAAAGGCTTTCATTTCTGGGCTAAAGAGAAGCAGCTTTTCTTTGTGCACCAAACACAGGGTTCAGCGCATTATTAGTTTGGATTTTATTTTACAGGCAATGGAGAGTCAATACAAATTTTTGAGCCGAGGGAGAGTAATGATAACACGTGACATTCTGGGAAGATATTTGTGGGGGCAATGTGCAGAATTCCTTGTGGTTTGAAGTATGTACATCCATTAATACATTACAACAGCAAAACAGAAATGAGAGCAAACAAGAGACTGAAAGCAGAAAGAGCTAAATGATTTCTGACTGAATCAGCAGAAGACAAAGAAGCCCTTGGTTGGAAAATAAAAAGGAGAGCTGTTACCATATAAGAAAGAGAACAGTTGGTTCAAGAAGATGAGGAACTAGAATAAATGGTGTTTCATGGGGGTCAACATAATAGAGGCAAATCAAATGCCACTGACTGAGTCCTTTCATTGGTATGAAACACGTAGCAAAAACTTTCCTACTGGAGGTGAACCCTTGGCATGAGATGCAATTTCCCAGCAGTGGTGGAGACAGGAACCGCTTGGAGGGAATTAAAAGGGAAATGAGTAGTTGTCATATAGCCATCATTAGCAGGTAATTGTGTGTGCAGGATCCATGGCTATGACACACTTTTCTTTTGGTCGGATCTTACTTCAAGTTGAGCTGAAAATTCCTGTTAAGAACTGAGCCCTATGTGTTGATTCATGTGCCTTGAAGGACTTCCCATTTTGATAATCTGTCACCTTTAGGGAAGCCTGCCTCTGCTGCTGTCCAGGCATCCTGTACTCCCAGGATTCCTTTTCCAGAGCAGGAGTGAGGTTTGCAAAGCTCCAGGTGCCCTGAGACTCCCCTTGTTGGTTGTGGCTACATATATATATATATTTTTTTTAATTGGGGCAATTAAAAAATTATAAATGTTTCTAGATTTTTAAACAATCAATTTCTTCTTACTTGTCACGATAAAGGAGAATCTTCCTGAGGTTGTCTTTGCTCTGATGGAATATGAGTCAGTTTAACACAAGAGTTGGAAAATCAACTGTCTACCAAGACCAGGCAGATGTGGCCCAAATGTCTGAATTAGGCTAGATGTAAGATTATTGGGATTGGCCATCCAGTAGTAAACTGGATAAGGGAAGCCTCACCCAATGGTGTACAAATTAAAATGCTCTTAAAATACTCTTTACTATAAACAACATGAAAATATATGCATTTGAACAACATGTTTTAATACTGCTTGTGTTGGATTGAAGTGTAGAGGGAAGGACTTCCCACTGAATTTCTGCTACTGTGACATTACGGGCTAGTCGTACAATATGCCCTATATGGATAGACAGGTTGGACCTCAGCTTTTTTTTTTTTAAAGATCTATTTATTTATTTATTTATTTAAGAAAGAGAGAGAGAGAGAGAGTGAGCAGGGGGGAGGGGCAGAGGGAAAGGAAGACAAATCCTCAAGCAAACTCCCCACTGAGCATGGAGGCCAACCCAGGCTGATCCCAGGATCCCAAGATCGTGACCTGAGCCTAAATGAAGAGTCCGATGCTTAACTGACTGAGCCACCCAGGCTCCCTGTGACTTCAGCTTTTATATCACATCTTAGCTTGTGATTGAGTTAAAAGTTTAGGAAATGAAAAAGCAATAAAAATCATTCATTGAATTGTCGCTATGATTAGCCACAGTGTTATGCTAGGGCTTGGGATAGGTTAATTTTTACATTGTTAATACTTGAATTCATTCTAACCTCCATCTTCGTCTAGCCTAGTCTGAAGCAGTAGAAAAACCTACACAAAAAGTAAAAGCAAATGTATTTAAAACCTCAATGGAAGACAAAAATATAAATGAATACCGTTAAAGTTTAACATGGCTGTTTATTTTCTCTTTAGTATTTTTATTCCAAGCTGTTGTAATTATAAGCCAATAATGCTATTAATATTCTGAACATTATTGTCAATGTTTATGGGAAATTAATTTCTTTTATTTAATTAAATAATTCAAATTTTATTTGTTACAGAATTAAATGTGGCTTTAGTTTTTCAAGGGGTTATATTTTTTCCTATAAAAATTTGCCTATGATTTTTCATGAAATCCAATAGAAAAATGGAATTACACTACCAGAAGTTTACTTAGGAAACACCTCTGTATTTGAATAAAAGATATTGCAAAGCAAAAATAATGAAGTTTTATGATATTTATGATATTGTAGTAAGATATTTTAAC
Organism: Phoca vitulina; assembly: GCF_004348235.1. Classification (NCBI taxonomy): domain Eukaryota; kingdom Metazoa; phylum Chordata; class Mammalia; order Carnivora; family Phocidae; genus Phoca; species Phoca vitulina. The sequence goes on from NW_022589706.1 coordinate 53,209,379, forward strand.
ATTAATTTTAAATAGGTATAACTCCAGATCATACAAGATCATTCTCTTGAAGAATAGCAGGAAGGTAGAGATGTCTTTTCAAATAAAGTGTAGGTGAGAGAAAAGACAGGAAATGTATTTTTTTTTCTTCAGTTTGGGACTATTAGGTTTGGTTTGTACTATTTCATTCAATTCCTTACCAGTGAAATTTTCCATTTGTAGGGGACAATCTCATTAAACAGCATGTGTGTATGTCCAAGGGTTTGTTTAACTTAAGGAGATACAGTATCTACAAGTTTTCCAAACAAAAATGGCCAGTTCAAAGTTCTATGACCAGTGGCATGTAAGCTGAAGCAATCAGTGCAAGACTGGTGATGTTCTGTTAAAATTTCAAAGGTTACTATGCGTGGGCTTTAGAATTTGTTCAGAGAAGCAGTGATAACCTTGACTCTCTTTCAGTGAAAGTACAAATTTATTCATCTGAGACCCATCATCCACAATTTAATCATTAATGTTTACCTCAAGAGTCAGGTAATCATATTCTGCTATGGCTTATGTGGTTCTTAGAGCTGGGTGACTATATTTTGTGTTTGCTTTGTCTCGTGCCCTGCCATTTTAAGTTGTTCTTTTTCAAGTTTAATTTTAATGCCATTTATTCAACTCAATGTCAGGTGGCCTAAAATAGTTAATAGGGGTCTTCAACAGTCTCTGTGCAGACAATAGGATTAGGCTTGCAACGTAATTGCTGAACTCAAGTTTAGGCTTTCTGGTGTTTAGTTTCTTAGTCGCTGAAAGATAAATAAAACTTGATTTTATTCTATAAACTGGTTATCTCACTTTTAAATGAAGAGATCTTTTGCTCATTGGTTAACAAAGACTGATCTTTCAATGAAAACATACCAACAATAATTGGTTTGGGTTGAATTTGCCATCAAAACTCATTTGATAGATGCTTAGTATGCAAGCACATTTAGTTACTCATTGAGTACCTCCTAAAGCTCATTCAAGTTTCCCTTTTCCCAGTTTTAATGTGATAGGTTCTGAGTTTTCTTTAAATTTCGCAAAAGAACAAACGTGCCTTTCTACTCTACAATGCATAACCAAACCACAATTATCTTCTGATTTCATCCGTTCACATGACACAAAAATATATCTTTTTTTTTCAAATGTTGCTCTTAAGATATTTTATTTGACATATATATTTAAAATATATATTTCTTGGATATTTGGGTAGTAGTTGGTAAATCTTCCTATTGAAGGGATTCAGAACAAGAATCTCCAAAATATATGACTCTGGCATGTGAACTATTTTGAGCTGAAGGCAATTGAGAGACCCTGTGGGCACAAGAGAAACTTTTGCCTATCTGTTAACTACATAGAAGAATCTAAACTGGGGATCTTTCTGAGAATAAGAGTTATTACTAGAGAAGTTTTATCTGAAAGGCCCATCTCAGGATTTGGTAGGGCAAACATCTAACTACCAAACATCTCTACTTATTACCCTGTGAATTGCCCTCTTCCCCTTTGAAGGCCCAGGCCCCTGCTCTATTCCTTAGTTCAGGATGCATATATACCTCATTATACCTCTCTATCTTTGAACCTTTCATGTATGTGGGGTTCCATACATAAGAAATTAAATTTTATTTTCTCTTGTTAGTCTGTTTCATGTCAGTTTAATTCTGAGATGAGCCAGAAGAATCTTTAAAAAGTAGAGAAAAAATTTTCCTCCCCAACACTATTCTTTCATAGATTATCTATTTTAGGTATTTTAAATGAAAACTAGGGTAATGGAAAACTACTAGACCCCAACAAGAAGAACCTAGTGTTTTGTCTTGTCTCTACACCTATTTGCGTTTTAATTTTAAACAAGTTTGTTCTTCTCTCTGGACTATTCTCATTGTCTCCCAGTGTTGTTGGAAGAATTATATTTAAAATTATACAAGAAATTATGTTGCATTGATATATAGCATTATTATAGTCATTATAAGGTCCTGGAATAGAAGACTAGTACCTAGTTAATTAAATTATGTGGATCATATTTTGAACTAAAAATAAATACTCATGGTCTAACAATTTCATTTTTATTTGTGACTATAAATAGCAAGCTTTAAAATGTATTAAATTAAATCATATTCAGTTATTCTTTTAAGTGAAAACAATATTGAACAGAATAAAATTAAATAAAAATTAATTTGTCTCAGAAAATTCAAGTAATGATTTGCTATACACAGGGACCAAATAATTTGGTTCCAAAAGCAGTAAATTGATCAATAAAATACTGGAGGTAATACAGATTGCCATTAAATGTAGTTATTTTGTCATAAGAAGAGGGAGCAGAAGAAATTGGTTACTTGTCTAAAAATAATTTTACATGTTTTATATTATTAATTCAACAAACACTTGTTGGACATCTACTCACTCATTTAACAAATATTTATTAAATGTCCAGTATCATACACACTGGGGATAGAGTGAGAATCAAGACGGATAAAGTTTCAATTCTCAGGGAGCCTACAGTCAAGAGTGAGAGTTGCTGGGGCGCCTGGGTGGCTCAGTTGGTTAAGCGGCTGCCTTCAGCTCAAGTCATGATCCCGGGGTCCTGGGATAGAGCCCTGCATCTGGCTCCCTGCTCAGCAGAGAGCCTGCTTCTCCCTCTGCCTCTGCCTGCCTGCCGCTCTGCCGACTTGTGCTCTCTATCTCTCTGTCAAATAAGTAAATAAAATCTTAAAAAAAAAAAAGTGAGAGTTGTTTTATAATTAAGAGTGAGGACAAATCCACTGAAGACCTTTAAAAGGCAGGGTGAAAAGTCAGATGAAATTCAGACTGTAATAAGAAGAATGGCCAAGAGCTGAATTCCTCATGGAACTTTCATTTTTAAAATATAATAGCAAATATCATTATAATGTTGAATGGAATTTCAGGGTTATGATATTTTTACAAGGATAGGTTACTTTTAACAACAGTTAGATCAAATTTGTAACATCAGGAGTTTTGAGATATTTCCTTCCAGAGTTCTGACAACCCACACATAATCAACCTTGCCCTTTGACCTTGGTTAATATGTAGGGAATCTGGAAGAATTCTATGCATCTTAAATAACCAATTAACTACGTGGATAAAGTCTGTGGGCTCTGCAAATCTTAGGCATATAGCAGAGTGGAGTAATTAAGAGAACTGATTCCTGAAGGCAAACTGACTGGGTTTTCATCCTGGCCCCTCTACGTACTAGTGTACACCCCTGAACAAGCTAAACTACTAAACCTGATGCTTTAAGTTTTTCATCTGTTAAATGAACGTAATAATAGTACCCATCTCAGTTGTCAGGATTAAATTCATGCATATGTGGAAAGTGTTTAGGACAGAGTCTGATCTGTCATAAGTGCTTTTTAATTGTTTCTTCTTAGGAATAAAATCTCATTTCCCCTGCCTGATGCTACCCAGCTTTGACTCTTAGGGACTTACTACTTTTTAGACATGGAGAGAAAATTCTTCACTTTTTAGTAGTTTCAGGGGAATCAAAATTGTGGAAAGAACCTTCTGAATCATCCAGCTCCACCTCTTTTTTTTTTTTTTTTTAAAGATTTTATTTATTTATTTGGCAGACAGAGACACAGTGAGAGAGGGAACACGGGCAGGGGGAGTGGGAGGGGGAAGCAGGCTTCCCGTGGAGCAGGGAGCCTGATGTGGGGCTCAATCCCAGGACCCTGGGATCATGACCTGAGCCGAAAGCAGACACTTAATGACTGAGCCACCCAGGCGCCCCCAGCTCTATCTCTTTATTTCATAGATGAGGATATTGTGACTCGAAGAAGTGAATTACTTGTCCAACATCACTTTAAATAAACTCCTGTTAGGCAGGTAAACCTGATATAGCTTTGTTACTGATAGTCATCCTAATCTAGCTGGGATTATAAAATATCCAAATGACTTGCACCCCCTGGATTACAAAAACCCACAAAGTTGAACTGAGATCTAAGAGCTTCAATTTACCCAAGGCAACAGAGGAGATAAGAAAACCTAAGCAAACCTCAGGTTTCCCCAATATGCATTTATCATCCTTCTCTGATTCAAGATGCTCTTTTTGTGCATTTAGATTTTATGTGTGCAGAGAACCTTGTCCATATGTTTTTCAGAATTTCAGATTTCAAAACCCCTACTTTGTGGTGCTTCTCCAGGTCAACTCTGACTTTTGTTTTCTGGTATTTCTGGTGGGTTACGTGAGTCCTAAGATGAGAACCTTTGTTTAGACGGAGCAGTGTAAAGCTACAGATGCTGAAAACAGATCAGCTAAATGAAATACTTCTACTTTCTTTGATAAAAAACCAAAAACCAAAAAAAAAGAGGGATTGGTGGATTATGAAAATCACAGAACACTGAGGATAAAGCAGTAGGTGTCTAAGACATTTTATATAAGGAATTTACTTTATCAATGTGTTAATTTATAGCAAGATCAAGAAAAATCTATAGTAAAAAATATCCTCACTGTATTAGATAAAACAGGAAAAGTAACTTTATTGCAATGCTTGTGTCAGCATGAAAACTTTTAAGTGTGAATTAACTAAATTCAATTTGATTCAATTGACCATGTGAAATCTTGCCTGCCATACTGGCTGAAGCACCCATGAAGAGAGAGGCAGTAACAGTGGCGTTGTATTAAAGGACAGCTATTATTTATAAGGAGCATTTCCAGAAAAGTATTTTTCCCCTAAAATTTTGATATCTGTTAGTTCTTTGTTGGAGTCAGTTGAGTCTCTGGACCCTCGATCTTACTTTTATGTCATTCTCTGGAGTTCAATACATATCTGTGATGGTGGATCTCTAGAAATTGCAGATTTAACATTCACAGTTTTAACTATTTTCAAGCAACTCCAAAGGTCCTTTGCATATACAGGTTTATCACTGCCCCGAGGCATACATTTTAATTAAGGATGTTGGTATGTGGAGTGAGTCACTCACTTTCTTATTCACTGAACAAGGTTTTGTTGTGCATTTACTATATGCCGACCAATCACCTAAGAGGTCTAGCCAGCCCCACATATACTTCAATATTGCTTTGTGTGTTTCTAGTTTTCATGGCTTTGTCCAGTGACTCGTGAGTGTGGTATTAGCAAATTCATTGATGGGGAGGTAATTTTAAGATCGACTGTACATTCTCTCATATAGTTCAGTCTTTAAAAGGATATTTAATATGGAAGAGTCATTGTGACTAGGTCTGATGAATTGGGTTTGATACACTATTTCTGTTGCTTGATTCTCTAATTATTTGAATGGCACCACATACCTCTTGGTTTATTTTTTCCTAGCACCTGGAATCCCATCTTTTGTGTTAAATTGAATCAAATTGAATTAAATTGTTAAAATGTCCTGAACTCATTAGCTCTATAATTTCTCTGTTGGTATAGCAAGTTTACTATGGGGTGTGCTTATAAACATAAGGTTTTCTACAATTTATTCTAAAATTTTTAAAAATTATGGGGCTCCTGTGTGACTCAATTGGTTAAGCCTCTGGCTCTTGGTTAGGGCTCTAGGCCTGCGTAGGGCTCCACACTGGGTGCAGAGTCTGTTTCAGATTCCTTCTCTCTCCCCCTCTGCTCCTCCCCACTCACATTCTCTCTCTCGCTCTCCCTCAAGTAAATAAGTAAATAAAATCTTTAAAATTTTTCAAAATTGAGACCAGAATATCACATACTACAATGATCTATGAATTTGATGTATACTCAAAATTGATAGAGTATACGAGAGGGTATGTGTGATCTCTTAGGTATTGGAATCAGCTGAGCAATTCTGATGGCAATGGATAAGTTCAAAAAGATTTGTGATTTGAAGCACTGAAGCTTCCTGTTTTGCTAGATTTTTCCCGGAGGAAAGTTAAGTCTATTAATTTTTAAGGAACAGGGTCATTTAGATTTATATTCTCTGCACTCAACTGAACAGTACAAATAATCCTCTTGGATGGAAGTAAAATACTAACTTCAAAAGATGGCCTTTAAAATACCATAGTTCCCTAATCTAAGATGTGCATTTGTTTTATTGTTGTAACATTTCTAAAATTTGGAAGTATCAGTTGATTTGTGCTTTTAATTTTATTTTTTTGATGTGTTTTTTAGTGCTTTCTTTTTCTCTTCTTTCCTCCCCTAAAGGATTTTATTATTAAATAATAATAAAGGTTACTATTAAATAAAGGTTAAAGGTTACTATTAAAGGTTACTAAAGGTTACTATTAAATTAAATTATTATTAAATTATTAAATTAAGTCTATAACTGATGTCATAGTAAAATGGAAGAATAACGTAAATAAAATGCAATATGAGATGATCAGTTTTCATTTCATTTTAACTTCATGAACTATATGTAGTTCAAAAGACAAATTGAACAGTTATTTCTATGGATTTTTCAAATAAATGGCATTTCATTAGCATTTCCAATTTCCCACAATTTTAGCAAATTACAGAATTCTGGCAGTTAATCTCATGTTGCTATAATCTTTACGTATACACTGGATTTTATGAAAACATATTAAAAACTTCATGTTGAAAATATTTACTCTTAACTTTATTTATTCAACAGTTGTGTGTTGGGAAGAAAGCATTTTACTTACTTTACTGTGCAAGCCCTCGGTAAATATTTGGGAGATAATTAACTAAAACAGTGAATCTTTACTATATTTCAAATGAACTAAAGATTTCTCTAAAACCTTAACTAAGAGTATATGATTAAATTCTATAAATATACTTAGTAAAATAAAAAAGAAAGATGTAGCAAATTTAGGTTGTCAGATTGAATCAGAAATCTGATTCTCATTGTTTAAAGATAATAACTAGTAGAAACTTGAAAAATTTTATGTGTAGTCATTGAATATGTGCAAATATATGTAGTTTTGTGACTATATATTCAAAAGGTTGATTTGAAGATACTAATGTAATCAAAATGAAGGAGCTTTTGAAAATGGCACTTACATCTGGTTTCTTCTGAAAATGTTTGAATATTATGTATTTTCACAAAATTATATAATTTATAAATAATAGAAAAAATGAATCTGAATAATTATTTAAGTGATTTTTTTCATTATATGTGATATCTTGGTTCTTACATGTATCATGCATTTGTGAAAACCTTGGAATTTGCTAAAAATTGGGGGTGACATAGATCAATTTTCAAAGTAAAATTAGTTTTAATTTACTTAAATATATGTAGGTGTGTGTATATGTGTGTATGTGTCTATGTGTGTGTTTTGTAAATAAAGTAGCTGTGTAAGAATGTAACTTTTTAAAATTTTTTGTAGCTCAAATTCATTTCAATTTTGAACCTGCTAAAGTGGAGAAAGTTTCATCTTCATCAATTTAAAATTGCTTAAGACACACCACACAGTTATTTCTTCTAAGTTCTTGTACCCTCCCAAAGCCCTTCCTGGGGTAGAACACAGGGCCCCCCTCTCTCTCAAGATACTAATTTTTTCTTTACCTTTCCTCTGCTCTTAAAGAAAAAGAGAGTCTCTCAGGCAAGCCTTTCTTTCCATCCTCCAGGGACCATATCCATATTCTTGCACTTCCCTCTCCCCAGCCTGATAGGTTATTTTTAGTATCTTCCCATGTCCTTTGCTCTTCCTCAAGTATTTCTCCCAAGCATTTTGTCTACTTCAGGAATACTTTCAGCTCCTCTAAGAGCTTAAGTTTTAAAAGCCAACATCAAAAGGAATTCTGTCCATGTTTTTCATCATGTAACATCCCTCTTCCTAAGCGTTCAGAACAGAGTAGCCTATGTATGACCAAAAAAAAAAAAAAAATCAACATTTTTTTGGGGAAAGGAAGAAAATTTACCAGATCAAATGTTATTCTACTGCATAGGTACTGGTATTTCATTTTGTGGGGATAGGTCATCTTCAGTTTCAATTTCTATTTCTATAGAAATAGAATCAACCCCAAAGATTTTGGGAGTCCCCATATAAAATAGCATCAACCCCAAAGATTTTGGGAGTCCCCATATAAAATAAGGGGATCCTGAGTCATTCTTTATTGTCACATGAGGATAGAAGGTAAGAATCTTTAGAGAAATGATCTCTCCTATGATAATTGGGAGAATGATAAAATAGGACTGTCTAACAGTGAGCCTTAGCTTATTTAAAAAAATTTAAATAATGCTGAACACCAGAGGAAACTTATGAATAATACACAGTAACTATTATCCCTTGCATTTGTTGCTGTAATGTTGAATCAGAGAAGTAATTCACTCCAAGGTCACAGCCTGTTAGTGGCAGTCAGAAGTGTTTTAACACTCATCTTATATTAGGATTCTGCTAGGTGTCTGGCACTATTCTAGGCACTTAGCATGTATATAGAAAACAAAACAAAACAAAACAAATAAAAAGATTTTCTAGTTTTTTTTTTTAATTACCCCCCCTTAGGGATTCCAGATTAATTTTGGCTGCTTCTTTTAAATTGAAGTATAGTTGACATACAGTGTTATATAAGTTTCAGGTGTACAACATACTAATTCAACAATTCTATACCTTACTCAATGCTCACCATAAGTGTAGTCATCATGCAATGTTATTACATTTTTGACTATATTTCCTATGCTATGCTTTTCATCTCTGTGACTTATTTATTTATAATTGTAAGTTTGTACCTCTTAATCCCTTTTATCTATTTTGCTCATCCCCCCACCCAGCTCCCCTCTGACAACCACCAATTCTCTATATTTAAGAGTCTGGCTTTTTGTTTATCTGGCTGCTTTTAAATGTATCATTCTAAGACTTTGAAATGGAAAATGTAAAGGTTCTTTACAAGGAGTATGTAGGTTAACCTTGCAAATATTTCCTAGAGTTACTCTCCACATAGTAGTAATGAAGAACAGGATATATGTGAGTGGGCCTGTGTATTTTCTCCTCTTTCTCCCTCTTGCCAGCTAAAGTATATTCTGCTTGCTAAACATCTTAGACTCTTTGTTCTCATTTGTTTGCTTGGTTTTTTTTAGACACCAAAATATCCACATCCACATGTACTTGTGTGCAGACAATGTGTAACAATAATAATAGATGTAATAATAATGGAGTTTATTAGGTTACTTGCTATGTGCCTGGTACTTTCTAGGCACTTTACATGCATTAAATCACTGAATCCTTTCAAACTAATACATATCTCCAACTTATAGCTGAGGAGACTGAGGCATACAGAAGTTAAGTAACTTGTCCAATGTCAAAAGCTACCAAGTGGCAGAGGCAGGATCATATCCAGACAGTCCCTGTGCTTAGTCACTTCCCTATCTGAATATAGAAGTGGCAGGGGCGCCTGGGTGGCTCAGTCGTTAAGCGTCTGCCTTCGGCTCAGGTCATGATCCCAGGGTCTTGGGATCGGGCCCCGCATCGGGCTCCCTGCTCGTTGGGAAGCCTGCTTCTCCCTCTCCCACTCCCCCTGCTGTGTTCCTTCTCTCGCTTTGTCTCTCTCTGTCAAATAAATAAATAAAATTCTAAAAAAAAAAAAAAAGTGGCAAAGTAAGATCTACGTGTTCTCCTTGTAACACATCATGGGTTTTTGACAGCAGATTAGAGGGAGAAAGAAATTCTACAAGCTAAGTTTAATGTCTCTGGAATTGTTTCTCTAATTTGGGTGTACTATGGCCACCCTTTGCAATATTTTAAAAAATTTCACGTTGGAAAAGGTAGAGCGATCTTCCCAGGTAGAGAAAACTAATATTAGAATCCCTGGTTTTACTTACCACATTGTCCCTTACAAATGTCTTTCCACTGATGTTTAAAATGTGCTTAGCAGAACTTGTGAGACATAACGAATATTTCTTAGTATTTCTGCAAATTAGGTCACTATCATATTTAAGTCAGTGATTGTTTTATTGTATTTATCATTTGTGCTTTTCAGAGTTAGCTGTCACCCACATTATAGAATGTTGGGACTCATTTGTTGAGTCTCTGCCCATAAGATCTCCCCTACTGATAATACAAATACTGAACTCAGCATTTCTCCCCCTTCCCCCAAAAGCTAGGCTACTCCCTGAGGGTCATTATTTTGTGTGGACTTTCTGTAATTCATTTGCCCAGAGTATACTTTTCAATGAACATAGTTCACTCTTTGTTGATTAGAGTTGTAAAGTATTTGCTGTCCACCTGAGTTTTGCAAATTATCTGTGGTAAAGGTTTAAGTATAAACATCAGGTCATTGACCCTCAATGCAATGGATGGTCTGATATTATAGTTTAAAAATCTTTAAGTGAATTCATTCTTTAATACATTGTAGGATTTCTTCAGGATACTTGGTTGTGTGCAAAAGGAATTAGGAAAAAGTTCAGATGTGATTCTAAAGCTTAAGTGGTTGACTATTTCTATATATTAAAATTTTAAGGCACCATGAACGAGCAAAAGTGCATATTATTTGTATCTCTATTTAGCATTCATAGCCTAATGTTTTGTATTATAGATTTTGTTTGGCCCATCTTTGTTTTTTAATTTGTAAAATTGTTAGGAGAAATTGCTGTGCATTTCAAAAAGGCCCCCAATTGATTTTAATATAGTGTATATTCTCAAGAAAGATTTTGAATTAATTATTTGTCCAAGTCAAACATAACTATAAATCAATCTCATTTTTTACATAAGGCTATTTAAATCTTAGGGTCAAGATATACAGGCCTGGTCACCAATTACATCACTATATCAGAGAGTGTGATGTGACTAATCAATAATTAATAATTGTTCACAAAGATAACCAAATGAGATTACACAGAGATATCCATTTGCAATTCAGGAGAACTACAGATAAGTAAAAATAGAAATTTATTATCTTTCCTATCAAGGTAAACTTGGTTTTGATTGTGTCACATATATGTATAATCAATCAACAATTACTTAGTGAGTTATCACCATATATTTAGCTCTGTAGTGCTGTTGGTGATGCAGAAATAAGAGAAGTAGAGACTTAAGGCCTCCGCTGTCTTCAAGGGACTTACAAAGTAACAATAGCTGTCCTAACTGCCAGTAACCAGCAACATTACTTTGCATAAGTGTCTGGGTCTTCTTTTCTAGACTGCTACATCAAAGACACTCTCGAGTTTTCCTCTTGCTCCATAGCCACTAATGAGTGTTCCTCCTCCACCCTCAGACCCCTACATCTTATAGTACTGAGGGTTCTGTCCTCAGCACCCATCTCTTCTCTGTCCACATTCTCCTCCTGGGTGATCAGATAATCTCACTTAAATCCATGCCTTTGGACACATCTCTGTATTATTTTTTCAAATTTTTATCTATAGCCAGGACTTCTCCCTTGATTCCAGATTCACATATTAAACAATACGATATTTCTACCATGATGTCTAACAGGTATTTTAAACTTAACAGGGCCAAATGGCGCTATCAATTACCTTCCTTAAACCTGGTGTATCTTCTCCCACCTTTCCATCTCCATCCCTCCCCTAAACCTTTTCCCTCCCTATAAATGGCTCCAGCATTCTTTCATTTGTTTAGGTCAAAATCTAAGATTCATTACCGAATGTTTCTTTTTCCTCACACCTCACATCCAGTTTGTCAGTAGGAGCTGACAGCTCTATTCCTAACATATATTCAGAATCTGTCCACTGATCACCATTTCCTCTGCTAGAATCCTTGTCTAAACCACCACCATCTCTCTTCTGGGTTAGTGCCATGGCGTGCTGGTTTCCTCACATCCACTCTTGCCCACTGTGTTCTAGGACATCTAGACAGAGGTCTCTCTAAAGCTTAAATTAGATCTTGCCATGCTGTTGCTTAGAGATTGACCTATGACTTTGCCCAACTGCCAGAATTAAGTTCAGCCTCTTTACTGAGGTCTAGAGAACCTAACTTGTGCCTTCCTCTGGACCTCATCTCCTACTCTCCTCTTGTTCACTGTACTTCAGCCATGCTGACCTCCTTTCCAGCCCCTCTAGAATCTTCTCTCTTACTATATTTTTTCCTTTGAACATCCCTTGCCTCCTGCCCCAATCTCACCATGCCTGTCTCTTTTTCATCATTTAGACTCAAGTGAAATGTCACCTCCTCAGGCAGGCCTTGTCTGATACCACTTAGTAAAGCTGTAGCCCTTCACTGGTCAGATTCTCTCTCAGTACCTGATTTTATGACCTTCAGCTTATCAGTACTTGAAATTAGCTCTTTATTCATTTATTTACTTGTTTGTTGTCTTTCTCACTGGAATATAATCTCTTTGAGGTCAAGGAATATGTATGTTTTACTCAATGCTCAATCTCTAGCACCTAGAGTAAAAGCTGGTGGTGGTAGGCCATCAAAAAATAGTTGTTGATGGGCTGGCTAACTGGTTTTTATAGTCTTACCTTATTTATTTATTTTTTATTTATTTATTTTTTTCAGTGCTATATTCTTACCTTTAAAACAGAGGGCCTGGAACCAATTATCTCTAAGGACATTTCCAGTCCCAAGATTTTGCTCCAGTCTGAATGAAAATGAGAGAGAGAAAAATATGCAGTAGCAGTTCTATGAAGTTCTATGAAGTGCCTGTGTATCTCACTCAGAACACTCCTAGAGAATTATTATGAAAAAGATGCTCATTACCAAGAGTACCTTGTTTTTTTTCTGGTGTCTGCCTTTGCTGTGGCTTACATTTGTATTTATCATTCCAGTCCACTCTGCTTCTGCTTAATCCAGCATTTTTGTATCTGAGCACCCATCTGTCTTCAAACAAATTCCACAGATGTCTCATCTAGCCTACTCAGCTTAAAAGGCAATCATCAGTACAGCTAAACTGAAAATAAACTCAAACCTAATCTCCTAGAGGACCAGGTCTTTGTGTGGGTTAGAAGACTTTGCTTTTAGAGTTATGAAAGAGTGTTCTTTCTACATCTACTTCTTCTAGAAGTGGGAAAGCAATAACTGAAGAGAATATTGGTTAAGATATTTTTAAAATAAAGCTTTGCATGACTGTTTTAAAAAGAGTAGAATAAAACAATTTGAAATAGTAGATTCCAGCTTTAACGTGATGTCAGATTACCTGAAATTTGAAATACTCATGGATATTTTAGTGCTGAATGCCCAACATGGTAGCTGGTGCCTGTCTTCCTCTCTGGCTTACAGTGTCACCTCTACCAGCTATCTATCTTGCTGCTGTAGCCACTGGGATTATAAAAAGCAAGGCCTGTGTGACATTTGGAGACCTTATTTTAGGGGAATGAGGAATAAAGCATAAAACAAATATATCCTCATGCTCAGACCCAAGGAAAACATATTTCAGCTGCCAGTGCCAAGGGATGTAGCTTTGTGAAAAGAATGAAAGTTTTTAGGGACTATCAGTAGAGAATAACTGCCCTAGTTTTTGAAAGACATCATAGATTAGATCTATACTTAGATTAAATCTATACATAGATTAGATCTATACCCTCCTGTCCCAAGACTGCGTGAGTTCATAATCCTTGCTTTGTTGCTCACTAACTTTTGACCTTGAGCAAGTTACTTAATCTCAGTTTCTTTACTTTAGCCTCAGTTTCCTCATTTGCAAAATAGAGATAATAACAGTGCTGCCTTCATAAGTTTGTTCTGAAGAGTAAATGAGCTAATGCTGAGCACTGCTGAGAATAAGGACTGGCACATCGTAGGCACTTTATAAATGTGGAATAAATAGCTGTCATTTTCCTTCTGACATATTTAGCACTGCTTTAGCAGAGTTGATACAGTTTGTTTGTTTAAGTAGGCTCCATGCCCAGCGTGGAGCCCAACACGGGGCTTGAATTCACAATGCTGAGATCAAGACCTGAGCTGAGATCAAGAGTCAGGCGCTTATAACCAACTGAGCCACCCAGGCACCCCAGAGTTGATATGGTTTTAACCTAATGTAAAGTAACTTGAGATTTTTGCATTTGCACCCTTACCATGAATAAACATAAAATTTCTATTACCATTATTTGCAATTTTGACAATAAGCTCATGAACTTTTATTATGCTTTGATGGATATCAAGGAGTTGATGGACCCTAGACTGGAAACTATTCATTCATTCATGCAACAAATAATTGTGGATCACCTACTACATGCCAGGAGTATATGTGATTATTTACATGAATCTTAAGTTTGCTAGAGATGGATACTCAATAACCTTCCTCAGTGTTTTCCACAATATAATAACTTGGCAAATTTTTACTCATTTGATTTAATTCATGGGTTTAACAACTATCTACGAAGTATCTAATACTAAACTGAGATTTTGCCGAGAATATAATGAATTGAAAAAAATCCTTATTCTCATAAAATAATTAACTTTTAATAAAATCATAAAAATACAAAATATATGACTAAGAACTAAAAAAGTAATAGAGATTATCAGAAGAGAGTGAAAAGAATGAGACCAGGGAAAGAAGGTTCTGAGGTATGTTCTGAAGAGGAGGAGGATTTCTATAAATAGAAAGCAGGGGGCAGCCATCATGGTGGAAGACAACCTAACACGCAGACACTTTGGTCTGGAAATGAACTTGGCATTCTAGGAAGCCATGGGGATGCCTTCTCAGCACCTTACACAGGCTTCTCACCTATACAGTGTTGTATACTTTGTGTAGGCTTGCAAAAATGTTACAGTGAATATCACTGACTTAATGAGGGAACTGACATGTGACGGAGAAAGAAAAGATACGCTACAGAGACTGTTTCTTCACTTATTTGTTCATTCATTTCCTCATCCATTCAACAAATATTATTGAACACATAATATCACTGGGAATATTGCAGTGATGGGGCAAGATAGAGCCTCTGCTTTTATGGATATTATAAACTAATCAGATTCTTGAATATTTTGAATACTAGGGAAAGGAGCCTGGAATTTATTTAAAATAAACATTACAAGACTTTAGGGAGAGGAAAATTTTAGGATTAATCAGAGTCTATAGGGACTCGAGGTATGAACATTAACTAATGTTTATTATAATAACTCAGGCATGATTTGGTGAGAGCCTGAACCAAAGGTGTGTCAGTGTCCTGGGATAAGGATAAATGTGAGATTTTGGAGGATGGATCAGAACTATTTAGGGACAGATTGGATACTTGAGGTTACGGAGAAAGAGGTGTTGAAATTACTATCAGGGAATAAAATGAGTGACATGGAGAATTATGGTATAATAAGCCACATGGATAAATTTGGAGAAGAATTAGATTGAGGGTCATGGTGGGAAAATGCCAAATTGATTTTGAACCTACTGACATACTGAGCTTATTTGAAATAGATTTTAAAGGTAGGAAATGATCTTTAAGTGTTTTGATGGTGACCATAGTAAGAAATACATTTTACATGGTGACCTAATATGGATGTATATAGCAAAAATTTCACAAAACAATATTTACCCTACTATATGTAATGCACTCTGATCCATTCTATTCATTTTATTTTACTAAAAAATATTGACCATGATACTCTAAATTTATTTCATGACTTTGTTTGAAGAACTGTTCTAAAGATAGTTGAAAACCAGTATCTTATTGTAGTTGATGGATTGCAGAGATTTTTGGCAATAAGGAACAAGCTAATATAGATTTAGGATTGTGATATAGGGCATCAGGAAATAAGTAAAAGTGCACAGGGTGTAGAAATTCTTCCTAAATGATCATGGCTACAAATAGACTCCAACATATGAATAAGTTAGTTACACACACCACAGAGTGTGGATAAAAAATAATATTAAAAATAGTATGCAATATGATACTTTTTCCCTATAAAAACATGTTTGAGTTTAAAAAGAAGGGTGTCTGTGTTAATGTCTGATTGCACCAGATTTTTCTTACTGAGTAAAGGAATGATCCTCATATCCTCCCCTCCCCATCCTGGTAGACACATTTCATATTTTATATTTCCCAGGATAGTGCTTAGAATTTTAAGGTATAGTTAGAACGAACCGAAGAATAACTTGTACATGGATTGATTTAGGTTAACTTAGCTGTCAGTTTCATTTGGCTAATGAAGAAGCAGTAGCACTCATGTGGTCAGTGGCCCAGACAGTTTCTCTACAGATGGCCTTGCTTCACAGGGTGGTTGAGTCATTGGAAAGATTTTCATATTTGAACTCCATATTTGAACTTTGCTTACTCACCTACACTGAATACAGAAGAATATAAATGTGAATTAGTATTGGCTTTGGACATGGTTGGATATGGATGGAGATGGCAAAGAAATGTCAGCTGTATGGCATATGCTGAGAATTGAGCAACATTCTGGGCAATGAATGTGGCTCCTGGGCCAACAGGGTATATCACTGAGCTATTTAAATAGACCTGGTATGCCTACTGGACAGAATGTTTTTAGTTTCTTAAATTGTTCAAGATCAAAGTAAGTCAACTTCTGCTAGCCTGTTTACCTTGATTTTCTCTCTCCAACTAAACGAATTCCCACGTTGAAGTTCAACGAGGATGAAGAGTATGGGAGGACATACAGTAGGAATATCAGATTACTCAAGGCCTCTTATCATATGGGTGGAGTTGCCTCTTGATTAGTCAAATTAAACTGACATTCAATGAAAGTTTTTTTTTTTTTTTTTTTTAAAGATTTTTTATTTTTATTATTTATTTGACAGAGAGACACAGCGAGAGAGGGAACACAAGCAGGGGGAGTGGGAGAGGGAGAAGCAGGCTCCCCGCAGAGCAGGGAGCCCGATGTGGGACTCGATCCCAGGACCCTGAGATCATGACCTGAGCTGAAGGCAGTCGCTTAACCAACTGAGCCACCCAGGCGCCCTCAATGAAAGTTTTGAATGGCTCCTATAACCAAGGAATGCTTGGATCCAGTGTTAGATATGGTGAGCAGAAGACATGGTTTATGCCTTCAAGGACCTTATTATGTTGGGGATGTAGGACATAAATTGCAGCATTTCATCTGTAAAGAAACATTGACCTAACAACCTTAAAGGTCAAATGAGAGCGAGAGAGAAAGAGAGAGAGAAGTTTCTGAACAACCAAATAGAGATTCCAAAGTACAAACACCTGTTCAGGCCCCAGTGGTATTTTTAAGGTCAGTGAATATTCTGTCCTAGTAGGTTAGGACCTACCTGGTGAGATTTGAAGAACCATGGGACCCCTGCCTCAGGTTCTTTCCTTCACTTTGTTAGCTCTCTGAGATTCCATCCACTAGGAATTCACTGACAGAACAGCAGTCCCTTCTAAAATGGCTCTATTTCTAGGAAAGTTAGGTGTGGTTTTGTGGAGGAAACACAGTGTTGAGAAGATTGAGAGCATGGGCCTGAGATAAGGAGAGGCTCTTAGATTTTGTGGATTTAGTTTCATACGATTGTTGATCTTTAACACCTACCTGACTTTGCCTGTAAATTCAGACATGACAGGTTCAGCATGGTGTGTCCATTAGAGCGGGGGCACATGGAACTTGGAGGCAGGGTACCAGTGGAGGCTTGAGGTCCCTACAAGAAGAGTAGTGCTGGGGTGAGTCTAAGCCATATGTTTGAGGTTTGCAGAGGGCAGTGGAATGTGAGAAAGGGATTATTATGAGCCCCAATGAGGGGTCAGAAAAGAAGATGAGTGCCATGATGAACTTTTCTTACTTTTCAATTTAGCCCAAGGCAATAAGTCTCTGCTCAGTGCACACTCTCATTTCTTCTGACTACAGATTTCTCCATTTCCCCCAAATATTCAACTCCAAGCCCTTTATTAATTTTGTTTGTTTGTTTTTGCTTTTTGAGCATAGTTGACACCCAAACACTTCATTCTTAACAATCACTCTTTTACAGAGAAAATAAAGTCACAATCAGTGGAACCCTTCTCACTGGCTTCTAAATGATCACAAGTAATCATTGTCATTGACTCTCAACCCTGTTTCCTTGCCCCCCTTCACATCCAGATTTCTTGGAAGAGTTATGTATACTGCAGATTTTATCCTCACCTCCTATTTACTTCTCTAGCAATTCCAATCTGGTTTTCAGTCTCATCATTCTACCAAACACAGCTCTATTTAGGACATTAGTAACCCCCATGCAACAGATGCTTTTTTTTCAATTCTTGTCTACTGTCCCTGTCAGTAATATTTGTAACTCTTTACCTATTCCACTTTAAATACCCTCCTCCCTTACATTCCCTGGTATAACATTGCTTTGATTATTTTTCCCCCTCTTCTTTGGCTACCTGTTCTTTGTTTTGATCTTTGGTCTTTCTCAAGACTCCATAATGGGCCTCTCCTTGTTTCATGCTACACTCTCCCCAGGCTATCTCAATCTTGTACTGCTTAATGACTCACAAATAATATTCCAAGCTTAGGCCTCACCACTGACCTCTAGACTCTATAGCCATCTACTTGACATCTCTTCTTAGATGTCTCAAAGATGCCTGAAATCAAACATGTTTAAATCATACTAATGATCTTTCTACATAGCTCTGGTCTTTGTCCAATGTGCCATAGACCAGTGAGTCATACCACAATCATTGAATTATACAAGGCAGAAAGCTAGAAATCATTATGACACCTCAATTTTTCTCACAGCTTATTTTCAATCCATCAAATCCTGCTAATTTTATCTTCTTGGAGTTTTGTGCTGGGAAGAACAAGCCCCAACCTCTGGCCCATCTCTCCTTTCTGCCTACCTCTGGCTTCATTCTGTACTATGAAGAGGTCTCAGGTATGTACATGTGGAAATGCCTCCTCATATGTCCCAGCTCTATCCACACCTCCTCCAAACAGTTGTCTCTTGGCCACTTCTCAGGCCTAAGAGTAAATACATCAGTGACATGGTCTGCCTTTGGGAAGATATAATCAAGTTAGAGGCCCTCTCAGGCTCTCAAAAAATTTCAGGGTTGTTTAGACAGGGAGTTTTAGAGTCTGGGTGCTGTATCATGGTTCAGGAAAGGAGGAAGACAGGTTTTGGTGGGCACATACCCTTGGTTTTACTGACTCTATGCCCTCTGAGGCAGAACATAGCCAGAGGAGGCCTTCTAAATCACGGATTTTAGAGAAGAGGATTTCTTGCTTGGGTCCAAGGCCAGTGCCACCCCTAACCATCTCTTCAATCTGTCCACCTGTCTTTGTTTCTACATCATTGATGTAACTCAAGATGTAACCATATGTTGCTAGGACTACTGCATTAGTCCCCTGACTAGTCTTCCTAAATATATGCTTGCGCTCTCTAGTCTTTTCCCTATGCTGCTGCCAAGTTAATCTTTCTGAAACATAAATAAGATTATATCATTGAACTAATAAAATCATTCAACTTCTTCTCATTGCTTTCAGAATAAAACAAAAATATTGTAGCCAGGATGACATACAAAGGCATCTAGTCTTATATCTCATCTCACACAGTGCTTCCCTCCAACTCTGCCTAGTTTCTCAGTTTCTTTCATGTTCTCTCTTGCCTCAAGCATTTGCACATGATGTCCCCTGTGCCTGGAAGGCTATTTTCTTCCCTCATTCTTCATGTCCGTTTAAAAAAATTCTCAGTTTAAAGTTAGATCCCTAGAAAAGCCCTCTCTGACTTCTAGGCACATAGTATTGTTAAATAAATAGGTCTTGAATCGGGAATAATTTTTCATCACTAAATATTTGGGTGTTCTACAACTTTGTCAATCATCTTAGATAAACTATTTTCCCATGGACGTTTTGTAACTCTCCATAAAAACAATTTTTATTGTGTGTGCTTGTAATATTAAAATGGCCAATCTCATCCTTAGCTTTACCTGGAAATCCAAATAATTGCAAATTCTGCTTTTCTTTTCTGCCTGCTAGTCTGCCTTTCTTTTCTTTCTTACCTCCTGCAAGAATTTCCATCATCTAAATTGGGGCCTAACTCTTTGTTTTCTGCATTTTGGCCTTTTATCAGACATTTAGAAATTACATATGTTCATACACTCCTTATTTCCCTTAGTCCTATACCTACTCATTCCTTTTCTTTGGGAAGAGTTAATTCATAAGCAAAAATGAACTCAGAGAATGCAAATTTGAAGCTTTATAGTCTGTTGAGTTATAGTTAGTTAAGAGGTTAAGAGCCCACACATCTTATTTACGCATGAGATTGCCTTTGTGTTTAGACCTTCTCTACTACTACTTTACTACCCCAGGATAACGTATTTTGTATCCTACATGCACAGTGATTTACAATGTTGCATTATAATGATCTTTCTATGTGTCTGTCTCCTTTATTAGATTGTGGGCTCCTTGAAGTCAGCAACTGTCTTATTAATCTTTTGTATCTTCATAACCTAGCAAATACTTGACCTTCAGTGGTCAATCCATTTTTAGCATGAATGAAAGACTAGATTGTGCTACTTAAAATAAGTATAAAGAATTATTTTCTGGATTGTGCCCTGTCAGCAAGAACACTGGTGTTCTTAAATAAATACTGGGTTTGTTGATGCCAGGACAATGTTTGCTTTAGATACCATCTTTCTTGATGTGCCTTTTTTTGCCAACTTTTCATGTAACCACAAAGAGAGATTTGGACTCATCAATAACAGTCATTTGCCTTTAAGACATTAAATGCCGTGAGATTAATTCATGTAATTTTAATGAATGAATATTTAGTGTGAATATACAATTAAAATTAAATTAAAATAGTAATTGTATGTATTTTGTCTAATAGTTTAAGCTATTGATGTGTTTTGGAAAGAGAGTGCCGTTATCCACATCATATGTTACTGAAATTATTTCTTTATGCTACTTGAATGTATATTTTTGTTGCAATAAATTATTAAATGAACTATATTTACATATAAAAAATTTAGTCCTGTAAATATTATTTTAATAAAAGAGTTTTGTTCTTTTCAATGTCTATATAATGAAAAACTAATTTTGAAAAATTCAAAATATGCAATAATTATATTTATTTATTTATTTATTTATTTTTAAAGATTTTATTTATTTATTTGACAGTGAGAGAGACACAGCAAGAGAGGGAACACAAGCAGGGGGAGTGGGAGAGGGAGAAACAGGCTTCCCGTGGAGCAGGGAGCCCCATGTGGAGCTCGATCCCAGCACCCTGGGATCATGACCTGAGCCGAAGGCAGATGCTTAATGACTGAGCCACCCAGGCACCCCATTATATTTAAAAATATAAATTTGAAAACATTTACATTATACAGTTTATTATAATTATGCTATAAATGCATTTCTCTTTGAAAGAGAACTAGGTCGATTATTTATTTAATGTATTTCTTAAGAGTTACAAGTTTTTTTGGATCAAATAATTCACTTCTTAATGTTAGCCCATACACAGATGCTTGAAAATTTGATGAGAATTTCAAGACTTAACTTCCAAGACTTAGCTGGGTAGTGGGCCAGAGAACTTTTAGTTAGAGTCTGGCA
Organism: Phoca vitulina; assembly: GCF_004348235.1. Classification (NCBI taxonomy): domain Eukaryota; kingdom Metazoa; phylum Chordata; class Mammalia; order Carnivora; family Phocidae; genus Phoca; species Phoca vitulina. The sequence goes on from NW_022589706.1 coordinate 53,230,617, forward strand.
CTGGGAGATTACAAAACATCTAACAAATTCTAAGCTTTAGAGCACATCAAGAAAAAAAATCATACTTTAATGAAAACTTTCTAAACTTGATCCACTGAAGTTTTTTTGTTGTTGTTAGTTTTTTTTTTTTTAAGATTTTATTTATTTGACACAGAGAGAGAGAGCACAAGCAGGGGGAGTGGCAGGCAGAGGGAGAGGGAGAAGTAGGTTCCCCACTGAGTAGGGAGGCTGATGCGGCACTCGATCCCAGGACCCTGGGATCATGACCTGAGCTGAAGGCAGACACTTAACCATCTGAGCCACCCAGGCACCCTGTTGTTAGTTTTTGTTAGTTTTTTAAATTAAGTTTCTTATTTTAATTCCAGTGTAGTTAACATACAGTGTTATATTAGTTTCAGGAGTACAATACAGTAATTCAACAATTCTATATAGTACATAGTGCTTATCAAGATAAGTGTACGCTTAATCCCCATCACCTATTTCACCCATCCCCCACCCATCTTCCCTCTGGTAACCATCAGTTGTTTGTTCTCTAGAGCCTGTTTCTCAGTTTCTTTCTCTCACTCTCTCCTTTTTTCCCTTTGCTTGTTTGTTTTGCTTCTTAAGTTCTACCTATGAGTGAGATCGTATGGTATTTGTGTTTCTCTGATTGGCTTATTTTGCTTAGCATTATGCTCTCTAGCTCCATCCATGTCATTGCAAATGGCAAGATTTCATTCTTTTTTATGGGTGAATAATATTTCATTATATATATACATATATGTGTGCACACACACACATATGTATCACAGATTATTTATCCATTCATTTATTGTGTTAGTTTTTTAAATTTGAGTATAGTTGACATGCAATGTTACATTAGTTTCAGGTGTATGATCCACTGAAGTTTTAGCACAGGAATATTTTAGCTACCTAACCTTTGTTGTTTTACAAGAGATTTTAAGAAGTCCAATTTTGTAACTTTAAATTAACCTCTTTTTATGTAGTAAGTCTCTTGAATTATGTTTGGAAAAAAATATAGACTATGAGTAGACTAAGCACATTTAAACTCTCAGTAGTGTATTCACTTATTTGATTTCCATTTGTAGCTATTATTATGAGAGAAGAATCACTAGCATCAACTTCAATTTATATGTTCATAGATTCTATTGGTTGTTAACTTATATGAAGAATGAATAAGCATGGCTTTCAGACGTTAGCTATATTTTTCTTGGAATGGAAAAGATGATAAAAAGATATGGGAAAGTGTCATTTTACTTGTACAAGGCAAGTTTAAAGGATCTTTATATTTCTTAAAAATGACAACCTGAACTAGATAGAGAGTAATCCCCGAGGAGCCATTGGGCAGGTCAGCAATGAACAAATTCTCAACTTTGGATCTCAGTTCCCTAACTTAATATATTAATTCTACCTTCTACCAGTGAGTCCGTTTTGTCATTCTATAAGACTGTTACATTGGAAATATGGAATCAGAAAATGCTCAAGGTGAAGAGTTCTTAAAGATAATTTCATCCAACTTGACCCATACGGCATGGAGGTCTATATGGATCTGTGTGTTCGAGTTCGGAGCTAGAAATTGACATTGAGCTGAATTAAACTGCATAGTAAAAAGTTGTGAAATTTGAAGTATATTCCACAGGCCCATTGTACCATGAGGAAAGGCAGAAAAAGGGATCCTTCTGTCATGGGAGCTTTGGAGAGAGATACTTAAGAGACGGAACAAACCAAAGATGGTTATCTAGTGTGGTTTTTATAATGTAAGTGTTCTTCCTTCCTACCATTGTCTTCTGTGATATCTCCAGCAAATTCTACATTTCTCATTAATGCAAGAGGGTATTTTGGGGAACACTGGCTTATGGAGGAAGATAAGGGGACAATTGATATTTGGATTACATTACAATTTTTTAATTTGCGTTAGAAACATCTATGAAAGTCTATACATCTTGGACAATTTATTTTCGTTTTTTAATGGGAAATGTACCTTCACAAGTGAATAAGAAATTAAACTGCTTAAGTGTTTCAACTGGTTAGTTTGATGCTTCATGGTCTTTCACTGGTCTCCTTTCTGTATTCCTTACATAGCAGTCCAGGTCCTTCATGATAGCAAGGATCTGCATGTGTCCATAGGATAGTAGGAAGAAAGCTAAGGAAAGATTTTCCTGTCACTAATTATCTTTCCAAATGGATCCACATTTCGTGTATTTTGGAGTGACTTTGGGTTAAGCGGTTGTTTCTAGAAAGTCTCTGTTAAAATACTGAGACTGTTATTAGACTTTTTTTTTTCACATTTTTATGCATGTTCCATTTTATTTCCAGGAGAAGGTAATTCAGAAGTAGTAATCTATTTCAGAGGGAGATAGCATTAAGGACTGGACTAAGAAGATGGCCAGCTAGAGGGAAACCTGGTTTGAATGACTTGCTGAGAACCTTCTGGCATCCAGAAGGTAGTAGAAAGGTATAGGTTTAAGGTTATGATTAAGGTGACAAGGAAGTGAGGGACTAGTCCAAGGAGATGTTTCATATGCTTGAAAACTGTGCCTTTTCTATCCTGTCAAAAAACAAAACAAAACAAAACACAGGACAAAAGGGATTAAGACTCAGATTTAATTTCCAGTTATATTTCAATTGAGCTATTTTTTTCTCTTCTAAATGATCAGTATATTATTATTTTTTCCATATGAAGTAATTTTCTTAACCACTCACTCTTTTTAAACTTCTCCCACAAAAATGGAAAAATGTTTAAAAGTCATTGGAGCTAGTTTCCTATTTACTTAGAAACTAGATTCTGTAGGCCATACTTATAACTCCTGGTTTAAACATTTACATTTACTCGCATGCCAGAGTCCTTTGATGACTAACTTTGATGACATAAGAGTTTAAAAGCTTGAAGAACAGAAGATTTAGAAATAATTAACAATTTTGTGGCTTTATTTCTTTCAGTATAGAATGTACGTGCAGAACTAATAGAAGATAAATATAGGAACTCTTACTTTGGGAATCCACAAAATGTAAATGTTCAAGGGTTTCTTATTAATTAAGATGGATTTTAAGCATGTAGATAATGTTATGAATTAAATGTTTTAATTTCTTAACCATCTATTAATATCTAATAAGGATACATCCATGGAAACTCCTTATTGACACTGTAAGGGAAAATTCTTTCAGGTGTTTTCAATTTTATATTTGAGATTATGAGATTGAAAACTATGGGATCTTCATTAAATATAGGAAGATCAATTCTAAGTTTCTAGAACAATGATGAATTTGATTTTTTTTGGTGTTCTATATTTAGCATTGTATTACAGTATAGTATTGCTGTACAAAGTAGATGGAGAGACTAATATTATTTTCATTTGTTAAATGAAAGAACATGCACAAAGTATATGTGTGCATGACAAAGGCCTGGTTTTGTGAATAAGCAATACAATTACGTTCAGTGATAAGGACAGCATGTTTGATCAGGCCTTCCCCAAGGATTTATATAAAGAAAAAGCTAGGGTTGGACACTGACTTCAAATAAAAGATGCCTACTCTTTCTCAGAAGCCAAAAAAATTAAATATAATTTACGAAAAAAAATTATTTTTTCTATTTAAAAAGTTAGAAAGCTAGGATAGGATCCTTTTTTTCTTTTCTAATATAGGCTTTCAGACTTAAATAAAATAGTTTTCTCCAATGGGAATAATTCTGCAGGCAGACATTCTTTTATTTCTGTTCATCTGTGGCATAAAAGATAAGTCGGACTCCATTATTAGGACTCCCTTGTGCTGCTTAGGAAAAGGCCATCTATCTTCATCTATCTATCTATCATCTATCACCTATCTATCTACCATCTATTACCTATTATCTCCTATCTTCTATGTATCTACAGTCTCTTCTGTGTTTATTTAATTAGCACCCATACCTGAAAATGACATAAAATAAAATATGATCATAGAAAGTATATTTCTTCCATCATGTGACTGAAAAAAAGTAATGCTTCTCTTCAGTATTTGTTAGTGTCTGTGCCTCTGTGCCATAGGGCACTTGACTGACAGTTTTGACTGACTCAGTTGTTTCATTAAGTGAAATGACCGGCTTGAAACTAATTATTGTTTTGTAGTATCAGAGAAAGTCAATTTTCCTACTGGTTGAAATCTGTGGTTCTTTATCTTTAAAGCAAAAGGGCAGAGATAGAGTAGCCCTTCATAGGTAGACATCAGAATCTTGGGTGGGGAGAGTAAGGGAAGCAGTTTGAAAAAATGTTTTTGATAATCATCTTTGGTTCGCTTTGTTTTCAGACATAATGTTAAATTTATTTTGAAATAAAAAAGTAACATTAAAGAAGAACATGTGACGTTTTCATTAAAAAGGAGAAAGGAAAAAAGTGTGAAGAAGGGATGGAAAGAATATGATAACTGGTGAAGGTTTAGGATTCTTACAACCTCTAGAGGTGTAATCAAGGCTCAACCTACATTTTTTTTAAGTAAGCTCCATGCCCAGTGTGGAGCCCAACATGGTGCTTGAACTCACGACCCTGAGATAAAAATCCAAGCTGAGATCAAGGGTCAGACACTTAACTGATTGAGCCACCAGGACGCTCCTATCCTATATATATTTTTATGGCAAAGATTGTCATTACTGTCATTGCGTCCATTTTCTTTTCTTTTCTTTTTTTAAAGATTTTATTTTATTTATTTATTCATGAGAGACAGAGAGAGAGAGAGAGAGGCAGAGGGAGAAGCAGACTCCCCGCTGAGCAGGGAGCCCGATGTGGGACTCCATCCCAGGACCCTGGGATCATGACCTGAGCCGAAGGCAGATGCTTAACCATCTGAGCCACCCAGGCGCCCCCATTTTCTTCCCCATGTCTCCTTAACTGAAAATTCCACGAGATATGCCTACATTACATCTAAGTATCCTACCAGAGGACCTGAATCACATGTGGGCCAGAGCTGGGATGGGAGTGTGGAACTTCTGAACATCCATTTTCGTTGTTATTCTTAGTTTGCATTTGAGGCAACATCAGCTTTTTTTAGACAGAACAATTTTAGGAGAGTGAAAAAGACATGGGAGGCTTCGTGTGTGTGTGTGTGTGTGTGTGTGTGTGTGAATTTTTCATTACTTATTGACAAAAGCATACCTGGAGTTAATAATAGATACAGTTCAAACCTTAGCTCTTTTAGTAAGTCTTATTTTCAAGCTAAGTCATTGGTTTGGTTAGAATTTTGCAAATATTAAAAACTAAAATGTCAAATGGTAAATCACAGATAAAGAACATGGTAATGAATAATAGGGACAAATTGTTTAAACTCTTATGTAAAATTTGATAAGGTGTTTTACATAACTAATGAATTGACAAGGTCTTGTGGAGAAAACAGGTCCAGATGGCAAACATACGCAACGGATTTAGTCAAACAATTTTTTTGGCAAGAATAATATGAATTTTGTAATCAGTCGGGGGCCAATGAAATACAAAGATGAGTCTGGTTAATAATCTACAATTATTGGTTAAAGAAGTATATTAGTGCAAATTTCCCTCTGTTCGTCCTACCTGTTCTCTTGTATCAACCCCACAAGCCTTTGGCACAATGAAGTGGGTAACTTTTATTTCCCTACTCTTTCTCTTTAGCTCTGCTTATTCCAGGGGCGTGATTCGTCGAGAAGCACGTAAGAATTCTATTTTCCTATTGTTCAGCTTTTACTTTATTTTCCTAGTGAGAGAAAATTTTAGAAAACCCTGCATCTTTAAAGAAGTGTTTTCTTTTAGCATTTATTTCTAGGTGTGATGATATTTTGTATTTGTGATCCCTCAGGAAGTTATTTTTTTTTTAAAAAAAAGATTTTATTTATTTATTTGAGAGAGAGAGAGAGCAGAGAGAGAGCACCAGTGGGGGATAGGCAGAGGGAGAGGGAGAAACAGACTCCCCGTTGAGCAGCCCAGGACCCTGAGATCATGACCTGAGCTGGTGGCAGAGGCTTAACCAACTGAGCCACCCAGGCGCCCAGGAAGTTATCTTATTAATACATTTCTAACATCCTAGGTGAAAAAAAAATGGTGAGAATTGATTTAGTAGCTGTAACTTCCTTCTGCACCTGAAAGAACTTAGACAGAGTGACTTAAACTTCACAGAATATAGTTGATGTTAGAATTCATAGCTCCACATTCCCAAAGGCTATTGCACCTTGATTTATAAAAAACAAAAACCTGTGTTGTTCATCTTATAAACAGAACTTGTATTTATATTTTTCATTTCAGACTGTCCTCCCAGAAGCTGTTAGTAGACACCACAAGAGCATTAGATCTTATCCAAGTCTGAATATAAAACTAAAAGTATTTAACGATTTTAATGATTTTTCAAATAGTACCATCAGTGATTGAATAACTCATCTGTTTAAATGCAGAAGAAATAGTTCATCATCATCTCAAGATATTCTGTAGGGATCTGAGGTCAATATTTTGGAGCAAATGAATACCTAAGTCACATGAAGAAAAACACAAAAAGTAACACCATAACTAAGTTGTTTTCTTCAGAATGTAAACAAATCTGTTTTGTTTTTTCTTTTCTCCTCTCCAGAACAGAGTGAAGTTGCTCATCGGTACAATGATTTGGGAGAAGAACATTTCAGAGGCCTGTAAGTTAAAATACTGAACAGTCAAATTTAATGTTTCTAATAATGTTGGTTATTACTCTGAAGTTCTTATATTCCCTTGTCATCAGAGTCCAGCTTCTAGGACCATCCTATCCAATAGAATTTTCTGCATTGATGGAAATATTCTATATCAGTGCTGTTCGGTAAGGTAGCCACTGGCCACATGTGGCTAGTGAATACTTTAAATGTGGCAAGTGCAACTGAGGGTCAGAAGTTAAAGTTGCATTTAATTTTGATTTATTTAAATCTATGCAGCCATGTGTGGCTACTGGCTACCGTATTGGACAGTGTAGCTCCAGAACGCCTCCATAACCTGCTGGTAAGAAAGACTTTAATATATGGTTCCTTTTGCAGCTCACTTACTAAATTCCTTTACCTAGTAAATAGGTCTGTGGTTTCTTGAGAGCATTTTAATATTTCTTAATCTAGTACAAAATGAGAAAACAGTTTAGTTTTTAAAGGTCAATCTCATGCTACAGCCTGATTAAATGAGAGGTGTGTGTGTGGTTTTTGTTTTTTTGTTTTAAATAGTCAAAGGGCCTATGTAATGTCCCTAGTCTTAATGATAAGATATATTTAGAATACATTTCGCTTGCCTGCTCTATGTTTGTGCATCTACTGACACGCGCACACATGTGTTTAAACATGGTGTAAATACATGTCCTCTTTGCTCAGGAAGCCACATATGCGTGTTTAGGCTTCAGATAACAGCTGATCTGAATAGACTTTCTGGCTAATAGTGAGGTGTCTAAAATGTAGAACATATACAGACAGTTTGTTGTCCAGCGTAGCAAGCTACTTTATATTAACATTTCACCATGTTACATTTTTCTTTTTTAAAAAAGATTTTATTTATTTATTTGAGAGAGAGAACACAAGTGGAGGGGAGGGGTAGAGGGAGAGGGAGAAGCGGGCTTCCTGCTGAGGAAGGAGCCCAATGTGGGGCTCGATCCCAGGACTCTGAGATCATGACCTGAGCTGAAGGCAGAAGCTTAACCGACTGAGCCACCCAGGCGCCCCATGTTACATTTTTCTATGTCCTTTGTTTCAGGGTGCTGGTTGCCTTTTCTCAGTATCTCCAGCAGTGCCCATTTGAAGACCATGTGAAATTAGCGAAGGAAGTGACTGAGTTTGCAAAAGGTTGTGCTGCTGACCCGTCGGGGGCCGACTGTGGTAAATCCCTGGTAAGTACATTCTGAGTTTGAGTGTTATTTCTTCTTTTTGTAAGTAGTCCTGATTATTTCAAAGGAAGAGCAATCCCACTTTTGTTTCCTCAATTATGAATTTGTAAGCAACTCTCAAAAGTGAGGGTAGCCATTATTTCTTCTATGACACAGATGTTCGAGCTATACCCACAGTTTTAAAGACATTTCTTTATGAAGACCACACACAACAGTAACAGTGCCTTTAAATGGAAATTTATGATTTGTAAAAGTCTCTTTTTAGAATTTGAAGTTTGATTTCTTTTCATTGAGGCTAACAGTGAGAGCGTGGTTTTTATCTTCCGGAGACACTCATCTGATTTCTGGGTTGATTTTGTTTCTTTGGTAAAATAATAGTACAGTTATATAGTCCTCATTTTAGGGATAGTTATATTTTTACATAGAATAAAAAATCAGGGCATTTATTCACTTTGAAGGACTTTGAAATTTTGGTATTTCCAGTAGGTGTTCAATTCAGGGAGAGGTTTATGTTTCTCTCACCACTCAGACCTGTATATACCTTTCCAGGGCAAGGCCAGGGTTTATGTATCACTGAAATCTTTCCCCCTCTTATTTCTTTCTCTCTATGTATCTCTCCCTCAAGGTAGAATCAGTACTTTAACTCGATATTTTTAACACAGAGTTAGCGCTGTAAACATGAATTTTAAAAAATATTTTTTTGGGGAAAATTAATAAATTCCATCGTCAGCAGTATTATTTTCCCTGAAGATCCAATTACTTTCATAATAAAAATTAATGGGGACAGGAAGAATACATTTAATGGAATGTGTTTTGAGGCAAATGTTTCTAGACTAAAAAAGATCTATATTTTAACATAATAAATAATATACAGTAAATTGTGTTACTCAGTTTTTGAATGGTACCTACTTAAAAGTTGGACCTTTCGGAAAGAAGCAGATCAAATGAGAAACTATCTGAATACTTTCTTCCCTAATGTGAATTCACCTGCAACTTAGAGGATTATTTTCCCTTGATTTTTTTTTTTTAAGATTTTATTTATTTATTTGACTGATGGAGACATAGCGAGAGAGCGAACACAAGCAGGGGGAGTGGGAGAGGGAGAAGCAGGCTTTCCGCTGAGCAGGGAGCCTGATGCGGGGCTCGATCCTAGGATCCTGGGACCATGACCTGAGCCGAAGGCAGACGCTTAAGGACTGAGCCACCCAAGCGCTCCGATTTTTTTTTTTTTTTATCAGCTCTCCTAGCCTGTAGCGTGAGGTAGAAATAGGAGCCGTGTTCATGGCTTCGCGCTGCCGTTCTGTTGTACCCACCCTAAGGAATCGGGTGACGGTCAGTTCTTACGAAAATCCCATGGATGGTCAAATCAAGGGAAACTCTAAACCTGAGAAAAAAGTGTACGTGTACATGAGTTCCCAACCAAGGCTTAGCGATGCTTTCAATTTTTTATACTGTTCTTTGGGTACAAAGGAAATAAAATACCCCCCGGTGACCCGAAGCCTGCTCTCTTCCACCTAGCACACGCTCTTCGGAGACAAACTGTGTACAGTCGCCTCTCTTCGCGAAAAGTATGGCGAGCTGGCTGACTGCTGTGAGAAACAGGATCCTGAAAGAAATGAGTGCTTCCTGACTCACAAAGACGATAACCCCGGCTTCCCTCCGCTGGTGACCCCGGAGCCGGACGCCATGTGCACCGCCTTTCAGGAGAATGAACAGAAGTTTCTGGGAAAGTAAGTCCTCAGATCTTTACGCTTCAAAATGAAAAATTACGACAAAGGTCGAGACTTATTATAGGCAGTTCTACAATAAAAAACATTCTGGACATTAAGGCTTAGAAGCGTTTGTTCTAATGACAGTTTTCAAAGCAGTAATATTTGATGCCACAAAATTCTCCATGGTGAAAAGAATTGGATCCAAGATCTTTTGGAGTTCATTGAAACAGGACGTGATCTGTGTAAGAAAAACAGAGATTGGCCTGTGTTAAAATATTATGAAGATATGTATTTATTCTCAGAATTGATTTCATCTTAGTCAAAAACATTGCATTACCAAAGTTTATTTTATATCTATGTGTGTGTATATGTGTGTACATATATATAAAACATATATATGTATGTACACAATTTATATATAGAAGTTCAACCTTTCACTGACTTCTAGAATGACAAAGGCAAGGTCATCATGTGCAAATTGAGAGTAACTGGTAAATTAGATGAGAAGGTTGATTACAATGGTTCCCATACCACTGTTCGCTATAGAAAAGTGACTGCCTGTTTTTCTTTTTTGAAAATGTAGATACCTGTATGAAGTTGCCAGAAGACATCCTTACTTTTATGCCCCAGAACTCCTTTACTATGCTCAGCAATATAAACAAGTTTTTGCAGAATGCTGCCAAGCTGCTGATAAGGCTGCCTGCCTGACACCCAAGGTATTCCCCAGAAGAATAGGAGGAGCAATTCATCATCAAACCTCAGACTTTGAGCATCTTATGGCTAGATTTAGGGAATTCATGTCTCTGATACAAAGTCCTTTACATGGTCAAAAAAAACCCTTCCTCCCTCTTCTAGGGAGTTTAGTGATGTTGGGAGAGTTGGTGGAGGAGGGGTGGAGATAAATTATATGCAAAATTAAGAAGTCAGCAAAGTTATATTTTCTGGGATGTTAGTGGACTCTGTTCTTCCACATTTCCTGTCAGCTCCCTTTTCCTTGGCAATGTCTCCACTCCGGTTCTTAACTACCTAGGGGCTTCCACTAGGACCAGACTGATTTTGCTCCCCCTGCATTGCAAAATAATTATTTGCCAATAATGGGCACTTGGGAATTTAGGTGTAAATTATCTCTTTAAATTTTAATTTGGCACAGTCTCATCTGAACTAATGAAGGGGTGTTTTGTATAGAATTTTCCTTTTCTAATTTTTCCAAAATCATTTCTTTTTGCAGATTGATGCTTTGAGGGAAAAAGTACTGGTTTCATCTGCCAAAGAAAGATTCAAGTGTGCCAGCCTCCAGAAATTCGGAGATAGAGCCTTCAAAGCATGGTATTTTAAACTTAGTTTGAATCTTTATAATGATGTAAATGGTTATGGTTCAGTTGACAAAAATGTACATTTATATGGCATTTTATGTGGTGCTTTTGCATACATCTTTCTGGTTGTTTTGAAGGTAGAAATTTAACAGTGGTGAAAATCAGAGCATCAGTGACAATTCCTCATTATTTTTTATCATATTTTTTCTAGGTAGTCACAGAATTTATAGGGTATTTTTTTTTGTCATTCTAGGACGGGATTTAAACTCCCACTTATTTAGAAAGACTAGGGACCTTATTCTAATGATCCACTCTTTTTATAGAGCAGTCGTGAGGGTCTTCTTAATTTCTTAATTTTATCCCCCCAAACAGCACCAATTATCTGGAAATGTTTGTTCTTTTATGTTCTGATAATTAAATTTAGCCATCAGGGTTAGTTCTCCTTTTCTCATAGCTCTAGCTCTGTGGTTAATCCCTTGGTTTTGTCTGGGTCTCTGTTTTTATATTACTTAGCTGGTTCTAGGAGCATCCTTCAATTTCTAAGCCAAGAAAAATCCCCTCCCCCACCGCTCACTTGCTAGTCAACAATGAATCCACAGCAACAGGAGATAAAATGAAAATAATAGACATCCTGTAAACTCTCTAGAAACCATAGTTTGAGCTATCTTTGCCTGCCATCCCTACCCCCTACACAACCACCAAGATCAACTACCTAAATCAGTAAACAAAACAACCCCAACATGAAATGATATGCGGTTAAAGAGGCTGTGATTGGTTTGGGGGAAGAAGCAGCTTTGATCCGATTAGGAGACGCTGACATGATTTGGGAAAGCATGTGGATTTTAGCCTTTTCCATGTTGTCAGAAAGCTTAGATGCTGTGCTGGATCAATGTCTTGGTTCCAGTTTATAAAAGGCTTTCATATGGATTAACTAATTTAATCCTCACATCAGTCCTGCAGTTTAGCATGCTGTTGTGACCAAGTAGAGGCTGAGGGTCAGAAAGGCTACGTAACTTGCCTAGTGTCCCAATGCTAATGAGTGATAAAGCCAGATCTAGAAGCCAGGTCTGGGTTCTAAACCTGATGGCTCTCCACGTGTTGCCTCTTTTTGAATCTCTCTTTGATTTCCACTTTTATGAATCACTGGCCTTCTATCCACCACACACACTCTTACAATGGCTAAATCTGCCCTAAGGAAACATTTTACCCTCAGATAACCATGTGGTTCAGAACTAGCAGTAAAGTAAGGACAAATGGATTTCACAAATTATATCTATATGCTATTTTGTCCTGAAATTTCGTGTTATAAGTACTATTTTCCTAATGCTTTGACATAAAATATTGCGTGTTAATCACGTTTTCATGGGGGAATTTTCTTTTTAGGTCGGTAGCTCGCATGAGCCAGAAATTCCCCAAAGCTGACTTTGCAGAAGTTTCCAAGTTGGTGACAGATCTTACCAAAATCCACAAGGAATGCTGCCACGGTGACCTGCTTGAATGTGCAGATGACAGGGTAAAGAATCCGCAGTATGCTCTGTAGTAGCTTACATGCTTCAGTTGGTAGGATGAATTTGCTTAGTATTATCCTCGAAGCCGGCAGTGGGTTGAGATTGTATTCTATGCCCAATCTGCTCACTTCTTTCCCGGCTTTGTGGTACTTTTTTTTTCTTAACCTGGCTTCCCACTCACCAAATGATCTGACAAACACATTCACTAATTTGTAACCCTTTCAGTCATATTGTGAGAACAGAGGCTTACACTGAAGTAGGATGGCTGCTACAAAGGGAGATTTCTAAGAAGACATTTTTGGGAGGTGGGTGGAGTTGGAGAAGGGCTACTACCTGCAGAGATCTTGGGAAATTATGTAGTTCGTTGCCCCCTTTATATTCTCTCTCAGTTAACCATCTGTGTTAACTAGACACATATTTAGCATGATATCACTTTTCTCCAAACTTAAAAATATGGCCAAATACCAGCATCATAATCTCTCAGGATACTTTCTGGAAAATTTAAGGCAAAGATTTTACATGTGTAAGTAGGACCTGTGACTATGGTCTTGACTAATTATCGAAAGATCTCTCACATTTTATTTAGTTATTTGGTTTCAAAATGCCTGAAGGGACTATTTGGAAAAATAGTACTGAGTTTTAATTTAGAAACTTAAGTGCCTTGACAGTCGAGATATAAAATTAATAATAACCGAGATGGGTCCCTGTTACTGACCATTTTTTGTAATTAAGTGGAAATATTTTAGTAGTTCTGAGTCTCTAGTCTTAGGAACATGGACTGAAAGTATTTATAGAAGTCATGTTTTATGTGTATGGTCTTAGAATACAATAAACATGTTTTGCCAACAGAATAAAGGTCTGGGGAGAAAGTGCAGTGATGTCAATTTACATTGAAAAATTTTTATCAACTCGCTTATAGGCGAATCTGGCCAAGTATATGTGTGAGAATCAGGATTCAATCTCTGCTAAAATGAAGGAATGCTGTGATAAGCCTTTGTTGGAAAAATCCCACTGCCTCACTGAGGTGGAAAAAGATGAGTTGCCCGCTGACCTGTCCCCGATAGCTGCTGACTTTGTTGAAGATAAGGAGGTTTGCAAAAACTATCAGGAGGCAAAAGACGTGTTCCTGGGCACGTAAGTGGATCAAGAATAATCCTTCCATAGCTTTTATATGGCCTCAGGATTCAGGAAGATAAACTAGGCTTTCCTTTGACATTGCTACAATTTCCATGTTGTCTACATGCTTCTTTATCCTTCCCTCTCCTAGCTTTTAAATTTTGGGGGAAAAATTAATTAGTTTAAAAAAATTATTATAAACTAATTCATGCTTATGGCAAAAACTCAATCAGTAGAGAAGAGAATAGAGAAGGGAAGAGAAGAAATAAAAGTTTCTATCTTTATTCCTGCCCCATTCATTTTCTCCTTAGGGATATTCCTGGAAATACCTCTAGGAACATTTTGTGTATACATAAATTATAGACATATTATTCCTTCATTTATTCATTCAAAGAATGAATTTACTACAATAGATATGTGTGAATATACGTAATACATCTTTATATCTCTGTATTTCTGGATCTATTTACCTGCCATTTATTTATCTATATAAGGAAGTATAAGAGGAAGTATGCAGTCTGCTACCAGGTGCTTTATATTTGGTTGAACAGACCAGGAGTACAGTAGCATGGCAGGGCAGCATGAAATTAAGTGACAAAATAAATGATTATATATAGTCAGTAAGTGTGGTGATAAACTTTGCATTTTTATTTTTGGATTATAATAGTGTAATGTGCCCTAATATATTTTACATAATTGTGTACCCTTCAAGATTTCACTCCTACAAAGAGGTGAAAGAACAATTCAAGAATTCATCTCTATTTATCTATCAGAACCCTTTTGAGGTATAGTCCAAATTATAAAAATATACATAATAATAACAGGTGTCACTCATCAAACATTTAATATGTGCCAGACAGCGTGTGCTTTGCATAGATTACATCATGTATTTCCCACAAACCACCTTATGAGATCGGTAGTGTTATTATCCACGTGCTACAGAGAAGGCAACTAAGGCTGTGATGGTTTTAATAAGTTGCTTAAGGTGATATAGTAAACTAAGTGGCAGAGGCAGGATTTGAATGCAGGTAGCTTTAATTCTGAACTGCAACCCTTTAGCCACTAATCTTCCCTGCATGGGGTCTAGTCAAATTCAGACCTGTGGGAGATGAGTTACTCTTGAGGTGAGTTATGTGATCTTTCTTGCTCCTTTACCCAGCGAAATCTATTTTATTTTCATCTGAATTAGGTTTTTGTATGAATACTCAAGAAGGCATCCTGAGTACGCTATCTCTTTGCTGTTGAGACTTGCCAAGGAATATGAAGCCACTCTGGAGAAGTGTTGTGCCACCGATGATCCTCCTACTTGCTATGGCAAAGTGGTAGGTTTCTTAAAGGGAAACAGTGTAGCGCTCCGGCGGATGATCCATTTTTTTTTTTTTAATTTTATTTTATTATGTTATGTTAGTCACCATACAATACATCATTAGTTTTTATGTAGTGATCCACGATTCACTGTTTGAGTGTAACACCCAGTGCTCCATGCAGTATGTGCCCTCTTTAATACCCATCACCGGGCTAACCCATCCCCCCAACTCCCTCCCCTCTAGAACCCTCAGTTTTAATAATGAGAAAGAAAAGTAACCCAAGAATGTGAATTGCTACATAGTGCAATTTAGATCTTTTCTTGACATGGTTTCAATCCTGTGCTCTTAAACCTTACAGGAAAAAATAGCTTTAAATGGAATGGTTAATAAGACCTAGAAGAGTCTAGAAAGGAAAGATCTGAAGGGAGCAATCTCTAATTTCACAAAATCTTGACGATGCTTTTTCTCTTTTTTACACTCCTGAGGACAAAATAATTGATAAATTGAAATGTTAGTTAAGAGACTTAACTTAGATATAAAGTTAACCAGGTTCCAAGATTTATCAAATATCAAGAATTAGCATCTTAAAGAAGATTGTGAAATCTATTCATTTAGAATATTTTCAAATTTCGGGGGAAAAGTGTAGGAATTGCTTTACAAGTCATTAAGGAGAGGAAACCTTGAGGATTTTTGCCATATTTAGCTATGCTTTAAGAGGATTTTAACATGTTTAAGATATTTAGCACTCCCAGCATGTGTAGTGGTTTCCAAACTTCAGAATCACAGGAAAGTAATTCTTTCCTCTATCAAGAACCTACTATATGCCAGGCACCAGACTAGAGCCGATGACCAAGGTAAAATCTCTTATCTCAGGGAGCTCAGAATCCAACTGGAGAGAGGGCTTAATAATAATGATACAGTCATAGTCATCATTTATTAAGCTTTTATTATCTGCCAGGCATTGTTTTAATTTCATTAGCTCAGGTGGTTTGTAGAACAATTTTCGAGGTGAGTACCATCTTTATGCCCATTTTCTTTCTTTCTTTTTCTTTTTCTCCCTTCTTTTTTGTTAATCTCCATTTTAGTGGTGAGGGTTCTGCAGCTTGGAGATAGGAGGTATAATTACACAATTAGAAAATGAGTCAGATGGCCCGGCTCGAACACCAGCAGTCGCACTCCACAGCCTGAGTAGTCTTAATCTCTTATACTATACACCCTTGCCAAATAAAATAAACAGTTTGGACATATTATGATAGATTTGGCATCAAAGATCTAATTACATGACTTTGGGCAGAAAGGAGGGAGGATCTCATTCTGCCTAGAGTGGTGAAAAAGAACCTGCATGTGGTCCTCGGGTGGAATTCTGTCAACACAATTCTTTTATCTTTCAGCTTGATGAATTTAAACCTCTTGTGGAAGAGCCTCAGAATTTAGTCAAAACAAACTGTGAACTTTTTGAAAAACTTGGAGAGTATGACTTCCAAAATGCGTAAGTATTTTTGTTTATCAGCTGATTTTTTTTCTTGATCAATTTGTAATTATTTAAGACTTAATATATATACCACCTATGATAGAAATTTTAATCATGAAAATACAGTATATACTTCTAATCTCTTTCCATCAAGAAAGACTAGAGAGGGAGAAATAAAATGGTTAGTGGGATGGAGAAGCTTATATTTGAGTGTAGTTTAAAAAATTGGCCTCTTGAGATCAGGAAGGAAAATAGCAAATGGTGGAATATAGGAACTGAGGATGCCCCTTGAAGGTTAAGGAATAGCTTGTGGGCAAACAAAATGCAGCAATGCTTTACAAAGGAGGAAATGGTAGCCTTTGAATAATAGTAGCTCAAGAAGTAATATATAAGCTGACAGACTAATGTCCTGATCCACATAGAGTCTTATCTACGGAGGTAAAGATAAGAGACACATCATTCAGTAGATATTTATTGTTTGGTTTAAATATGTTACCACTCTTCTAACTATGGGTGCTAGGGATAACAAGAGTGAACCAGATATCATCTTTTCCCTCGAGTAGATTGTAGTCACACATGACTTTCAGTGGTGATTGGAATTCTTAGTATGTGATTATTACGTGCTAGATACCATGCCAGGTTGATTGCATACTTTATTTTAATTTAATACTTGCACCATCCCTATGAGTCAGATATACTTTTTCCTGTTTTATAGATGAAAAAACTTACACATACCTTTCAAATTTAGCATGGTGTTGATATATATTAAGACCTCAGTAGGTTTTATGGAAAGAAAGAAGCAATAAATAAATATATTAATGTCACTGAATTATAATAAGTCACTTTCCTAAGATGATACAGCACAGCTGGAAACAATGATAAGCTTAACTAGTTACTCAGGACAAGGTCTTCCCCCATACCATTCAACCAACCTGGAGACAAAGGTAATTTTATGGATGGAAAGTCATTTTAGTTAATTTTGCCTAAGTGTTCTCTGCTTGACCTACTATGTTAGAGAAAGACATGCCTGGCTGAAAACACATGAACTATTTTGTTACAGGCTCTTAGTTCGTTACACCAAGAAAGTACCCCAAGTGTCAACTCCAACTCTCGTGGAGGTCTCAAGAAAACTAGGAAAAGTGGGCACCAGGTGTTGTAAGAAACCTGACTCAGAAAGAATGCCCTGTGCTGAAGACTATGTGAGTCATTTAAGTATAATAAGTGAATAATGATGAATTTTTGCCTTTAGGTAAGGACAAAGCTAACTTTCAGAAACAGGGGTGAATTAACATGTGTGTGCATGCACGTGTGTGTGTATTTGGTAGTGGCAGCCAGGACTTGGTCACCTATATTATCTTGAATGAGGATTTGTATAAGATCCCCAAAATGATAAATTGACAAAAATTCCATGAGTTTTCAATGTTTCATCCTGGCATTTAAAAAACCTTTCATATTCTTTGGAGTCTTTTAAAAATATGTGTCCATATAAGACTGTTTCATTCCCACTCCAATACATATCTCAGGACTCACGTCAAATTATTTCAATCAATTATTTTCTCAAGGGAACTATTATTAAAATGTAGACATAAAGAGAAAATACTTTAAAAAGTCCCTCATTATCTGTAGTTCTAAAGTGAAGCAAATAACTTCCTCAAATCAACCTTGGATTCAATATTGCTAGTTAAAATATAACACGTCTTTTGGTCCATTGGAAAGTAGGAGTTCATGGAAAACTTTTATTATCCTTCTTTTGAATGTCTGGTCTCCCACCTGTCCTTTAGCTGTCCTTGGTCCTGAACCGATTGTGCGTGTTGCATGAGAAGACCCCAGTGAGTGAGAGAGTCACCAAATGCTGCACAGAATCCTTGGTGAACAGACGACCATGCTTTTCTGCCCTGGAAGTTGATGAGGCATATGTTCCCAAAGAGTTTAACGCTGAAACATTCACCTTCCATGCAGACTTATGCACACTTCCTGAGGCTGAGAAACAAGTCAAGAAACAATCGTGAGTACTATTTCATTATTGTAAGCATTTAGAGTCTTGAGAGTGAGAATTTTAAGTTGAAATGGGTAACTTTTTCTGAAGTAGTGATTATATTCTTTAGAAAATAGTATTTAAGTATTGGTGTTAGTAAGCTGATAAAAATGTCAAGAATAAAATGGATAACTTTTTGTTTTCTTAGCAAAAAACCTCTATACTATAACCTTGCCTACAAATCATTCAGAATAATCTTGTGGCTAAAAGCTACAGTGGAATAATGTCTTAACATAAGTCCAGTAGAAAAATATGAACGATTAACTGATGCATTTATGCAAATAGCAAATTAGTTAGTAGAAATCATAGGAGAATTTATTTCTAGGCATGAATGGTTATTTTAAGTTTGTTCTATGGCAACCCACAGGCAAGGCAAATCCTCAACATATAACTTTTGAGAATGGAACTTGGGTGAAAAACATCTAGAAAAATGAGTTCTGAGGCTTGACACCCTATTGCTGTCACAGGGGTTAGAAATGCATGAAATTTAGCACCATAAATTTATCATCTCAGGGATTTTAATCATAGCCATAGACTTGTGAGTAATATTGCAAAAACCCCCTCTCCCTCTAGCACTATTATCTCTGTGAATGTCAATGAAAGAAAACCACCAGCTCCCATAAGTTTGGATAGTTTTATTACCTATGGCCTCCCCAGTATTAACTGAATGGGGTAAATTTCACAGACCAAATATAAAGACTCTCAGGTTAGAAATTTTTTAATGGAGTCCAACAAGATAGTTAAGCTTTTAAGGATCAGTTTAGCTCTTAAATCACTAAAAGTTCAATTCGATGTGGTATAACTCTTTTTTTTCTTTTTACTATGGCATAATTTCTAAAATCTGAATAACGTATAAATACAATGACATCCTTTCCAGAGACTTACCGAAAAGAGATCTATTGATTTATTGAGACTTATTGGTACTAGAGATGTTAAGCAATTTACATTGATTATCTCATTTGATCCTTCCACCAACCCTATGAAGGTGACTTTTATTGTCCTCATTATGCAGATGAGAATATTAAAGCTTATAGTGGTAAGCCTGGGCCTCAAGCTCAGAGTCGCCTGGCCAAGACTCATAATCTCCAACAATACTACCACTGTCTTTACCATCTCCACTTTTCTTTTTCCTTTTTTTAAAAAGATTGAAGTGTAGTTGACATGCAGTGTTAAATTAGTTTCAGATGTACAACATAGTGGTTTGACAAGTCTATACATTATGCTGTGCTCACCACAAGTTTAGCTGCCATCCGTCACCATACAATATGATTACAGTACCACTGACTATATTCCCTATGCTGTGCCTTTTAATCCCGAGATTTACTCATTCCATTACTTTCTTTATGTAAGTAAACTTTTTTTCTGATTTTTGTTGTTGTTGTTTTGTTTTCATTCAAATGCAGTGCACTTGCTGAGCTGGTGAAACACAAGCCCAAAGCAACTGAGGAACAACTGAAAACTGTTATGGGGGATTTCAGAGCCTTTGTAGAGAAGTGCTGTGCAGCTGAAAACAAAGAGGCCTGCTTTGCCGAGGAGGTACTGGAGTCTCTTCATTGCAATATGGCTAATTTCCTTTCTTGTCGCATTTGATCTGACCAGGGCTTAGGGGTTTATATATCTGAAGGACACTCTGTACATTCCGGACCAGAATCTTATTCCACATACAAAATTATCTGACTAAATTACTTAAATAGCTCTCGTTTTTTTTTTTTTTAATCTCCTGCTGCACTGGAGTATATTAGTAAATCTTCATAGTATTTGCTCTGTTTCCAAAGTTGTGATGTTTATGAATATAGAGAGAAATATTTGTAAGGCTCAAGTCTTTGAGCCAAACATTAATTTATTGAAACATGTTCTTGAAAAATGCTGGTTTGTGATTTGGTTGAATCTGAGTTTGATTTTATAGGTTAATGAAGGAAGTTTATATTTAAATGTCTGAATCATTTATTATTCCCTCTGTGACTTGAGGGTAATATTTTTATTCCTTTGGGAACAATGGGTGTCAGTAAGCTTCCTTGTAGAGATTCTAGTACTAAACTGGAATTAAAGAATGTGATTCATGTAAAATTAGTTTGTAATTACAAGTGGCTGTATAAGTATCAACTTTTCATCTTAATAGTAATGCTAATATTTTCCCCAAATCTGTCATTTCTTGGTATTCAGGGTCCAAAACTTGTTGCCACAGCTCAAGCTGCCTTAGCCTAAAAGAACACCATCACAAGCATCTCAGGTAACTATACTTTGGATTTTTGTTTTAAAAAAGTAATTATAATAGTTACTATTAAAATAACAAAGGTTGACCAATCATTTACCAAGAGCCATATAGACCAGTGCCAATCACTGTTCTGAGATCTTTATATGTATTAACTTACTTAATTCTCAAAATAGTTGCCTAAGTTGAGTGTCATTATTTTTCCCATTTTTCAGATGAGAACATGAAGGCACAGATAGACATGGGTTCCATAATTTACCCAAGGACCACCCAGCTTGTGAGGGGTGGAGCCACAATTCAAAATTCAAACCAAAGCTTGAGAGTTAACCAGTGTCCTGTTCTGACCTAATGTGACACAGTAGACAGAATCATTCAACTGAGCAATGGCTTAGCAGTGGGGTTTCTAGGTATTAGGCTGGACCATAGGAAAGTGCATTTTTTAAGGTAAAAAACAGTTGAATAGCAACGATTTCACATGGTTCAATCGAACAGCCCAGTAACAAATTAATTTCATTGGAGAGTATGACAGATCTGCCTTATGTGAACTTGCACTTTGTAGTGAATAACTTGCTACTGAGGCCCACTTTAAAATTTAAATCTTTGAACATAAACATGTTTCACCCATTTTGGTTGTAATATTTTGTGGGAAATTAAAAAAGATAGTATCAACTCTCTTTTTTAAAACAAATTGTCCGACTATTTTCTAGCATGAATTATTTTCATATTTTCCAAACTCTGAGGTCTGTTCCCACTATGAAGTTTTCACTTACTCTTTGCCCACCTGATAATACCTACATATTGTGCATTCAAGTGAGGAAGCAACTTCGTATCTCCTGTAAATTTGATCTTTTCAAAATGTGATTTGTTTTCATCCTAAATGGCAAGATTTTCTTCTGAAAGGTCTTTGAGAGACACTTGTTTTATTGGTAATTAATTTAGGTAAGAAGTAGGTGTTAAGCAAGTGACTCTGAGGAGTGATGATGAAAAGCTTGGGACTTTGAAACCTGAGGAGCTGATGACATCAGTGACAAAGAGAGGACTTTACAATATTATTGGTGTGTCCTCTCCCCCAGCCCAACAGAAGAATTCAGAGTCCAGGACAGGCTGAATGATTTTCTTTGGTGGAAATTGCAGGAAGACAATCTAAGCAATTCAACATTTATTTGAATAGATTTCAAAAACTCATACCATTTTACAAACAGTACTTATATTTGTCTTTTTGTCTTTCAGCCTGCCCTGAGAATAAGAGAAAGAAAGAGAAATGAAGACCTAGAGCTTATTCATCTGTTTTTCTTTTCTGTTGGTGTAAAACCAACCCTCTGTCTAAAGAACACAAATTTCTTTAAACGTTTTGCCTCTTTTCTCTGTGCTGTAATTAATAAAAAATGAAAAGAATCTAACATTATTGTCCAGGACTGTTATTTTTCACAGATGTATTGCCATCCTGGAAATTTTGTAGGTTTTGTGAATGTCCCACTGTTCTCTCTTTTCCCACTTCAGTCTAGTTCTTTAGGGGCTGACTGATCAAAAGAAACATTAATGATCTTCTGAGTTATGGATCATAAACATGCAAAGGAATATTTTAACATTATCATAATTCTGATAAAAGAATGAAAACTGGTATAGGCTTTTCCTTACTAAGGACTAAGAAATGTGAGGGACAAAGAAGATAGAGATGATTGTAAGGATGGTTAATTGAACTGGAAAAAAAACACTGAGCCTCAAAAAAATGTAAGGAAGTTTAGGATGGCAATACATGAACAGTGTAAGAAGCTTAACCAGGTTGGAGAAGCCTTGTTGGAGGAGGGAATCAGGAGATCTGGACGAAGGTACAATAGAGAGTGAGCAAGATGTAGAAGACTGAGGGAGCTCAAGAGTTGGCATGTAAAATGTTCTTGTAAGAACTGAGATGTTACACTCAAAACTGAGCCTCTTGTCCCTGTTCCCAGAGGTAACCACTGATATCAGACAATTATCTATGAATTTACATACCTAAAGTCATTTATAGCCTTATTAATTTGTGTATTTTAGAAATTTTTATAAAATTGGTTTCATATGTACCTGCCATTGACAACCTGCTTATTTTTCCCTAATAATGATGCTTTATAGTTTCATTTTAAGTATGATGCTTGCAAAAGGTTTTGGTACCAAGTTAAAAAAGTCTCCTTCCATTTTTGGAATGTTGCATCCCCTAGCCCCCCAACTCCCTAACCCTACCCATTCCCACCTACCACCCATTTTAACCTCACTGCTGACTATATCAAATACTTTTCCACATTGGATGCAATCATCACAAAGGTGGGAGGGAGCCCGGAAGGGGAGAAGTGGAGATGGTAGGCACTTCGTCAAAGACCCTGGAGACAGATCTAGAAAATTTTGAGTAAGATGTTTTCACAGAACTGGACCCACACAGGACCAGGTCTGGGTGCCCTGTCTGGATGGCATTGTCACTCAGCCAGCGAAGGGGGACTTAAAACTTTTGGAGAAAGATGCTCCAAAACATAGAACTCTCAGAGTTCAGCTTCCCTGCTTCCTGAGGGGTCAGATTCCCCTGGGGAGCTCAGACATTTGAATCTGAGTGGTCTGGGAGCCCAAGGCCTGCTCTACATCTGACAGGGCAGCCTGGCAAGCACATTATTCTGGCTGGGTGGCTGTTGCAGTACGCCTTTGCTTCACAGTGCAGGAATTTGGGCCACCAGAATGGTGCAGACACACTAATGTGTGTGAGAGAGAGAGAGAGAGAGAGAGAGAGAGTGTGTGTGTGTGTGTGTGTGTGTGTGAGAAATGCTCTTCTCTTCCTTTCATATGAAGGAGCACATGATATTCATATGATTTATTGCCAGGGATGTTAGGATTGAGCACATGGTTAAGGTAGTGTTTGCCAGGTTTTTCTACTCTAAAGTTACTATTTTTCCCTTTTCATACTCTATTTTTGGAAGGCGGTCACTAAATCTAGCCTACACTCAAACTGAGGGAGGGAGAGGATGAAGTTCCTCGAAGGGGGAGTGTTGACATATATTATTTAGAATCCTTCTGTAGGAAAGATTTGTCACTTCACTCCATTTATTTATTTATTCACTGTATATTAGTATGAATTCATGTATATTTACTTTGTACTTTGGGTTATAATTCAATGCTACATAATGTATTTTTTTGCTCAAATTATTTCAGCTTTGGCCTTTGTGAGTGCTTTTAGTTTGGCTTCTGTGTCCCTCTGACTGGCCCCCCATATTTTGTTTCTTGAGCACTTCTTTACTTTCTGGCACTTTGAGATGATCCAAGTTCATCTTGTTATTTTCCCTTCCCCAGACCTGGAAACAGCCATTTCTTCAAGGAGTTCTGGTTCTATCGACTAGATAATGGTGTTTAAACAATAATCTGAGCACTGGTTGTACTTGTTAATGAGGTCTCACCACTTCTAGACTCTTTCAGGGAAGAGAGCTAAGAAATGTGGGTTTGTGGACTAACCCATGTACACACACATACCTGTAATTATTCTGTATCTGTCTATCTATCTATCTTTCTATCTATCTATCATCTATCTATCTATCATCATTTATCTATCTATCTACATATGAGTTCATACTGATATCTCTGACTATTCCCAGAACCACAAAGTTCATCCAAGCCTTCCTTCCTTTCTTTTTTTTTTTTTTTAAGATTTTATTTATTTATTTGACAGAGAGAGACACAGCGAGAGAGGCGACACAAGCAGAGGGAGTGGGAGAGGGAGAAGCAGGCTTCTGGTAGAGCAGGGAGCCCGATGCGGGGCTCGATCCCAGGACTGGGATCATGACCTGAGCTGAAAGCAGATGCTTAACGACTGAGTCACCCAGGCATCCCTCAAGCCTTCCTTTCTTGCATATTTATTACTTCCCTTTTTGATAGTGAGAAACTTGGCTCCCATTACCTACCATGCATGTACTTATTTGTTCAACCCCAGGATACAAAATTATTGACCCATACCTCCATATAAAACAAATTTACCAACTAGAGTACAGTGTCTATATGCCTTATAATTTCCAGTCAAAACCTTATTTTTCAAAGTTACTTAGTTCCATTTTTCTCCTACCTTCTTCAGTGAGGTTGTGACTGGTGAGTTTTGGGTGACTCACTCACTCACATTGGACACAAGATGAATATAGGGTCTGGGAGGTTGACTGACTTTTGGCTTGAGCTGCATGCATGGGCTTACCTAGCAGATTTTTCCTGTATGTGTTCCAATAGGATAGCCTCTGTCTACTATACGCAAAGGTGGTAGGTGGTGACAGGAGTCCTTTATGTACTCCCTTCCCCTGGCACCCAGGATGGTCACTCCAGTCCCTCCACAAACTCCACATCAAGTGTCATGTAGTCTTCAGGAATGGACATGTCTATTTCTTCCAAGGGCTTTGGAGACAATTGCTCTGCAATGCCACTGGGCCTTTCCAGTTGATGTCCTCTCTTGCCTCTGTCAGTTTGGTTATATCATGCTCCCCTGCCAAATATCTTAAAAACTTAAAATATATCATGCTCCCCTGCCAAATATCCCTTATAGGAATGGAATCACTCTTCTTGCTTCACCACAGGGCCCTCACCTATCATCCCTGTTGGTGGCTGTGTGTGGAAACCAGGAGTGTAGTTAACATTGAAAGAGATTGCATTCCTAGAAATGCAGTGATTATGATCTAAGAGTTCAGTAGAAAATATGGGTGGAAGATGTGCTGATCTATGTTTATGCTAAGAAAGTCATAATGATAAATTTAAGGTGACCAGAGACTTGCATTTGTGGTTATCATCAATGAAGCACAATGATAACATTCAAGGGAACCACTGGAAGCCAGAATTCATGGTGACATGATGAATGATGCATCATTGTGAATAATGATGTAACCAATACTGCATTAAATAGATGATAGTTGAGAACTACAGAGGCAAGGAGGGAGATTTATTTGTTTCAATACAAATAGGCTCCAAAGGGCCATCATATCATGAATAGTAACAGCATTGCCACCTTTTTCTTGAGATGGCAGATAGAAAATTAGCCAGGAATGAGATGCATTTGAATGAAGAAGATATACCAACAAAGAGATGGTATCTGGACCTGAACAGGAAGATATGCTCTCTGGACATTAGGAAGAATCTTCTTGTGCACTGACTGGACAATAAACAAACATGTAAGTATCACTTCTCTCTCTATTCACTATTTTACATCTTAAGTAATAAATTAATATAATCACATGGGCTCATGCTGGTGTTGCATAAATCCAGAAGACATCATTAATATGGACTAAGATGTGAAGAGTGCCACTTGGAGTTGAACAGCATGGGTCCAGTTATTTTTATCACTATTGTTAACATTATAGGGATTTGGTTTCCAAAAGGGTGGTTGACAGTGTGATGAGCACTGTTTTATACCGGATGTGTGGGCTATGTGGACATTACACATGGAATCACACAGTTTCCACCCTTGCTTCTCACCTGATGACTCTCTTTGCTCCTCTTCAGGCACCTTATAAAGTGATTATTGTCCCCATCTCTTTTTTCACCTTCCCTTCAAGATTCTAAGCAGTTTGAACTTCATGCTATTCCTTAACACACCATGCTTTTTTATGGATGCTTTCTCCTTCTACCTGGGATGTCTTTCTCTCTCTACTTTATCTGCTTAATTAAACTCAAAGGTCACCTTCTTTGAGGAAATTTCCCTGCATTAGGTTAGTCACTTCCTTCCCTGATGCCCCTTCACTTTTTGAACTTGAATTATTATAGCATTCGCACTTTATTATAATTATGGTAGATTTTATATTTATTTTTTAAAATTTTAATAATATCTTTTATTTAACACAGTATACTACTTTAAACACGTAAAATCTGAGACCTAGACTTGGAATTTGAACACACATGGTGCTGACTCTTGAGAGCAAGCCCATTTAATGGTATCAGTTCACTTCTATATCTCTCTTCAACTAGATAGTGTTTCTCACCAGAAGGGACACGAATTGGAAGTTCATATGTCTCTCTTGGCACTTAACATAACCTGGTACATAATGCATATTCAATAAAAATTAGATGAATAAATTGATTTATGCTAAGGGCTATAAATATTCTAAACTACAAATTATGGAATCTGGGTTACAATAATTTCTCGAACTTCCAAAACAGTAGATATAGTAAAATGAATTTTATGCGAATTTGAATCATGCAAGTTTGTGCTTTAAGATAATAATAATGATACATTTTACTTAAAAATGTGAAATAAGGGGCACCTGGATGGCTCAGTTGGTTAAGCAGCTGCCTTCAGCTCAGGTCATGATCCCAGGGTCCTGGGATCGAGCCCCGCATCAGGCTCCCTGCTCAGCGGGGAGCCTGCTTCTCCCTCTCCCTCTGCCTGCCGCTCTGCCTACTTGTACTCTCTCTCTGTCTCTCTGTCAAATAAATAAAATCTTTAAAAAAAATGTGAAATAATGAAGATTACCCCAAATTATGATACCTCAAGAACTGAAAGTTCTAGTAATGTCCCATATGATGGTGTCAGTTTTGCATCAGCTCAATTGATCTAAAATTATCCAAGTTATCTCTCAGGTGAGTAACTGACAAATAAGTACATGAATACTTGTATGACACCAAAGAAAGTGCTTTAGCATTTTGAGATATGTCTTTTGGGAAAGGTAGAATATTTTTTCTGACAAATAAATTTGTTTTTGTTTATAAAATGTTACATATGATGGTTGACCTGTAGATAGATGTATTTTGTCCACTTAGTTCATGTGAACCTCGTGTAATTTCTTTAGCACTGGACTATTAGCAGTTACGAGGACAACATCTGAAAAATACCTCATGCAAATGAACAGATTCTTTTTCCATATTTACTTTTTGTCTCCACTCAGGTCTTACTCAGTTCTGTCTGTTGCATATTTCTTCCTTTATTCACTTAGTCAATTGATACCTGCACCCTAAGGGCTGGTTCCTTAAAGAGCTGGTCTTAAGAATCTCAAGGGAGGAATTGAATTAAAGACAGTGTCACTGGAAACTAAGGAGCAGTATCCCCGGGGGTGTAGTAAGTGGCAGAGAGAGGAAGTCCATCCTGTTTGGGGGGATGAAGGCTCTTACCCACTTCCGGTAAAGTAATTAGTTTGGTGATGTGAGGAGCCACACAGCTGAGTATCAGGAGTCACAAACACTTCCAGTGATGGAAGGAGACATCAACAAGGCAGGAGAACACTCTGAAGTTTCAGATATGACTAACCCATGCCTTTGGGCTTGGCCCTTGGGCACAAGAGTAGAGGCCATGAGGGAGCAGCATGCAGAGTTAGCTCCAGTGGCTATCAAGCAGAATGTGTGCCAAAATTAAGATGACTCTGCATTACTGGAAAGACGATCCCTTGATTTCTGTTTTTTAAAATTGCAATAAGAAAAAAATGTAGATCATCACCAAAAATACCCAGATATTGGATCCACTGCTTTCTTTTAATGCTGAAAGATTAGCTCTTCTATATTCCGAACAGTCTTGGATAAGAGAGCTGACCTCTCTAACTTTGTGATGGGGTGGACTACAGAGTCATTGCTTGAGACAAAACTGACTCAATGCAAGGATGACTGTGAGATACTGAGGAGGGAAATGGAGGTCTGCTTTGGCCCGTTTTATTACCTTTCTCATGACAGAAATTGTGGGGCCACAATGCAATCCGCTCACAAACTTCTTATCTCCTACACAATACTGGAAACACGTATGTTCTTATTCTTTTTTAGGAACATCAAAATCAAGCAACATTGCCTTAAATAAAGAGGACTTGTTTAGAAATACAAAGTCTATGTTCTGGGAAGCAGTGTGATTTGCTTAAGAACAATAGATAATAATTCTAGGTTTTTTATTCCATATATTTTCTATGAGAAGAATGTATATTTACAGGGGTGTGTGTGTGTGTGTGTGTGTGTGTGTGTGTGTGTGTGTGTGTTAGTCTGCTCAGGTTGCCACACAAAATACCATAGCCTGGGTGGCTTAACCCGAAATTTATTTTCCTGTAGTTTTGGAAAGTCCAAGATTCAGTTTCCAGTGGGCACTCACTTCCTGGCTTGCAGATGGCTGTCTTCTTGCAATGTCCTCACATGGCAGGAGAGAGAGAGAGCTCTCTTGTGTCTATTCTTATAGGTACACTCATCCCATGATGAATATCCTACCCTCATTACCTTGTCTAAACCTAATTACCTCCCCATCTCCAAATATCATCACATTGGGGTATAGGGCTTCAACATATGAATTTTGAGAGGGCACAAACATTCAGTCTATAACAGTTATATGAAATCTCTGGATCATGTAGATGATTTTTCTACATTTCCTATGACAATGAGCCTTTTCTCAACCTTGCTATGGAAAGGAAGTATCTAACAATTACCCTGATGATGGCAGAAGGCCAAAGACTCCCTTTGCTATTACTCATAATGTGCCATGGCTACAGCAGGTAGGAAGAGAGGGGCCATAAGTATTTCCTCATCAGAGAAAGTATATGCCATTGCCAAAAAGTACATAGAAAGTGCTTTTTCTGTACAAGTTATTGTGCTGGGACTTTTGGGAGATGGTCTCAAAGTATGATGGTTTCCCTCCAGTAGTTTATCATCTGTTTGAGTATGTGGGCCAGCTCAGTTGTTCCAAGGACCCATGACTAGCCTAGCAGGAGCAGCAGACCCATATAAGGAGAGATGCTTTTAATGGAACATAGGTTTTTGTGAAATCTATTTCCAATTGACCCTTAACTGACTTTGCTCTATCTCTGCTTGACTCACACTGATGTCTTACTTCACCTTGCTGACCTTGTGACACTGTGATCCTTTCAAGTTGGGCAGGCAGATTGCCAGCTTTTTCTGACTCTGACCCTCTCACTTTGTTTTTGGTCTAGGAGGGAAGGAAAACATGTTTTCTCCCTGAAAACCAGAGGCAAAATCCCTTTGATGAAGGAATGAAGGAAAATACTTTGATAGCTTCATGAGGCGTGTGCGGGCAGAGGGAAAGCAAATGTGAAAGGTGGCCTCCTCCTTCCAAAGCATGATTTAGACAGGCTCAAATGAAACAAAGGGAGAGATGATATGCTCTGCCTGAAGACAGTAATAAGAAGGGGAGTAGGAGGCAGAGCTAGATGAGAAAAGATAAGAAAAGAGCAGGGGAGAGAGCACAAGAAAAGAGGAGGTTGGTCAGGGCTCTATGAGGAGTCAGGTGGTGTTGATATAGCTGAAAAGTCCTTTTCATGTTTGATTTCAAGTTCTTTGATACAAACTTGTGTTGGGGGCTCTTTGAAAAAGCGATTGGGGGATATGCAATATGGGGTGCAGGACAGGGAAGAGACAGCACGTATAGGAGAGAAGATAAAGCACAGAGAAAGAGAATTTAGCAGCACCAGGGAATAAGAGCCAGAGGTTTCAAGGATAAATGCAAGCAGTCCTCCCCTACTCTTGGATTCTTAGAAAACTGGGGAGGGTGGCAATTCTGGTTGCTCGCTATAGGTAGGATAGCATGGGGCTAAATGTAATTAAATCTGAAGGGACAGGAGGACCCAATTGGACTGGAGGTCTTTGAAGACATTCATCCTACTGGAATGTGGGTTATGTCTGCTCTGTGGAGTTTATTTTAAGCTACAGACTTGCAGCTAGACTCATCAGCTTCCTCCCGAGACCCTAGGTATTGTCCTCTTCTTAGATCTGTCCCAGGGCCTCTAGACTCTAAATATCAGAGAAAATATAAATGCCAACATGAGAAGGGTATTTGAGTCAAATGAATGAATGAGGGCAGTTAGTACATAAATCCTGGCTGCAACAATCTAATTCAGTGCCATGCATTTCCTACTTATAAAGGTCTGCTTTGTGCCAGACAGTGTCCTAAGCATCGTAGGAGTGACCAAGAGGAGTCCTTGAATCCAAGAAGTCAACTATTTAGGAAGAATCGCATAAGCTTACAACCATGATAGAAGGTCAAAGAAGTCCCATGTGAAAACAATCTAAAGGTGAGAGGGTTTTTTTTTTTTTTTTAAGATTTTATTTATTTATTTAAGACAGAGAGTGAGAGGGAGCACGAGGAGGGGGTGGGAGGAGGGGCAGAAGGAGAAGCAGACTCCCTGCTGAGCAGGGGCTCGACCCAGGGTCCTAGGATCATGACCTGAGCTGAAGGCAGATGCTTAAGCACTTAACCGACTGAGCCACCCAGGTGCCCCGAGAGGGTTCTTTTCTAGTTAGGGAGTAATCAGATATACATTCATGGAAAATTATTTGATACAGATCTTAAAGGATGGATAAAGTTTTTACAAGCATTGATGAGGAGGGGAAGTGACATAAAATTTAAAAGATGAAAACCAAACTTTCAAACAACTACCCACTCAAACCCACAAGGATCAAAATAGATCCCAGAAGAATAAGTCGTCTGGTATTGTCTGAGGGGAAGGCATTTTTCTAGTAACCACATGTACAGCTTAACTGCTTGGAAGAAGAGTACATCTAATACTTAACACTGATAGCAATGGTAATCATGATAGTAATTATGGTTATTGAAAAAATGTCTTTAGGTATCAGATACTTTAAATACATTATTTCATCTATCTATAAAAAAATTCAAGGGAAATATTATAATTTCTTTATAAAGAAAATTAAGAATCAGAAATTCTTTGCCTAATGTTATATGACTAATAATTGGCACAGCTGAGATTAGAATCTGTCTGATACCAACATCCAGTTTACCATGCTATGTTGCTTTGGAGCATTTTCATAGATTTATGAAAAAGTAAACAGAATCAGCAATGGAAAAGCGTTTGACCTGAACTGTGTACTCAGGGCTACACTTTGAGCAATGACACATATAGATCAAGGGTTGTTTGCAGTTAGTAGGCAAACTGTGGTTCAAAGCTCTTCTTTTTTGTTGTCTCTTAAAAGAGAGGGTACCTCTCTTCACGATGATCTCTTTTTCTCCTCCAATCACATGGCTACAAAGACCCTCTGTAAGTTGATGATTCCTGAATCTCCATCTCCAGCCTTGATCTTGTCCCAAAGGACAAGGAGCACTATTCAACTGCCCATCCACTTCTCCACCTGGAGGTCTTAAAGATACCTCCACATGCAAAACCAAGGTGTTCGGCTTAATAATTACACTAAGTCAATAGGCTAAAACCCTGACTTTTTGAGTAAACTGGCCACTCTCTCTTAAGCTCAGTGAGCTCATCCCAAACTGCATGTGTGTTCAGTAAGTAAGTCCCTGCGGTTTTGTCTCACTCGTGTCACTTGACTCTATCCACAACTGACATTTTCCATCAGTACCACTCTCATCCAGGCTGCTTCCTGGACCGCTTTATTGCAAAAACTTCCTAAGTGGTCTCCTTCATAGTCTTGTTCCCTTTTATAGCAGGAGAGATGGTTTCAAAACACAAATGTGATTTTTATCAGTTCCCTCTTTAGTCTGCCATTCTCTTAGGATGAGGTGTAAACTTGATATAAAAGGTCTTTGAGATGGGACCCTGCAAACCGTGCCAGAAATTCCCTTTGCAGAGTAAATTTCTCCATCTTTAAACCTTTGTGTTTCATTGGAATTGCATTTTGGGACGTCTGGGTGGCTCAGTCGGTTAAACGTTTGCCTTCGGCTCAGGTCATGATCCCAGGGTCCTGGGATCGAGTCCCACATCAGGCTCCCTGCTCAGTGGGGAGCCTGCTTCTCCCTCTGCCTGTGGCTCCCCCTGCTTGTGCTCTCTCTCTCTCTGACAAATAAATAAATAAAATATTAAAAAAAAAGAAATTGCATTTCTTCCAGTTCCTTAAATACGCCATGCTCCTACCTCCAGGCCTTTGCATTGCTCTCTACATTTGTCCAGGACATTCTTCACTCTCTTTATTTGGCCCACCTCCATTTTTTCCTCCTGGTCTCCACTGAGAGGTTACTTATTCTGTGAAGCCTTCCCTAACCCCCCTGAAAAATATCAGGTGTTCCTCTTTTCACTCCTCTTCTCACTGTATCCATCATCATGTTGTGATTGCCAACATAACTGTCTGTCTCTCCTATTAGGTGTAGTTCAGTGACAGCGGTGATGGCGCCTGTTACTTGTCAAGTAAACTTCCCATTCATTTGATGGTTTCCGTTCATTTTCTGTTCCCCATGGCCACCCTAGGTTTCATCTCCTAAGGAACAGGCTAACAGAAACAGTCCTTGCTCTTTACTCCCCACTGAGAGGTTTTGCTGATTATTCCCATCAAAGAACAGTGTCTGGCATGCAGACTTCAACTTTTGAATGAATACATAAAACTTCCATTTATTAAGTGCTACTCGGGGCAAGACCCTATTCTGAGCCATTTACATTCATTAATTAATCATTCAGTCACGAAGGAGGCATTATCACTACCTTCATTTTATGGATGATGAAAATAAAGCTCAGAAGGATTAAATAACTCACTCGAAGTCATGCTGGGCTAAGGGGTAGGGCAAAAATTCAAACCGGGTGCCTGAGCTCGCTTGTCTAACAGTGACACTGCACTGCCTTTCTGATCACAGGGCAGGGAAGAGCAAAGACCTGCTCCGCAAGAGAGAACGTGGAAGGAGATCAAAGGACGGCACCAAACCAGCTCATTATCACAAGAAAGATTCAAATAGGACCTGGACTGACGGTGAGTTGTTAGTCCTGGTTTAGTCTTGTCAGTCCTGATGAGTCAGTGGTGACAGAATATGCCTCAGCTTGATGTGCACCTATTATTTGTAGCTATGTGTCTATTTATTATATTGAAATAACCACGTTTAGTAAATGCCTACTACTTGCCAGGCATTTTGCATATGACCCTCTAATCTTTTGATGAAAGGATGAGATTAGATTGTCCAGCCTTGCAGATTTTATATATATATATAATATATAATATCAGATAATAATATAATAGCAATCAGATTATATATATAATATATATACACACATTAGCATAAAACTTGAAATATGGTTTGTCAAGTCACAAAGATATCAGAGCTTATAGAATCTGAGATTTGCCAGATGCACTCTCATCCTCTACCTTCAGTTCCTGTCTTTGAACAAATACATTCAGCATTCATTCAGTAAATGTTATTAAGGGTGAATTATGGACCAGGCACTGTCAAAGGCTTTGGGATATTTTGCCCCTGCCTAGCAACATTGTTTACGGTTTGTTCCATAAAATGCGTTTAGTTCTTCATGATCAATGCTGTTTCTTTCATATATTTGAGTAAAGAGCCCTCTTCAGGATAGTAGGAGAGTGGTGACCCACTCATACTCAAATGGGCAGACAAGGTCAGCCATGCCTCTCACTACGGAGGAAGGAACAAGGTTTGTGCCCGTCAGCGTGTTCCTTAGGAGACAAAACCTAGGGGGGGGCCACATGTAGCAGAAAATAAACAAAAATTATCAAACAAATGGGAATTTTACTTGACCAGCAATGAAGAACTTATCTTGCTATGCTAAATCTTTGTATCTCCTGCCTCCCACCCACCTCCCCTATGGTGACCATCAGTTTGCTCTCTAGAGTTAAGAGTCGGTTTTTTGGTTTACCTTTCTCTCTCCTTTTCCCTTTGCTTTTTGTTTTGTTTCTTAAATTCCGTGTATGAGAGAAATCATATGGTATTCATCTTTCTCTGACTTATGCAATATAATTTATTTTTTTTAAATACATTCAATTTTTTAAACTTTATTTTTAAATTATATAATCAACCTTTCATTGAACAAGTTTTGAAAGAGAAAAAGAGTGAGGAAGAGAAATTCACTTGTAATTCTACCATTTAGAGAAACCCAGTGTTAAAACTTTGTGATCTTCTACACTGTTTTTTTTTTTTTTGGAGCAGGGGGAAGACAGGAGAATTACAAAAAATGGGATTATTTGATATCTTTTTCCCTGTTTTTTACTTAGCGACATACTATGAGCCTATTTCCGTATCATTAAATATTCTTCCACAAAATTATTTTGATGGCTGTGTATTACTGTACTCAATGAAGGCACCATATTATTTATTTTTACCTGTAGTTCATTATTTTTTTTTAATCTTAACTTTGGAAGAGTGAATAATCTGTGAAGTTTTAGAAAATACTGACGTGTAGGTCTCACCTCCAAAGGTTCTGATTTAATTGGTGTGGGGTGCAGTCTAGGCAATGGGGATTTTAAAAGTTCCTCTAGTGATTTAAATGTGCAGCTAAGATAGAGAGCTCCTGACAGACAGGGCAGATAGGAGGGGAACCGCTCCTGGAGTGAGGCAGGCGTTCGTAAGTTCTTCTTAGTATTAACATAATCATTTTGAGTTGCTGAATGAACAGTGCAACTGATCCACTTCAGTTTGAATATACATGCAAAATTATTTTGTAACAAATAAAATTATTATAGGGCTTCGTTCACCAGAGTGTGTGCTCAAAGTTTTCTGTTAAGCCATACACAGTATAGATTACTTAAAAATGGACCTTATTGACATAAAATCAGGTGAAAAGGATTTTTGAGCTAAACAATGTAATAATCAAGCAATGTATTCTTCAATGAAATCTGAGTTGGTCAAATATGGTGTCCAGTGCCTGGCATATGATAAGCATTCAATTAATATTTTTAAAATGAATGATTGCATTTAGTTGAATTTCATAAGAAGCCTGGGGATTTTATCTTTATGGCTCCATTAACTTTTTAATTTGAAAGGAATTAATTATTATGCAATTTAGGAAAAAAAGATTTCTTTAAACATGCTGTAGATTGAGAAGAATATTTGTTATATTTGCAAAATGGGATGAACTTGCAAGTTTTTTCCCCTTTTTTTTCCCCTCCCAAAAGAAGTCTGTGTCCTTGAACATAAAATGCAAATAATCCCTGTGCTGTTAATTATCGACAAGTTGTCCCATTTGCAACCTAAGGAAATAAAGTAACAGATATCTCCATACACTAACAAAAGATTACTAATTAACAGGCATTGCTTGAGAAAGGTATAAAAGAATTACAGCATGATTTTCAATATTCTCCCCCCCCCACCATTGCCAACAACAAAATAGCAACCATGAAGTGGGTGGTATCAATTTCTTTAATTTTCCTACTAAATTTTTCTGAATCCAGAACAATGCATAGAAATGCATATGGAATCGGTAAGATATTTTGTGTTTGCTTTTTTGTCTTTTCTCTATATCAAAGTTCTTAAATTTGCATTTATTCATTTGTCCTGATTTATTTATATTTACTGTTCCACACGGAGTAAAAATATTTAATGGTGAATATCTTTAAATGAATGATAAACTTGTGACTTTACAAGAGGTTTACAAAACCATGGGGTGCTTAACATTATCTATGAATGGCTTATATAGTTAACATTGAATTAATGTTTTGTATATTATTTATTTAATTAGTATACATATTAACTTTGAAATATGTGTATCTATATTATATCTCTATCTAGCTCTATATATGTGTCTATAATCCTGGTTCCTTTACCTACAAAACCCCCTCAGACTGGTAAAATAAGTAACATCTTTGTTCTTTACTTCCGAAAAATGGACCATTATTTGACTAAAGAAGAAACGGTGTGACTGGGATATAAATTGGCAAGCGAACTGTGGTGTAATCATGTTCAAAAGGAGGACTGA
Organism: Phoca vitulina; assembly: GCF_004348235.1. Taxonomy (NCBI): domain Eukaryota; kingdom Metazoa; phylum Chordata; class Mammalia; order Carnivora; family Phocidae; genus Phoca; species Phoca vitulina. The sequence continues at coordinate 53,266,666 of NW_022589706.1, forward strand.
AATGTATTTTTGTTTTAAAGATTTTATTTATTTGACAGAGAGAGACACAGTGAGAGAGGGAACACAAGCAGGGGAAGAGGGAGAGGGAGAAGCAGGCTTCCCGCTGAGCAGGGAGCCCGATGTGGGGCTCGATCCCAGGACCCTGGGATCATGACCTGAGCCAAAGGCAGACGCTTAACGACTGAGCCACCCAGGCGCCCCTGAAATGTATTTTTAATCCTCTGATTTCCAAGCTAATTAGAACGTCGCAGTACAGGGGGAAACCAAACAATTGGATTTTAGTGCTAGCTCTACCATAAATTATTCTCGTTAACTTAGCTATTCCTTAGTCTCCTAGTTTTCTCAAATACAAAATTAAGGTATTTGGAGAGATGCTCCTTAATGTCTTCTCAGTTGTATGGTTCCAAAATTGTATAGTTCTAACTTAAACACAAACATTTCTGTGTAACAATGTTCATTTTCCTGGTGCAGTTGCCATTTCTCATGGAGTTTATTTTGCTTTTCAGCTTCCATTTTGGATTCTTCCCAATGTTCTGCAGAGATGAATTTAGTTGACCTGTAAGTTTTGCTCATATAAATGCACTTCAAATATGAAGCAATGATAATTTTAGTGGGGTAATTCAATGAAGTTGGATAGCTCTATGAGTTCTGGAAAGTACAAAAGCGAATTGAAGACGTTTCTTTTATTGGATATCAAATTGATATTGAAGAGGTTGAACTGTTGGCCCATGCCTTAGATATTAACCTCTAGATTCCTTGAAACTCCATGGGAAAAACCAAATCAGATTTTAGAAACTCAAGATTAGTATCAAATCAGTGGTGACCACCATCTATAAAGGTAGGAATTTCCCACATCAATACTGATAGATTGATATTACAATATGCTCTATTCTGAATGCTATGTAAATCCTAGTAGCAGATAATAGAAGTAAAACATTCTACTTTCTGTTATTTGTAGAGAGTGTTTTTCTTTTGAGTGCTGTCCATTCCACACTCCTGAAGTTTTTAATAAGGAATTTAAAGTAGTATGTTACTGCTACTACTTGCACCCAGAAACCTGTTAAAACAATTCTTTGGGTCAATCCATGAGCACTGTCTTGGATCAGATCTTGATCACGCTGGGAGTCAATACAGGTAGAGGTTTAATGACCAATTCTTTGCTTAAATTTAAAAGGAACTATAGAAGATAGACGCCCTCAGTTATAGCTACACTGCAGTGGGTAGGTGACCACAAAAGCAGGAACCACTCTTATGGGAAATCCACTCTGATTTTTTAATAGATATGTGTATATTTTAGGGGGAGGGGCAAAAAGACTGACATCTCTTTCTGGATGACTAGAACCTAATTTCACACACATTTTTAGCAAAAGTCACCCCTTAAACAGGTCACATAACAAAAAACCAAAACAAACAAAAACTACTCTTGAGCAAAAGCAGTTTGACATGTCTGTTCCTTAAACATTCATATGTATTTTTGTTTCAGAGCTACCATATTTTTTGCTCAGTTTGTTCAAGAAGCCACTTACAAAGAAGTAAGCAAAATGGTGAAAGATACGCTGACTGTAATTGAAAAATCCACTGGCAGTGTGCATCCTGTAGAGTGTTTAGAAAACCAGGTGAGTGAATGATGATAGTAACAATAATAACAATAATAATAATAATATCCCACTGTGATATTTGACCAAAGTTTAGCAGGCAGAAGAGCAGACACAGGGAAGGCATGAGAAATACATTTAAATATTTGAAGAGCTGTTGCATGAAAGAGGAACTGGGTTAACTCTGAATTGCTGAGGAGGGCGGAAAAGAGTGGGTGCCTGTTGTAAAGAGACAATATAAGCACGGTGACTAAGAGCTAAGGTTCTGAAATTCGAGTATCTGGGTGACCATGAACATGTTACTTAACTTCTCTGAGATTTAGTTGCCTTACCTATAAAATAAGGAATAATAATAGCTTCCATTTCAGGGTTGTCATTAAGATAGATATAATAATAGTAATAGAAGGTACTTTTTATTAATCACACAATGTGACAGGCATTATTCTAGAGAGTGTTACATACCCATTGATAATAAAAATATTTTATGACCTAGAGCATAGCACTGATGAATCAGGTGGATGTCCAGCGAGCCAGGAGACCCTTGCTGGGCTCACTGGTAGAATATCCGCTTTGCCTACAAATATAAATTTATTAAATATTTACAATAAATGCTATTCTTCCAGTTGAGGAAGTTGAGGCACAGAGAGGTAACTTTTTTAAGGGAGCCCAGGATCAGGATTTAAACTAGGCCATCAGGCTCCAAAAGTACCACCTTAAGCGGCTTTGCTGCACTCTACACGATAGTGAATGTGAGGAACACAGCACGTACGGAGGATTGCCAGGATTAGCAAACAAGCCATAACCAACTATGAAACTCACTTAAATTTGAATTTCAGTTAAACAATGAATAGTTTTTTTAGTATATCTTAATGTAGAAGGTCAAGAAATCATTTATTGTTTATCTTATCTCAATGGAGAAAACTAGGAACTTTATAATGATTAGAGTGACCCGGTTATGGAATGAAAGGCCCAAAGAATCTTCTGTCATGGTGGAATTGATGAATGGCCAAAAGTCATTATATCTGGAATATTGTAGAGGAGATGCCCTTTTAAAGATATAAAATATTTTCCAACTCTGAAATTGATGATTTAATTAAACTCCCTGTTTGGCATCTTTATTTTTGGCTTGTCTTGCTAATCTAAAAGCATGTATAAAAGAAGCAAAATACATTCTGTATTGCAATTTTATGTCCAATGCGAGGTTCACGATAATGTTATAGGTTGATGATTTATCATTGTAAACTTAAAGGCATGATTTTTATGTGGATTGGGATTTGAAAGTCTTAAAATTTCTAGGGTTTCCTAAATTTTAGCAGTTATAAAAGCTAAATAAAACTTTCCTGAGAAAAATGAAGCCTGTATTTCTCAGAGGCATTCTTTAGACTACTGGTGTCATCATCTGATTTTGGTAAAATTAAGGCAACAAAAAAAGTGGCTTATGTATTTTTTAAATAGCTTCTAGACATCATGGAGCCAAACTGCTGATAATATAAAAGGGAAAAATAAAATATTTCAAATATTTTTTGGGGGAAATAAAATATTGCCTGGCCTTTTTCCTTTTAAGATAAAGTAATTTTGTCTAATAGTCATGTGTATTTCTCAAGGTTGGAAACCAAAATTCCATTTCCAAAAAGGCATGAAAGAAAGCTCTCATAGGCTGAAATTAAATATATTGGGATTTGTATAGGGAATTGTTTTTTAATCTGTAGTTCTGATTTTGGATATTAGAAAACTTCTCATGTGTTTTACAGAATTTCAAAGTAAACTTAGTTGTCTTTCATTAAAAGCAAATCTTTCTTGGGGCGCCTGGGTGGCTCAGTGGGTTAAGCGTCTGCCTTCAGCTCAGGTCATGATCCTGGGGTCCTTTGATGGAGCCTGCTTGGGCTCCCTGCTCAGTGGGGAGCCTGCTTCTCCCTCTCCCTAGGCTCCTCCCCCAAGTCATGCTCTCTCTCTCTCACTCGCCCACTCTCTCTCTCAAATGAATACATTTAAAAAACATACAAACAAACAATCAAAAAATCCACATCTTTCTTATAGCTATCTATCTTTCTGGAAGAAATTTGCCATGAGAAGGAAATTTCTGAAAAGTACGGACTTTCAGATTGCTGCAGCCAAAGTGAAGAGGAAAGACATAACTGTTTACTAGCACACAAAAAGGCTGCTCCAGCATCGATCCCACCCTTCCAAGTTCCAGAACCTGTCACCAGTTGTAAAGCATATGAAGAAAACAGGGATATGTTCATGAACAGGTAAAGATCCAGTTTAAAGGTAAATTAAAACTCCCGTAGGAGAGCAGTATCAAGCAGAATCTAGCATTACTGCAATTTAGGGATATACTCTAAAATGTGGAGAAGTGGCAATAATGTTGCACCTGCTGAGGTCCTGCCCTGGGAAATTAGGTGAGCCATTTTGAGTGCAACTTTGTTTCCACAGCATGAGTGGTAGATGTGGTACAGACCACACACCAGACCCACCAGTTTTTCCCTTAGTCTCTTGAGATGTACATTCCCCCCCCCTTTTAATCTTTCCATTTTAGCTTGCCTAAGAATATTTTAGTACCACGCAAAGTGATTCCTTCTGGAGTCAAATATTTGGTGTTTCATGTTCACCAAAATGCCTGGAAATAAAAAAATTTTAGAGCTCCAGGTTTAAGGCTAGCAATTACCGAGCACTTAGGATGTTGTAGGACCATGTGTTCTTGCACGTCTGCTTGGGTTAATGCTCATGACCTGCCTTTGAAGTCTATTGTCCTTTTTCCTGTCATTCTTCCTCCCATTTTGCAGATGAGGAAACTGAGGTTTAGAAGGTTAAGATAATTCACACTGCGGGCTGAGGGCACAGTGCTTGTACATTCCCAAGCAGGGACTTGAACTCATGTTCTCCGTTGGGGAATCCTATATCTGACTCTCCATCACGTCTGTCTTGCATGCTGCTCTCTTGCACGCCTGAGCCAGAGAAATAGAGAGCCTGCCCTTAGACCATCTCTGCTATGGAGCCTGTCAAGGAGGATGATTCCATTCTGTACTGATGAAGAAAAAAAAAAAACAACTCCACCTTCCTGTCTTACTTAGTGGAGGTCTGGATTTACTGACTCCCCAAGCATGTCTGAATGTGCTTATTGAAAAGGACACCTTGATAAGAATCATATTCAGCATTTCTGCCTATTTGGTTCTCATAATAAAATATGGTATTGGTGGTCAGGTTGTTTCTCCCCCTGGGGATCTCTAGTAAGTAAAATTTTTCTCAGCATGTGGAAAAAAATGTGGCTGTTTTCTGACTCTTTAAGCAAATTCCAGAGCCCAGTTCTAGTAGTAGTCCTATTTTTATATGTTTGCAAATCTTACAGGTCCTTTTCATTTCATAGGTACATCTATGAGATAGCAAGAAGGCACCCTTTTCTGTATGCACCCACGATTCTTTCTTTGGCTGCCCACTATAGCAAAATAATTCCACATTGCTGCAAAGCTGAAAATGCAGTTGAATGCTTCCAAACAAAGGTATTCTATTTGTATAGATATCTGAACTAATACTTTAATCTAGCTATGACTCATTAAAACCAAACAAAGTTAAAAATGGAAATATGCTTTGCATGCAGAATACCATGTTCAGAATTGAGCATATTTCAGCAGTCTGATATTCTTTGGGCTAAAACAGCCGGACTTGCTGCTTTGTATTCATTCCTTTGGTCAATAATTATTATAAGACTAAGGACGGGAGATTGGGGGGGGGGATGAAAGAAGACAGGGTATGGGTGATAACATAAGCAAAAGAGAGGGGACTAAGAGGTGAAAGAAGATGGGGTAGAAGGAGCAGGAGGAGAAAAGGAGGTACAGAAGGAGAGAGAGGAGAAAAAGAAAACAAACACTTTAAGCTCATTATTTCTTTTGGTCCTTAGAACAAATTTGAGGTGTAAACATCATTATCTAACAAAAGGAAACTTCGGTTTAGAGAAGTGAGTAGCTTTCTTAGGTTTGGAGAGCTAGAATAACATCCACAAGTAATCACTTGCCACCAGAAGTCCTACAAGAAAAACTTGCTAAGAACTGTGACTATTCCCAGAATGTCAGGCTGTGACAATCTTTTTTTGTGATAAAGCAAACGTTTGAGAAATTATCAGGTTTCAATTTGTTTAAAAGTACAGTTGTTTACTCATTATCCCAAGTAAGAAAGTTATAACGTTCTTGTTTTGAGGTATTTTAAATAAATCTGTCTGGCTTCGATGTATATAAACTAATCTAAAAGAAAGAAAGAATGGATAAAGTTCTGTACAAATGTATCATATCTATAATTTTAGTAAAATTTTTTATGGTTTGATGTTTTACCTGTATTGGTTGTTTTTCTAAATATTAGCGCCTGTAAAGGAAAATACATCCTTTCCTGACAACTTGTTTCTTCTGTATCTAGACAGCATTGATTATAAAAGAATTAAGAGACAGCAGTTTGTTAAATCAACATATATGTGCAGTAATGAAAAATTTTGGACCCCGAACCTTCCGAGCCATGTAAGTTTAAGCTGTATCTAGGGAAGAAGGTGAGATCTGCAAAACTACCATTTTGCCGTTTGAGCTCATTTTTCTCATTGTCACTGTTGTAGAGAATGAAGGTTCCTTTGATGAGAGCTGATGCGATTAGGATCATGAAATCCCAGGATTGGAAGGAAGCTAACTGATAGTCTGCTGCTTAACACTTTTTAAAGCCTACTTAATTTACCTCTGTCTCATATTCTATCTTTGTTGTTAGGATAAAGAGGAATACAAAAAAGCCCCAGACAGTTAATCATCTAGCTCAAGCTCTTCATTTTTACATGTGAATAAACTGAGACCCAGAGAGATGAAAGCCATTTATGCAGGACCACACTGCGAGTCAGCAGAGCCCAGTTTTCTAGGTCTTGATCAGGATTTATTTTCCTTACTGTCTGCTAGGTCAGTGATCTTGAATTGTCTGTCTCCTGACAGCTGAGACTTGGACATCAGATGTAAAAATCAGACTTACCAATGGTTGAAGGCTGCGCTACACGGCATGGCTGCCGCTAGCCCCGTGCAGCTCCTGAGCGTTTGAAATCTGCCTGATGTGAATGAGGAACTGTGCTCCAGGTGGAAAAGACATACTAGATTTTACAGACTTAGTATGAAAAAGAGAACGTGTAATATCTTCTTAATAGGTTTTTATGTTAATTGCATATTGAAATAACTTCTTTAAAGAATTTTTTAATTCGCCTATAGTTGACACACAAAGTTACATTAGTGTCAGGTGCACAACGTAGTGATTCAACTTCTCTCTACCTTACGCTGTGCTCACCACAAATGTAGCTACCATCTGTCACCACACAACACTGTTACACTATCGTTGACTATCCTCTACTGTGCCTTTTATTCCCATGACTTATTCATTCCCTAAGTGGAAGCCTGTATCTCCCACTCGCCTTCCCCCATGTTGCTCAGGTTCATGCTCATACCCCTTTCCTCTGGCAACCATCAGTTTGTTCTCTGTGTCTATAGGTCTGATTCTGTTTTCTGTTGGGCTACTCATTTGTTTTATTTTTTAGCTTCCACAGAAGAAGGAAATCATATGTTGAAATGGTATTATTTTTGATATATTGGGATCAACAAATATTATTAAGATGGATTTAACTGTTTCTTTTTTACCTTTTGATGTGGCTACTAGAAAATTTGAAACTACGTCACTGGTTTGAAGTGCTCTTCAACTTTTATGATGAGACGTTTCTAGTCGAGGAAAGTATCTGAGATGCTAATGGAAGACTATTAAGTCCATGCGTTCACAGTTTATTTATTTGTTTGCTTGGTAAATTACACATTTAAACATACTATACACAGTGGAGATCTAGGATAAGGTTTGTAGTTATGGAGTTAGTTCCAAGACTGCCTGAAATTTTTTTCTTGGAATAGGTCAGATGTTGCTTTAACTACCTTCCAACTCTACTGGAAACATAGATTGACTCATGAATTACTAACAAAATATGAATTAAAATATTATTATAATGACTGTATTTATCATTTACTATCCATAAGTGATTACACTTAAATGTTATACATTCATAAAGAAAATCTACCCTTATCAGAAGCAGCAACACCACCAGTTGCTCTAGGGAGTAGAGCCTTCATCTAGACATCTCTTAAAATTTAAGGAAATATGTAGAAGTCACACGACTTTTTCCTTCTTACTTCCCTTTTGGGCCACACACTATGTGGCTTGGCGTGCTGACACGTCTGGATGTTTAGTCTGCTCTACTCTCTTGTCTCACTTCGTTGATTTGCACATAGACACCCCTTCCTGTAGTCCCACAAGTGTTTTTTTCTCCCAAGTAAAAAATGGTTGTTATTCTCATGGAATTTTCTCTTTCTTAATTGTGTGTCCTTTTAATTTTTTCCTGCCCACTCACTAAGGTGATTCCAAACACCCAGCATCATAGATGAGCAGTGAAAAGACAGATTTCATCCCAATTCACAGGAAAGCTGTCAAAGACAAATAAATTATGTCCAAACTACTTGTGGGGACAGGTCAATTTAGAAAGCCACTGCGTTGAAAGATTGGGCTGGAACATACTGGACTTAGAATGCTTTTCCTTTTCTTTTGGGACAGCAGGAACACTTCATTCAGTTCTTTCTCTTTGGAGCAGCAACTACACTAATACTCTAAGTATTATTTAATGTTGGTAGATAACCAGGATTGACTTCTATTTCTTTCCCTCCTTTAGAACGGTTACAAAACTGAGTCAGAAGTTTTCCAAAGCTAATTTTACTGAAATTCAGAAACTGGTCCTGGATGTGGCCCACATACATGAGGAATGTTGTAGAGGAAATGTGCTGGAATGTCTGCAGGATGGGGTAAAGAGTCTTGCCTCCTGACATAATTCCACTAACTTCTCTTTCTTTTGCTCTCATTCTAAACGGGAGAAGGCTGTTTGAGTTGGTCACAGGGTAGGGTAACTAGTTGGCTGAGGAAAGTCACAGACTTCTTGATAGTGAAACTGAAACCATCTTCTGTTGATCCTACCTTTCACTTAAGAGATGTTCTCCTCTCATGAGACTAGTGCCCCGTTCATTCATTCTTTCTTCTGAAGGAGATTGTAAATTCCACATAGGATCTTGGTGGGGGAGGGACAGACTCTTTTAACAAATTTGTTTTTCCATCCATTTATTATTTCATTTGACAAATATATATTGAATACTTTCTGTGTGCTAGACACTGTGAAGGACACTTGTTATGAAGGCACAAGCTAAGCTCAGGGAATTTATAGTCTGATAGAGATGAGACGCTTGGGGACTGTCTTCTGTTTACTGTTAATCTCCAAAGGCTGACAGCAGGATGCCTGGCACACAGAAGGGGCTCTATTATATCTATCATATAGAGATATCTATTATATGAATACAGCAAAATAGCACAAGAAACAACAAAAATAACACAAGAAACTGTTCTACAAGGTACAAAGCTAACCGCGCCAAAGAGAGGTGTGGATATTGGGCTCTAGGAGAATTAAAAACCAAAACCCTAAAACCCCCAACACAGAATCCTCGAGCATGCCATAGTTGGTCACCATTTAAGCAGCGTGGCATTGGTCTCTTTTGGGCCAACCTTAGGCTTCTTTGATACTGTACCAGAGGCCCGTCTATCCCCAAATTACTCCCTCTCCAGTCCCTGGTGAGACACCTTCTTCTCCAAGAAGGTTTAAAATTATTGCTCTTAGATATTCAAATGGCTCGAAAATCTGGGCTTGAACATGGTTTCCAAAAGATCGAACGTGAGGATAAAATGCTTATTTCAGCCGGTCCCTCCGCAGTTTGGCTGAAAGAGTCCTGGAAGGCAGCCGGAAGCTGAGGCTGGAAGAGGCCTGAGCGGCACGGTCTCTGAGCACCGGCAGAGATCCTGGTGCGAGGAGCCCGGGAAGATTCCCAAAGACAGATTTCCGATTTCATCTATTTTTCCTTTTAAAAGTTTTTACCTGCATAGTAGGCACCATAATAAGAACTATTTTGTTTTGTTTTGTTTTTTTGAAGTTAGTTTTCTTGGTTTTAATTGACAATTTTACTAATTTCTATAGGCACTTAAAAAATTATTTTTCCATTTTTGGAGCTCATAACCACCCTTTTCCTTTAAAATGGCAAAATTAATTTCAGTATGGTATGTAAATTGATTTTAATGGCTGAATAATGCTTTCTAATTGTCCCTATTGAGAATGCATAGAATTTTTGGTCCCGTGACGGGGATATGTAAGCTCGGCTTCATTCTGGCCCCTTAGATGAGCTGCCATTTCATTATCTATAGCCTGCCCTCTGGAGGTCACAGTGGGTCACTGCAGATTGTTCTGTTAACAATGGAGCAGAAAGTTTGATCTCCGTATTAGGACGTCAACAGCAAAGGTCCAGTAGCAAAGTTCAGTAGTAATAGAAAGATATATACCAATGTGCATGTCATTTGGTTTGGAGCATATATTTCTCTCTTGTTTTAAAAATCTTCCCAATACAATAAAATAGGTTTTAGTTAACAGCTATGAAAGGAAGAATTGAACAAACAGGGGTAGGTGAAAAGGAGTGAGGAAAGGCAGACTAGGGAGAAAACACTAAAATGGGAGACAAAGTAAAATGCCTTCTTTCTATTCCTTCCTTAGTTCTTTGCTCCCCCCCTTCTCTCCCTTCTACCCTTCCTCCAACCCTTCAATCCTCCCTCCCTCCCTTCCTTCCTAGAATTGGCCCTGAGGTCCCGCATTAAAGAATAAACCTTTAAAACTTATACTTCATTTTTCCTATTACAGGAAAAAATTATGTCTTACATATGTTCTCAACAAGATATTCTGTCAAGCAAAATAGCAGAATGCTGCAAATTGCCCATACTTGAACTGGGTCAATGCATAATTCATGCAGAAAATGATGACAAACCTGAAGGCTTATCTCCAAATCTAAATAGGTTTTTAGGAGAAAGAGATTTCAACCAATTTTCTTCAAGGGAAAAAGATCTTTTCATGGCAAGGTAACACACTCGGTAAATGTATGTTCACATAAGTAAAGATTAGGATGTAGCTGACAGCTTTGTGTGGCTGACATGGGGAATGATAGCTATGGTTTTTGAGCTCAGCATGTGAGGGTGATACTAGAATGTAGAGTCAAAATATATTAAGCAGGTGAGTAGGGAATAAGGAAATGGGATCTATCTTACACTGATGGGACTTTCACTATATTAACTGAAGTTATATTTTATTTTGTATCAATTTCTCTGGGATCAGAAGCATTGTCATCTTTGTATGGATTACTCATATAAAGACCACCACTGAGCTTCCAAATAAGATCCGAGTATTTTGTGATAAGAAGGGCTCATGGTTAAGAACGTGCTTTTTCATTGTGCATGTTTTAAGAACTTTCTCCCAAAGTATAACTCAATAGATAATGGTAGATAGAAGGGCTTTTATTAGAACAGTTTATTTGCTATTTATTTAATGTACGTTTTATTTTTGTAAGAAAATCAAAACATATGTTGAGACACTTGCAGTATAGTAGTTAATTGTATCGATATAATTGATAGCACATGTTCTCATTCTATTTGCCTTTAAGGGAAGCAAGCAGTCAAGTTAATACATTGCCCGTTATTGTACAGTGTCCTATGGACACCATCAGAGGAGAGATTTTTGCAACTCTTAGGATATTATGCCTAATGATCTCCAAGAGTCTTTATAAATTTAAGAGTCTGGTTCTAATGTAAGAATGAAAATAATGGCCCGATTTTCTTTTTAATATTCCCTAAGGATATCACTTTATCGTTGCTTTCAGATTGGACATTCACACATCATTTGCTAAATAAAATTATGCACACAAGAACAAAGTCCAGATTGAAAAAACCTGCATTGACAATTTATTGGTGGCAGAACTAAATATGACTTACTTCTATAACTTGGAAATACAATTAGTAAATCCAAGAATTATCTTTAAATTCACCCACCCACATATCCAACGCTAATTGCTTAACAGAAACAGTTCTTCACTTAGAAAGGTTCTTTGCAGTAGAAATCTTCTCAGCTGAGAATGGTCTTCCCCCAGATCTTTATATAGCTTCCTTCATCCAGGTTCTGTTCCAAAAGAGCAGTCCAAAGAGACATTTCTTAACCAATGCTGTCAATCAGGAGTCACTTTTCCCCTTCTGTTGTATCTTCTCTTCACTGATTATCACCACCTGAATTTGATGACCTATTTCTTGCTTATTCAATTCTGTATGCTTTATTTATTCAATAATGTATGCTTTTGAGAAGTCAGGCATTTTATCTTATACATTATTGAATCCTTACTGCTTAGAGAAATGCTTGCATAGAGTCGGCACTGGAAAAACATTTGTTGAATGAATGACTGTGAAGCTCATAATTGAAAAACCCAGGTGAAGAGTGCAGAAGAAAACAAAACACCATTTAAAACAGTTGGAGGGATTGTTATTTGTATTAGTTTTACCATGCATATAGTTCAAGTCATAATTTGATTTCCAGGTTTATGTATTTGAATTTTAACTTCTACATGCCATATAACCCAGGAATATATTGTCTCTTAATTCCAATAACATGATATTTTTTCACACATATTCCAGATTTACTTATGAATATTCGAGAAGACATACGAAACTTGCTGTCCCAGTTGTTCTAAGAGTCGCTAAAGGATACCAGGAGTTATTGGAGAAGTGCTCCCAGTCTGAAAACCGTCTTGAATGCCAGGATAAAGGGGTAATTTGCTCTAGCTTTAGGGACAGTCTGAAAACCTGCATGGATATTACCCATTAAAAATACTGGTTTTTTTGAGAGCATCTAGTTATTAACTAGTAGCTAACGAGTTATATCTATGGAGTAGTCATCTAGACATTAAGTAGTTATTAACTAGTAGTCAACAACTAGTGGCCTACTTTAGAAGTAAAAATGTTAACCAAAAGTTCCTTGACACACAGAATAAAAATAATATTCATTGTTGAACAGTTCCAGAAAAGCAGGAATTTATACAGAAAGAACTGTAGTCCTTTATCCAAAGATTGAATTCTGTGTGATTCATAAAATTTTAATCTCCCCAAAGTCCATTTGTTTTAATTCTCACAATTCACACTTTATTATCCTTAGTATTAAAAAACCTCTAAAATTGTTTTTTCTAAGATTGGTGTCATAATAAAATAACATATTATTGATCAATTTTTACAAAGTTTTGTGTTCAGGGAGAGAAAAAAGTATGTAATAATGCTTGTATTTTCAGGAAGAAGAATTAGAGAAATACATCCAAGAAAGCCAAGCATTGGCAAAACGAAGCTGTGGCCTCTTCCAGAAGCTAGGAGAATATTACTTACAAAATGCGTATGTTTTTTGTTTTTTTGCGTATGTTTTTTTAACAGTATTTTTAGTGATTTAAAATGATGAAATGGTGAGGGGAAATAGCAACCTAAATTAGTCACCCAACACTACTCTAATTTCAGCCCCTATTTCAGATCGGAAATCGGTGTAATCTGATCACCCAGTTTCCCTTGGGAGAAGGTGGGGATCCCCATTTCCCTCTTTAGGGAGGAGGAAGAATGATTTGTGAAGGTCTGATCTTTGGTACTGGCTTTGGGTTCCCCAAATTGTGCAGATTTTTGCAGAAAAGCTATTTATTCTGTTGCAGTCTGTCATCGTCAAAACATGGAATAGATCAAAATTACAATCAGTGAAGCTTTGAGGTTGGGAATAGAAGTCAGCCTATCATCCAGCGTTTGTTTTCCCATTGTGATATGTTGATAGAATAGAAGTACAGGGGGTGGTTGTTAGAGTAAATGCATCTCGAAAGGTGGTCCCAGTGCCGTGTGGATAAAGCAAATGAGCTGACCTCATGGCTTCTGATACCAAAAGAGGGTCTTTGAGGAGTGAGGAGTCCCAAAACTCACAAATGATTCAGGATTTGGTGAAAAATGTTTCTTCCAGGTTCCTTGTTGCGTACACAAAGAAGGCCCCTCAGCTGACCCCACCTGAGCTGATGGCCTTCACCAGGAAGATGGCAACCGCAGCAGCTACTTGTTGCCAACTCAGTGAGGACAAACAGTTGGCCTGTGGCGAGGGAGCGGTGAGTGTTTTGTTTAGTCCCATTGTTTCTGCCCCGTGTGGCTTGAAATAGTCTCATGATTCCCACCTAGGGCAAATGGTAAAAACCACTGTGGAGATGGCTTTACCAGGCTTGTTCAACTCGTTACAGTTGGAGAGGGCATGAACTCAGCTCAGAAAAGTTGGCATGTGGCTAGGCCGCCTGTCCTTCTAGAATGGCTGGTGGGAGTGGGGCCGGGGTATCCAGCACTGTCTGAGCAAGATTTATGGACAGGAAAGATATAACAACCAACAAGTCGTTCAATTCAAGATTTCTTCTTTTTGTTCACTATATACTTTATTGTTAAAAAGAAGAAGAAAAAGAAAACCAAGGAGTGAGCCTACTGGACTTGAAACTCCCCTACACCTTGAGGCCCTGCTTCTCACCAGCCACCTTTCCTAAACCAACATGGAGACCATCACTTCACCCTAATAACAACATAGCAATTCTTCAGGATTATTCTAAAGACCCACACTGCACTTCTTTTAAAAAATGTATTCTCTCATTGAACGATTATACTACTCCCTTTTGAAATGCCCCATTATCATCTTCATTTTATAGATAGAGAAAATGAAGCTCAAAGAAGTTATGTTAGGACCAATGTCTCCCAGGTAGGAAATGGTGGGGCTGATATTTGAATGCATATGCACCTCTTCCCGGAGCCCAAGCTCCAGCACCCAAGGCCATACCTTCTTCAGAATTTCCTTGCTTGTCTCACACACCTCCACTGCTGCTATTATCCCCCTGCATCTAGTTCACCCATGTATCTGAGTTACGCCATTGTGCACCCATGAGCACTGCTTTGGTCTAATGGATGCAGTGAAAAAAATGTGCATTGAGTTAAAAAAATAGAAAGCTTCACTTCTGAGAGATGAAAATTAGTCATTTTATTTTCAGCCATACTTACGTATTTGCCTTTTGTAGTATAATCTTATTATATTAGGGACATTTTCCCCCTTTAACAAGGCAAAGAGTATAGAGCAGGGTAAGTCCTTCTGAATAATAACATGACTTTCTAGTTAGTAATGCCAGTCATCTTTATTTTCTAATGTCACTAGCATCACACGTAAGATTGCAGTCTGAATTTTCTTTCATTATTTTTTCCCTTAAAATCACGATTGTGAACAAAGTTGTACATTTATTGTTGCCCTTATCCTCTTTTTCCTTTTTCTGATACTGAGGACTTATTTGCTAGCTAGTCATCGTGTCTTGGAATTTTCCACCAAAAGTTAGGAGTGAAAGGATTCCTGTGATTCAGAATCATCTTCATCATTTATTGAATTCCACACATTGAGAGGCTGCAGGGACACAGGACTTCATAACAGATCAGAAGTGTAGGTTCTGGAAGCCTCCTGCCCACGTCCTCATCCCACTTTCACCACTTGTTAGTAGCGTCACTCTGGAAAGCGAGTTATTTCTCTAGGCTTCAGCTTTTTCATCTGACATTTGGGAATAAGAATTGTTACCACCCACACTGTCTTAAATGAGGTAATCCTTGTAACTCATTCAGCACTGGCCTGATACACAATATACACACAAAACATGTTGACCCTTATTACAAGTTATTGCTAGGTGTTTAAGAAATATCTCTGACATGTGGAAGGTAGGAGGATTCTACATTAGGAGAGCCTTAAAAGACACCTCCCCCCCACACACATTTTGGCCTTCTTTCTTTTCTTCTTTATTTTTAAGGTTTATTTATTTATTTTAGGGGGTGGGGAGGTGCAGAGGGAGAGAGAATCTCCAGCAGACTCTGAGCTGAGCACAGAGCCGCAGATGGGCTGATCCCAGATTCTAAGGTCATAACCTGAGCCGAAATCAAGAGTCAGACACGTAACCGACTGAACCACCCAGTGCCCCAGCCTTACTTCTTTTCAATTAGGATTATATATTAGCTGTATGCATGCATGTGTGCATGTATGTATGTATATGAATGCGTTAGGCTTGTGCTATTCTTACCTTCAGAAAGCGATTCTCTGGATCTGCAAAATAAAATAGAAAGCTCAGCTAGGTATACGTAAGAAATTTAAGCCATGTATTGATTTCCTAGGTCAGGGCAGATAATTTTTTCCCCTTTGGAAGTAGGTGTGTAAGTGGAAGTGTATTTCAAATAGCTGACAGAACTAGCTGAAAGGACTATCTTCAACATTACCTATGGAAAATCTGCCACTAAATGGTGAGGTTTATCCCAAACAAATGGGTAAAAAAGAATCTGCAATGTGGCAACACATGACCCTACACAGGTAGCAAATTTTTCTGTAATATTTATAAATTACTGGGCATCAAAAATCGCAACGATTCTCTGGAAACCTGAATCAACTTAGTGGCTAATGCTGAGTTGCTTTGCTGTCTTCTTTCTCATTCTCCTAACCAGGCTGACCTTATTATTGGACAATTATGCATCAGGCACGAGGAGACTCCTGTAAACCCTGGTGTTGGTCAGTGCTGCACTTCTTCATACGCCAACAGGAGGCCTTGTTTCAGCAGCTTAGTGGTGGATGAAACATACACCCCTTCACCCTTCTCTTCTGACAAGTTCATCTTCCATAAGGATCTGTGCCAAGCTCAGGGTGTAGCACTGCAAAGAATGAAGCAACAGTAAGAAATTGTCATTTGTTAGCATGGAGAAGACTAACAATAATAAATAGTAGTTGAGATTTCTGCCTTACACACCCACCAATCTTGGGCTCATTAGGAGAAATTATTGCCCCAAAGCACTGACAGTGGCTTTTAAAATAGTTTTGTCTCAGTGTCTTCACAGCCTCCTTGGAACATAGGTCTGGAAAAATTCACAAGGGCAGACGATTTTTTGTTTGTAAAAATAGTCTCCATTGTGACTATTGTTGTGATATGTGTTGGGACTGAGGGAAAGTGGGCAATCTATTTTGGAGAATTGGGATATGTCTTGGCAGTAAGTTTGGGTATTTCCATTCCAAAACACTGGAAAAACACCATTGAACCTTTTTTCACACTGTTTACTTTTTGAAGAGAATAACCATAATATTTGATTCAACCATGAAGTATGGGTGTTATGAGATAGAATGCACATTTCATTTCATTGTATGAGGCATCCTGTAATGGGGTGATGGTAATCCAAGTCAATGGAACTTATGTTCTCCAAATTCCCATGCATTTTAATAGCCACTTGCTTTGGAAATGGTCTTCCTTCATTTCGGAAAACCTGTTCTTCCCTTTTCCGTTGTCACAATCCGTGTCATGTCCTGAGGTACAGTAAGAATGCTGCCTCCTCTGACAGGTCTTCTTCCCTATTCCCCAGTCAACATCAATTCCCATATGAAAGTGTTGCTAACTGAGTAGCACAGATGATTGGTGGAGCCAGTGCTCAGGTAAGGGTGTGATAATTATGGATGGCAGGAGTTTGGAAATCTGGGCCTTTGAGTATGGATAGGATGTACTCTAGAGTGGAGAACTGGAAAGGATATTCCAGGTAAGTAAGAAAAAGACCGTGTCTTACCACACGTAAGCACGGTGGAACTATAAAATCATGTTTCAGCTATAATCTGCACAAATCCAGACCAGTAGAACACCTGTCTGTTTCTAGCCTCAGTCTTTCTGATGAAGGCATTGGACAGAGTAGGGGTTGTAAGTCTGGTGATGGGTTGATGGAGTAAGGTTTGGGGGCAGAGGGTTGAGAGGGCCCTAAAAATTCTCCACTAGGAAGGCTTTAGAAAAATACCTTTGCATAACAGATTTCTCTTTTATTTTGTTTAAATTATAGGTTTCTCATTAACCTTGTGAAGCAAAAGCCACAAATAACAGAAGAACAACTTGAGGCTGTCATTGCAGATTTCTCTGGTCTACTGGAAAAGTGCTGCCAAGGCCAAGAGCAGGAAGCCTGCTTTGAGGAAGAGGTACGTGCAGCTCATTTTCACATTCGAAATCCTTGGGAGGGCATTTCCTGTAATGCATAATGAAAAGAATTTTCCACTAATCTATAACTTGAAAATAATGCCAGAGAGATTTAAATTAATTTAGAAATAGATTAAGGGATTTTATGATATTTAAGAAATAATCCCAATTTTCTCACTAAATATTAGGAAGAAGCATAATTTTCAAATATGTTAAGAGAATTAGTAAGTTTGATTTATTTCCTGGTAAACTATAAAGTGAATATGTAATTAATTGAAGATAATTTAGACAGTTTCTGGCCTAAAGACTGATCAATTCAGCTAAATGGATTAAGAGGATTTAATAGCAAATTAATTGTGCAAACAAGATATTGGGGGAATATTTATTAAAAATATTTTTAAACTCATTTAGGAGCATACCTTGGTATTCCAACAGACTAGTAATTAGGAATTATCTTAATCTTATTATTTAGCAATTTTAACTGGATTTATAATTGGCTACATTTAGTAAGCCTTTAGTTTATGTTACTAGATATATTTGAATATAGCATCATTATAATTTTATTTATTTATTTTAAAAAATATTTTATTTATTTATTTGAGAGAGAGAGAGAGAGCACAAGCAAAGGGAGTGGCAGAGGGAGAAGCAGGCTCCCCATGAGCAGGGAGCCCGATGTGGGGCTCGATCCCAGGACCCTGAGATCATGACCTGAACCGAAGGCAGACGCTTAACCGACTGAGCCACCCAGGCGCCACGCATCATTATAATTTTAAAAGATATCCTGTAATTCTGCCTTTTTGTCAAGTGTACACTTACCAGTATATGTCTGTGTTTTTAGTAGAAGAGGGTGGGACACCGATAACCAAATCAGATAAAACAAAACTGATAACATAGGTTTGATGCAAACCATTTCTGATATATATGCTACAAAAAGAAAAATGTCCCTTGATGAGAGAAGACATTCATTTAGATATAGAGACCATTAGCACACAGTGGTTATACTTTCTCTGCAAACCTTCCAGTTGCTATGACTGACATGTGAAGGGAGGTGAGGGGTGTGGTGACAATTGGTCACAATCTGGAGATTGGCATAGGAAGAACACACTATCTATACTGTAGGGGTGAGTGGATTTTTTTTTTCTCTGACTTCCATTGTCCCAGCTTGTTGGCATCAGAGATGTACTTGAATTCACCCCTAGATAGTGGAGAGTTCACTGTGTAACTGACACAGTCATCCATGTCTTCGTCGGCTGATTCTTATTTGTTTATATTTTTCAGGGTCCAAAACTGATTGCAAAGACTCGTGCTGCTTTGGGAGTTTAAATTACTTCAGGTAACAAAAATTCAGACAAGGATAAATATAATGATCATTCTCCCGAAGTACTGATCCATAGTGAAATATGTCCTGAGACCTACCATTAAATTCTTTCTTTTCTTAAGATATTATTTTTATTTACTTGACATAGAGAGAGGGAACACAAGCAGGGGGAGTGGGAGAGGGAGAAGCAGGCTCCCCTCAGAGCAGGGAGCCCGATGCGGGGCTCAATCCCAGGACGCTGGGATCATGACCTGAGCCGAAGGCAGACACTTAACCAACTGAGCCACCCAGATGCCCCCATTAAATTCTTTTCTTAAAAAATAAATGCAATGCAGCAGAAAGTTTATTTTAAAAACACTGGAACAAAGTTGTGTCCACCATGGTAAATCAGTGACTCAACAACCTCAAAATTCTCTTAGGTTATTTCTTTTTAGGTTATTTCTAAGGTTTCAGCAAATGCCATCAGAAGACCTTCCCTTCTACTTAGTATTTCCCTGATGTAAAATAATAGAACCAGTTACCTTCTGCACCCATTCACTGAATCGGTACTTAGTATATTTTTGTTCTTATTACAGGGGGAAGAAAAGAAGACAAAATAAGTCTTTATGGTTTGGTGTGAATCTTTTCCTTTAATTGTAACTGAGATAGTGCTTTTTGTGAATTAATGAAATGATGAAGACTTTAATGTGAGATTTCTCTATCATATAAATAAAGTATCTCCAATTTTTTCCTTTTTACCTAGCCTGCTTCTTTATGAAAGTTTATAGATGACCTTTAAAAATAGTTATGTATACCATTGTCTGAAGCAGATTCTGATAAAAAAACATTGGGTCTTGGTTGTTATAGGAGATTAAAGCCACTCAAGGATGGATTTACAACCCTAAAGGCTAGATGCCTTGGTGCACTAAAAAGATGTTCAAGTTAAGCACTGTGATGCCAGGGCACTTTGCTCATTAAAATGACCACTTATGTATTCGAACAGATACACTGGAGATGAAAAAAGAAATTATTATGCTTTTATGGGATCCATCAAGAATGATACTACTCAAAATTTAACATCTTTTTTTCTCCATCTTGTTCAGTTCTTTATTCACAGACATTTTAAAATATAAGTAAGGGTTTATTGTAGTTGTTTTGATTAAATATTAATATATTTAGCCATTGATTTTTCTTAGTTCACAAGTGTTTATTGAGCACTCACTGGGTACAAGTTCCCGTTCTGGGTGTGGTCACTGTCCTCCAGGTGCTCCAGTAGAGAAGAAAGCAACTAATAGCAATGCAACGAGATTATGGTCACCATAGAGGTGGCAACAAATTGTGGAGCAAATCAATGGGTAGATGAGGCCAGCTCTGCCTGGGGAAAGGTTCACACTGAAAGAGACAGACTTCTAAGAAGAACCTTGGAAGATGAGTGGGCATTCGTCAGTTCACGTAAAGGAGAAGTCCAATTCATTAGAGAGGAAAACATAGCCTATGACAAAACACAATAAATTGTTTTAGGGCAGTACTAGGTGGGTAGGAAGGATATAGATCTAGAAGATGAAGCAAGATACATAAACTGTAGGATTGAGAAGATTCTCATAAGTTTTATTCCAAAGGGTTTGGACAATATCTTATAAGTAACAGGGATCAAAGTGATATCTAAGCAGAGAAGAATGACCATGGTTAGTTTTTAGGAAGATAACTCATGAGATATGGAGGATGGGGAGTATGTGCGGGGGTGGGGGGGGGAAGAAGAGGGGCAAGGTCAGCAAGTGGTGCAAAAAGATTAGCCCATCAATAGGGAGGCTGTTTATCATATTAGTTCTAAATAGAAATCTAAAAATTACATTCATGCTTTGGCCTCTGCTCCAGGAGAAAACAATTGCTCCAGACCAACAAAATGAGCTTTCAGATCTAACTCAATTGCTTAGTACTTGATATTCTTCTTTCAGTTCTATTGTCACATCTGTGGACCTTGTCTGATTTTGGTGTAGTTCTAAAAGGTATTAACTCAGAGATCACAATAAGGCAAGGTAGAATTCAGTATAAAAGCTTTAAACAGGAAAAATTTTTTTTATTATTAAGAGGAAAGTTCAATGAAGATAAAACTGTTAGGAAAATTTATGAGCCAAATGACATTTCACTGACATATATAAAGAAAGAAAATGATTGGAAACACGAGGACAAAGTATCACAAACACAAGAGTAAACTGGAAATTTTAGAGCATTTCTACTTCTTTGGAAAAACAAGTTGGGTAAACCATAAAGTAGAAAAGTGCATAGTAAAGGTTACGATGATTTCCATGCTGCAAAATGCAGTGGTCAATTCTCAGTCCTTACCTGATTTCTCGCAGCACAATTTGACACATTTGATCACTCCTTTCTCCTTGAAACATTTACCTACTTGGCATCTGCATTTTCTTCCAATCTTATTGGCTGTGTCTCCTCAGTCTTCACTGCATTTTCTGCAACTCTTTGACCTATAAATGTTGGAGTGTCCCAGAGCAACTCTTCCTGAATCTAAACTCGCTCCCTAGGCGATCTCATCTAGACTTAGTGTATTAATACCATCTAGAGGTTGACAACACATATTTTTATCTCCACCCTGGATTTCTTCCTTTCTTTCCAGGCTCCTGTGTCACTTTCTCCCTGACATCTTCATGTTGATAATGCAGAGACAACTCAAACATAACACATTCCAAACTGGACTCCATCCTGTCCCAAACTTGTGTCTCCCTTTGTCTTGTCCATCCTTCTTTTTGCTCCAGCCAGAAGTCTTAGAGTCATCTATGATTTCTTTTTCCATATCACCCCTACATTCAACCTATGAGCAAAGCCTGTTGGTTCTACCTTCAGAGTATATCTGGAATTTGACTCTTTCTCCATACCCTTAGTACCAGTCACAATAATACCACACATGGATTCTTGCAATATCTTCCTAATTGGTCTCCCCTCAAGTACCCTTGACCAACCCCCAGCTCTGGTCTCAACATGGTAATTGAAATGATCCTTTACACCTAAGTACATTATACCACTTTTCCGCTTAAAACCTCTAATGTTTCCCATCTCACTCAGAGTAAAATGAAAAGTCTGTCCACTGACCCTACATGATGATACCTTTTTGTCCTCTTCTCTTTCCCCTTTTCCATTGGGTCTTTTTGCTCAGGCACAATGGCCTGCTTCTTTGCTGTTCTTCAAGTTACCAATTCATTTCCTGCTGAGTTTTGCCCTTGTGATTCTTCTCACTTGGAAAACTGCCCTCAGATATATGGGGCTCACTCCAACACCTCCTCGGGCTTCAACTCATTATCATCTGCAGGATGATGTCTTCCTTGACTGACCTATTTTAAGTTGTACCCCTTTACCTACCTTCCACACCACTTATCACCATCTGACATACACTTGATTTTACTTGTTTATTTATTTTCTGTCTATCCACACTAGTGTAAGGCCCTGAGGAGAGCAAATTTGGTCTGTTTTGTTCACTTCTATTATCCTCAGCATACAGAACATCTCCTGGAACATAATAAGCATTCCATAAATATTTGTTGGATATGTGGGTGAATCGCACATGCCATGGGCTGTATTTTTTTTTTTTTATAACATGGTGAACTAGAGGGGTTACTAAGTCCATCTTCTTTTTTATTTTAAATTTAATTTAATTTTATTATGTTACATTAGTCACCATACAAAACATCATTAGTTTTTGATATAGTGATCCATGATCATTGTTTTTGTATAACACCCAGGGCTCCATGCAGTACGTGCCCTCCTTAATACCCATCACCGAGCAAACCCATCCCCCCACACCCCGTCCCTCTAAAACTCTCAGTTTGTTACTGGGAGTCCATAGTCTCTCATGGTTTGTCTCTCCCGCCGATTTCCCCCCCTTCATTTTTCCCTTCCTTCTCCTAATGTCCTCCATGCTATTCTTTATGTTCTGCAAATAAGTGAAACCATATGATGATTGACTTTCTCTGCTTGACTTATTTCACTTAGCATAATCTCCTCTAGTCCCATCCATGTTGATGTAAAAGTTGGGTATTCATCCTTTCTGATAGCTGAGTAATATTCCATTGTATATACGGACCACATCTTCTTTATCCATTCATCTCAGCTGGGCATCTCAGCTCTTTCCACAGTTTGGCTATTGAAGACATTGCTGCTATGCTGCTATGAACATTGGGGTGCATATGGCCCTTCTTTTCACTACATCTGTGTCTTTGGGGTAAATACCCAGTAGTGCAATTGCATCAGTTGGGTCATACGGTAGCTCTATTTTTAATTTTTTAAGGAACCTTCACACTGTTTTCCAAAGTGGCTGTACCAACTTGCATTCCCACCAACAGTGTAAGAGGGTTCCCCTTTCTCCATAACCTCTCTAACATTTGTTGTTTCTTGCCTTGTCAATTTTTGCCATTCTAACTGGTGTAAGGTGGTATCTCAGTGTGGTTTTGATTTGAATTTCCCTGATGGCTAATGATGATGAACATTTTTTCATGTATCTGTTAGCCATTTGTAGGTCTTCTTTGGAGAAGTGTCTATTCATGTTTTCTGCCCATTTTTTGACTTGATTATTTGTTTTTTGGGTGTTTGAGAAGTTCTTTATAGATCTTGGAAATCAGCGCTTTGTCTGTAGTGTCATTTGCAAATATCTTCTCCTATTCTGGGGGTTGCCTCTTTGTTTTGTTGACTGTTTCCTTTGCTGTGCAGAAGCTTTTTATCTTGATGAAGTCCCAAAAGTTCATTTTTGCTTTTGTTTCACTAGCCTTTGAAGACGTATCTTGAAAGAAGTTACTGTGGCCGATGT
This sequence comes from Phoca vitulina, assembly GCF_004348235.1. NCBI lineage: Eukaryota > Metazoa > Chordata > Mammalia > Carnivora > Phocidae > Phoca > Phoca vitulina. Next base: position 53,290,324 of record NW_022589706.1, read on the forward strand.
CGAAGAGGTTACTGCCTATGTTCTCCTCTAGGATTTTGATGGATTCCTGTCTCACATTGAGGTCTTTCATCCATTTTGAGTTTATCTTTGTGTATGGTGTTAGAGAATGGTCAAGTTTCATTCTTCTGCGTGTGGCTGTCCAATTTTCCCAGCATCATTTATTGAAGAGACTGTCTTTTTTCCATTGCATATTTTTTCCTGCTTTGTCAAAGATTATTTAACCATAGAGTTGAGGGTCCATATCTGGGTTCTCTATTCTGTTCCATTGGTCTATATGTCTATTTTCGTGCCAGTACCATGCTGTCTTGGTGATCACTGCTTTGTAATATAGCTTGAAATCGGGCAATGTGATGCCCCCAGCTTTGTTTTTCTTTTCCAACATTTCCTTGGTGATTCGGGGTCTTTTCTGATTCCATACAAATTTTAGGATTGTTTGTTTTTATCACTTTGAAAAGTGTCATTGGAATTTTGATTGGGATGGCATTGAAGGTGTAGATTGCTCTGGGTAGCATAGACATTTTAACAATGTTTATTCTTCTGATCCATGAGCATGGAATGTTTTTCCATCTTTCTGTGTCTTCTTCAATTTCTTTCATGAGTGTTCTGTAGTTCCTAGAGTATAGATCCTTTACCTCTTTGGTTAGGTTTATTCCGAGGTATCTTATGTTTTTTGGTGCTATTATAAATGGAATCATTTCTCTAATTTCTCTTTCTACAGTTGCATTGTTAGTGTATAAGAAAGCAACTGATTTCTGTGCATTGATTTTGTATCCTGCCACATTACTGAATTGCTGTATGAGTTCTAGTAATTTGGGGGTGGAATCTTTGGGATTTTCCACATAAAGTGTCATGTCATCTGCAAAGGGAGAGAGTTTGACTTCTTCTTTGCCAATTTGAATACCTTTTACTTCTTTTTGTTGTCTGATTGCTGTTGCTAAGACTTCTAGTACTATGTTGAACAATAGGGGTGAGAGTGGGCATCCTTGTCATGTTCCTGATCTTAAGGGAAAGGCTCTCAGCTTTTCCCCATTGAGGATGAGATTCGCTGTGGGTTTTTCATAGATGGATTTTATGAACTTGAGGAATTTTCCCTCTATCCCTATACTCTGAAGAATTTTAATCAGGAAAGGATGTTGTATTTTGTCAAATGCTTTTTCTGTGTTAATTGAGAGGACCATATGGTTCTTCTCTCTCCTCTTATTAATGTGTTCTATCACATTGATTGATTTGCGAATGTTGAACCACCCTTGCATCCTGGGGATAAATCCCACTTGGTCGTGGTGGATGATCCTTTTAATGTATTGTTGGATCCTATTAGCTAGGATTTTGTTGAGAATTTTGGAATCCATATTCATCAGGGATATCCATCTGAAATTCTCCTTTTTGATGGGGTCTTTGCTTGGTTTGGAGGTTAAGGTAATGCTGGCCGCATAGAATGAGTTTGGAAGTTTTCCTTCTGTTTCTATTTTCTGAAACATCTTCAGGAGAATAAGTATTATTTCTTCTTTGAATGTTTGGTAGAATTCCCCAGGGAATTCATCAGGCCCTGGACTCTGTTTTTTGGGAGGTTTTTGATCACTGCTTCAAATCTCCTTACTGGTTATTGGTCTATTCAGGTTGTCAATTTCTTCCTGTTTCAGTCTTGGCAGTTTATAGGTTTCCAGGAAGGCATCCATTTCTTCCAGGTTGCTTAATTTATTGGCATGTTGGTAATAATTTCTAATAGTTGTTTCTATTTCCTTGATGTTAGTCGTAATCTCTCCCCTTTCATTCATAATTTTATTAATTTGGGTCCTTTCTCTTTTCTTTTGGATAAGTTTGGCCTGTGGTTTATCAGTCTTATTAAAATTCTTTCAAAGAACCAGCTTCTAGTTTCGTTGATCTGATCTACTGTGTTTCTGCTTTCTAATTCATTGATCTCTGCTCTAATCTTAATTATATCTCTTCTAATGTGTGGCTTAGGCATCGTTTGTTGCTTTTTCTCTAGTTCTTTAAGGTGTAAAGTTAATTGGTGAATTCGGGATTTTTCTATTTTTTTTGAGTGAGGCTTGGATGGTTATGTATTTCCCCCTTAGGACCGCCTTTGCAGTATCCCATAGGTTTTGGACCGATGTGTTTTCATTCTCATTGGTTTCCATAAATTGTTTAAGTTCTTCTTTGATTTCCTGGTTGACCCAAACATTCTTGAGCAGAGTGGTCTTTAGCTTCCATGTGTTTGAATTTCTTCCAAATTTTTTCTTGTGATTGAGTTCCAGTTTTAAAGCATTATGATCTGAGAATATGCAGGGAATAATCTCAATCTTTTGGTATCGGTTGAGACCTGATTTGTGACCCAGTATGTGGTCTATTCTGGAGAAAGTTCCATGTGCGCTTGAGAAGAATGAATATTCTGGTGTTTTAGGGTGGAATGTTCTGTATATATCTATGAGGTCCATCTGGGCCAGTGTGTCATTCAAAGCTCTTGTTTCTTTGTTGATTTTCTGCTTAGATGATCTGTCTATTGCTGAGAGTGGAGTATTGAGGTCTCCTAGAATTAATGTATTGTTATCAATATGACTTTTTATTTTGGTTAACAGTTGGCTTATGCAGATGGCTGCTCCTGTGTTGGGGGAGTAGATATTTACAACTGTTAGATCTTCTTGTTGGATAGACCCTTTAAGAATGATATAGTGTCCTTCTGTGTCTCTAACTACAGTCTTTAGTTTAAAATCTAATTTGTCTGATATAAGAATTGTTACTCCAGCTTTCTTTTGAGGTCCGCTGGCATGGAAGATGGATCTCCACCCCTTCACTTTCAGTCTGGATGTATCTTTAGGTTCAAAATGAGTCTCTTGTAGGCAGCATATGGATGGGTCCTGTCTTTTTATCCAATCTGCAACCCTGTGCCATTTTATGGGAGCATTTAAGCCGTTTACATTGAGAGTGATTATTGAAAGATGTGAATTTATTGTCATCATGTTGCCCTTGAAGTCCTTGTTTCTATAGATTGTCTCTGTAAATTTCTGTTGTATATCACTCTTGGGGTCTTTCTCCTTTTATAGAACCTCCCTTAATATTTCTTGCAGGGCCAGCTTAGTGGTCACATATTCTTTCAGTTTCTGCCAGTCTTGGAAGCTCTGCATCTCTCCATCCATTCCAAATGACAGCCTTGCCAGATAAAATATTCTTGGCTGCATGTTCTTCTCGGTTAGTACCCTGAATATGTCTTGCCAACCCTTTCTGGTTTGCCAGGTCTCTGTGGATAGGTCTGATGTTATTCTGATGTTCCTCCCTCTGTACGTAAGGAATCTCTTCCCCCCAACTGCCCTTAAGATGGTCTCCTTGGTTCTAAGATTTGCGAGTTTTACTATTACATGCCAGGGTGTTGGCCTGTTTTCCTTGATCTTGGGAGGGGTCCTCTCCTCTCTAAGACACGAATGTTTGTTTTATTCCTCAGATTAGGGAAGTTCTCAGCTTCAATTTGCTCAAATATATCTTCTAGTCCTCTCTCTCTCTCCACCCCCTCAGGGATCCCAATAATTCTGACATTGGAACGTTTCATGGTATCACTTATTTCTCTGATTCTGTTTTCATGGACTTTGAGTTGTTTCTCCCTGGCCTTCTCTTTATCCTTCTTTTCTATCAGTTTGTCTTCTAGATCACTAATTCATTCTTCTGCCTCACTTACCCTAGCTGTTAGATTATCTAGATTAGATTGGATCTCATTGATAGCATTTTTAAGTTCTGCCGGTTCAGTTTTCATTTCTGCCCTTAGAGACTCTATGTTGCCATTAATCAATTTCTCCATTCTAGCTATTGTCTTCACAACTGTTACCCCGAATTCCATCTCTGACATCTTGGTTATATCTGTATCCATTTGTAAATCTGTGGCAGAGGTCACAGTCTCTGAGTCTTTCCTATTTTGGGGGTTCCTCCTCCTAGTCATTCCGTTGAGGGGTGGTTGAGGGAATGTACAGATTCCAAATTATTGACCACAACCCAAGGAAGATGCACCTGTTTTATAGGGACCTTAGGGTTGTCGGCCTCTTGTTCTCCCAGCCTGTCTTCTGGGGGAGAGGCCTGCCATGCTGTTACTCAGGCAACCCTGTTTGGGCAGAGTTGCCCTGCCCCCTGTGGTGGGGGATGGGCTCAGTGAAAACCGGTTTTGGGGTGCTTTTGTTCTCTGGTGCCTTACCCTGGCGGCTTTCCACATCTCTTCCAAAAGTCAGAGCAGAAGAGATCATTTCCAACCCTCTGCCTCAGAGCAGAGAGATCACAGTCTATTCTTCAGTGAGGTCTCCAGGCCACACTACCTCCGTTTCTGTCTGTGCTGCTATAAATTTCAGCGTCCTGGGTTGTGAGCCCCTCAGCAGCACTCCCAGTCCTTGCCTCCAGGTCGGGGCACATCTCTGCCCTTTCTGCTTCTAAAACCGCTAGCCACCCCCAGTTCACACACTCGGCCCACTGCTCCGGGTTTTAGTCCAAGGGGCTGCCCTAACATCCTTTCCCCACTGCTACCGGTCTGCTAGTCTGTGCCCTGTCCCCAGAGCAGGAGGCTTGTGCTCACCAGGGGTGCAGGATCCCCATGGCTCCCTCCCCCTTCCGTTTATTTTTGGATATCTGCCCATGGAATCACAGCTCCCCGCTTCATACCTTGAAGCCAACCGCCTCCGATATTCTGTTTTTAGAGATCCAAATATATCTTCTTACCTCTCAGGCTGATTTTGTGGGTGTTCAGAGTGGTCTGGTAGATACCCAGCTCAGTTCCGGGGGACTGGTTGAAATAGGGTCCCCTATTCCTCCGCCATCTTTTCCTCTTTTGCTAGGTCCATCTTCTAATGGTCACACCAGGAAGAAGGAGAAACATAGGTCTAAGAAATTAATATAAAAACATGAGAAACCACTGAGGAAGTTAAAGTCCCTTAAGATCTGGTGTGTGTAGCAGTCTAGGGTAGCTGGCTTCAAAGACAGTGGATAGGTGATGGGGGGAGGGGTGGATTTTATTTATTTATTTATTTCTCACATTTTTATTTACATTCCAGTTAGTTAACATACAGTATAATATTAGTTTCAGGTGTAGAATTTAGTGACTGAAAACTTCCATACAACACCTGGTACTCATCACAACAAGTGCCCTCCTTAGTCCCCATCACCTATTTCACCCCTCCCCCACCTACTTCCCGTCTGGTGACCATCAGTTTGTTCTCTAGAGTTAAGACTCTGTTTCTCCCCACCCCCCCCATGTTCATTTGTTTTGTTTCTTAAATTCCACATATGAGGGAAACCATATGGTATTTGTCTTTCTCTGACTTACTTATTTCACTTAGCATTATACTCTTTAGCTCTATCCATGTCATTGCAGATGGCAAGATTTCATTCTTTTTTATGGCTGAGTAATATTTCATTATATACATACTATATATATATATATCCATTGTGTGTGTATGTGTGTGTGTGCATGTGTGTACAGCTTTTTCCATTCATCAGTCGATGGACATTTGGGCTCTTTCCATAATTGGCTATTGTTGATATTGCTGCTATAAACGTTGGGGTGTATGTACCCCTTTGAATCAGTATTTTGTATCCTTTAGGTAAATGCCCAGTAGTGCAATTGCTGGGTCATGGTGTAGCTCTATTTTTAACTTTTTGAGGAACTTCCATATTGTTTTCCAGAGTGGCTGCACCAGTTTGCATTCCCACCAACAGTGTAAGAAGGTTTGGGGAGGGGATAGATTTTAACTTGTGCTCTTGTCTGTATGCTAAATTGCAAAGGAGACTGTCACTTGTCCCATTGCCATAAATCAGAAGCAGTAGCCCAGATTGCCTGGTGTCCACAGCATAATATCAGGATAGGACTAAACTGTTGGGATGACAAATTATTAAAACTGGTGGATATAGACCAGCCTGAATTAGCTCTTCCAACTCTTCCCTGCCACTCCCCAGTTCCCCAGCACTGGTGGATTTCCGTGTAATGAATTTGTCTTCTCCCTGTGATGCTGCTTTCAAAGAGTTAAGAGAGATTCCAGAGAATTGCTTGATAGTATGGAATTAAATTGATAAAGAGTAATAGTAAGATCTCTGGAAATCCCCAAATGCTCATGAACTAAATAATACACTTCTAAAGAACTCATGAATCAAAGGGAAAATAAAAAGGGCATTTAAAAATATTTTGAACTGAATGAAAATAAGCAACATATCAGAATTTGTGGGATGCCAGTAAAACAGTGCTTAAAGGAAATTTATAGCACATATATTAGAAAAAAAGGAAGATCTCAAACTGTGAACCCAGCTTCCACCTTCAGAAACTAAAAAAAAAAAGAGCAAATTAAAACAGAGTAAGTTGAAAGTTGAAGAAAGGAAATAATAAAGATCAAAAGAGAAATCAACAAAATAGAAAACACACACAAAAAAACAGATAAAGATAAATGAAACCTCATGCTGGTTCTTTGAGAAGATCAATAATATTGATAAACTTCTCACCAGATTTACCAAGGGAAACAAAAGAGAAGAGATAAATTACCAATATCAGGAATGAGAGAGGAGACATCACCTTAGAAGTTAAAATGATAAGGGGCTAGTTTGAAAAATATTTTGCCAATAAATTCGACAACTTAGAGGAAATGGGCAAATGCCATTAACTACCAAACTAACAAAGCTCAGTCAAGAAAAACTAGATAATCTGCTTATTGCTCTATCTATTAAAGCAATGGAAATGTAGTTAAGGTCATTCCCACAAAGAAAACTTCAGGCTTCACTGGTGAATTTTACTAAACATTTCAGGAAGAAATATTACTAATTCTACACACTTCCAGAAAATTAAGAAAAGAGAATATTTTCCAATTCAGTCCATGAGGCCAGCATTACCCTGATACCCTTTTTCTGTCATATGAGGATACCAGCAGAAGTCAGCAGTCTGCAGCCTGCCAGAGGCTCTCGCCAGAACCCCACCCCACTGGTGCCGTGTTGCAGACCCCAGCCTCCAGAACTCTGAGAAATAAAATTCCGTTGTTTATAAGCCACCCAGTTTATGATATTTCATTATAATAGTCCGAACTGACTTAGACATTCCTTCTACCCTAGTCTCCCTTTTCCTCTTTCTCATACAGATAACAGCTTTTCTTAATTCTTAGTTTAATCATTCTGTTCTTTATTTTTAATATCTAAGCAAGTATGTATATAAATATATTCCTATGGCACCATTCTATCTTTATTACACGAGACATTGCATATTCCTTATATTGTTCTCTACCTTGCCTTTTTCACTTAAAAACATAATCTTGGTGATCACTCCATATGATGCATAAGGTTTTTTCTTCAGTGTTTTAAAAAAATTTCATAGAATTTCTTTGTGTGTATATGCTATAGTTCATTAACTGACCTTCTATTGATGGGCATTTGAATTATTTCCAATCTTTTGCAATTACAAATAATGCCATGATGAATAACCTAGTGCTTCAGTCATTTAGACATATTGGCAGTGTATTTTTAGGATAGGTACCTACTAGAAAATTTGTTGGCTCAGGGGATAAATGCACATATTTTTAGATACCACCAAATTCTCCTCCATAGATCTTTGCCACCATTTTGCATTCCCACCAGCAATGGATGACAGGAACTACTTCCCTACAGTTTTATCCTCACAGAATGTTGCCAAATTTTTGGATTTTTGCCAACCATATAGGTAAGACATGCTGCTGTGGTGTTGTTTAGATGTGCATTTCTCTTATTAGGAGAAATTTTTTTATGTTTAGAACCCATTAGTTTTTTTTTCTTCTTGTGTACTATTTGCTTAGATCATTTTACTATTTTTCTATCAGATTGTTGGTCTTTTCTTGCCTCCTCAAATTTCCAGAGCTCTTTGTATGATATAGATCACAGCTATCTTTTGTTGTTTTTTTCCCTCTGTTTTTGACTTTGCCTACAGTATTTTTCCATGTAAAGTCTTTAAATTTCTTTTTATGTATTTGAACTTATTATTGTTTCTGGATTTTGCATCATAGGTAGAAAAAATGTTCCCACTTCACTTGCGTTTCTTCTAATACTTTTACGTTTGCTTGTTTTTCCTTTTTATGTCTGGATGTCTGATCTATTTGGACTTATCCTAGTTGTATAGATAGCTATTTGAAACTGTTGTATCTTTCTCTCTCTTGATTGCCCGTAACATACTCTGCCTTCTCTTTCTGTCTCTCTCTCTCTCCAGTTTCTCTCTCTCTCTCCCTTTCTTTTGGTTTCCTTTGGTTCCTATTTGGTAATGTGTTCACATTACCATTTTCTACACATAATGTAAACAATTTTAGATTCTACTCTTTTTCCAAATATTATGTAGCAAATATTTCTGCTGTTATTAATATTCTTTATATTCATTAGTTATAAAGACCAATAGTAACCCACAGAGTGACTATACCACAGTTTAGTGTACAGTATGGTGTTACGAACTGTGATACTTTGATTCTAACTACATTTATTAGTTGGCATTCTTCCGTAGAGAAGAGCTTTTCCTTTCCCTACTTTTGTTTTAATTTTGATTGGGTATAGATCCAAAAACTCTTTTTCAAAAACATAATGGGTTATAATGCATTCCTGTCATTATTTATGATGTCAAATTATCCCATTGGCTTTTACTTTTTTTGCATATGACCCCATCAATTTTTGAGCACTTCCTTAGTTTCTGGCACCATGTTCTCAGCTCATCTTCTATTTTTCATGTCCCATATCTGGAATTATTCATTTCTCTAAGAAGCTCGGGATCCTTATAGTAGAGAAGAGTGTTTAGAACCCAAAATGTGGGCACGAAATATGCTCCTTACTACTTGGTTGCTATTGTTTTCAGGCCCTTTTACTGGGCATAACTAAAAAAATAGACTTCCTGTTTATCATGTAGTTCCAAATATTTCCATGTTTAGGATCATGTTCTTAGTGTAGATTTCCAGAATTTGAGTGATTGGCTCGAATAATATGAATATTTTCAAGATTATTGATCCTTAATATAAACTGGTTTTCCAAAAGCTTTGATTATATGAGACTTGTCTTACTATATGTTTTCCAGAATTGGACATCTTAATTATTTTCTTTTTTCTAATTCTGTCAGGTATAAAAAAATTATACTTTTTAAAACTTAACTTCCTTTGATTTCTAATGAAACTTAGCATCTTTCTAGTTGTGCTTCCTCTTTGGTGAATTATTTATTCTAGTCCCTTTTTCTTTAACATTTGCAATGTTTTAAGATTTTTTTTTTTCGGTTGTCTATTTGATTAGGTATTGTGCATACTTAACCTGTGGACTTTTTTTCTAACCCAATAGATTTTTCCAGTAAAACACAGAGATAATTTTTTTCCTAGTTAATAATTAACAAAAAAATCTGCAGTGTGATCAAATAAAAATCAAACGTGAGGTATATGAGAAATAGGTTAAACAGGTTACTTTTTTACTAATAGTGTCAAAGAATAATATAAAAACTTGATCTTCCTCAGTTACATTACTTTCTTTTGTGAATGTGATTTCTAAAAAAAAATGAAACAGTTAAAACTTACAGGTTTTGTTATTTTCCTGTTCTTTGTGCCTGAATCCCTAACCCTGCCCACACAGCCTCAAGATGTAGGTAAGCAATTTACTTGTATATTAGCTAAGGAATGACTAGGTTGGGATAATTTCTTATTTTTTAACCTTGTTTTATTTCCATTTAATTTTTCACTCCCCTCCCCCCATGAGGAGGGGAGTGAATATATATATATACTGGTCACATATCTTGAACTAACCTTCCCAGATTTTGTATTTTCATGGTCATGTTACCCAATCTATAGACAGAGATAGTAGTTATCACACCCAGCAAATGGTCACCAGCTTTATAGCAGTATAGAAAGTGTTGCTGGGATATATAATTTGGATTTAAAAATACTAGTATTTCTTGCAAGTGTATATAGTGTATGGTAACAGTGAAACATGAGATGTGAGTTGGGATTTTTCTTTAACCTATGGTTGTTCAACGTATCTCCCAACTAGGTGGTAAACACCTTTAGGGTACGCAGGACGCTGCTTCTTCCAACTGCACAGTTTATAAATATTCTCAGGTTTGTACATTCTCATTAATCTGGCCAAGGCAGTGTCAGCCTGGGGGGAAAGGGTGACATATATTTTTTCTTCCCAAAGGGGGAATATTTTGAACTTCATTTGTTTAGAGGAGGTGTCTTTTTGTAATCCCTCTGGCATGGATGAAGGACTTTTTAGTAACTTGCACAAAGTTCCATAAGCATTGCAGTGGCTTTGGAGATGTGGACTGTATCTGACTTAATTTCATACTCCCCACAGTGCCTGCTAGTTTAGTCTAGTGAGACCAGTAACAGGGCTTGAAGAATGGGCATTTTTGAGTTCTTCTACTTTGCCCCTTGTAATGACTTCTTCAAAAATCCTGTTGATTTTTGTCTCTTCAATATATTTTGCATTTGTGCTTTCCTTTACATTTCCATTACCCCTAACAAAATTCATGTCTTGCTGATTTCTCAATAGAACAATTACAAATGTCACCTAATGGGCCTCTTGCTTTTTTTCTATCCATCCATTCATTCACCCACCCATCTATTCGGCAAATAGTTCTTGTCACTTTCTCTTTGTCAGGCACTGTGTCTATTTCTAATTCCCTGCATATTAGATATACCACTACCTGGCTGATATTTCTTAGCATATAGAAATAATCATATTAGGTGATACCTCATCGTGCTTTTGATTTGTGTTTCCCTGATGATTAATGATTAATGATGTCTGTTGGGCCATTTGTATGTCTTCTTTGGAAAAATGTCTATTCAGATTCTCTGCCCATTTTTTTACTTGGATTGCTTGGGGGTATTTTGGTATTGAGTTGTATAAGCTCTGTATAGATTTTGGATATTAGCTCCTTACTGAATATATCATTTGTAAATATCTTCTCCTATTCAGTAGGTTGTCTTCTAATCTTGTTGATGGTTTACTTCTCTGTGTAAAGCTTTTTATTTTGACATAGTCTCAATAGTTTATTTTTGCTTTTGCTTCCCTTGCCTTCAGAGACACAGCTAGAAAAATGTTGCTAAGCCTGATGTCAAAGAGATTACTGCCTATGTTTTCTTCTAGGGAATTTATAGTTTCACATTTAGGTCTTTAATCCATTTGAGTTTATTTTTGTGTATGGTGTTAGAAAGTGGTCCAGTTTCATTTTTTTGCATGTAGCTGTCCAGTTATCCCAACACCATTTATTGAAGAGACTGTCGTTTCCCTATTGTATATTCTTGTCTTATTTGTACATATTATATGTGACCATATAAACGTGGGTTTATTTTTGGGCTTTTGATTCTGTTCCATTGATCTATATGTCTATTTTTGTGCCAGTACCATACTATTTTGATTACCACAGCTTTGTAGTATATCTTGAAATCTGGGATTGTGACACGTCCAGTTGTTCTTCTTTCTCAAGATTGCTTTGGCTATTCAGGGTCTTTTGTGGTTGCATATAAATTAGACAAGAAATAATAAGTGTTGGTGAGGATGTGGAGAAACATGAACACTCATACATTATCGGTGGGAATGTAAATTGGTGCAGCCACTGTGGAAAACAGTATGGAGGTTCCTCGAAAAATTAAAAATACCATATGATCCAGTAATGCCACTACTGGATATTTAACCAAAGAAAATGAAAACACGAATTTGAAGAGATATATGTACCCTATGTTTATTGCAGCATTATTTGCAATAGCCAAAATATAAAAGCAACCCAAGTGTCCATTAATAGATGAATGGATAAAGAAGATGTGGTGTATATATATACAATGGAGTATTACTCAGCCATAAAAAACAATGAGCTCTTGCCATTTGTGACAACATGGATGGACCTTGAGAATATTATGCTAAGTGAAATTAGTCAGACTGAGAAAGACAAATACCATATGATTTCGCTTTAATGTAGAATCTAAAATACAAAACAAACAAACAAAATACCCAGACTCTTAAATACAGAGAACAAAGTTGCTAAAGGGAAGGTGGGTGAAGGAATAGGTGAAATAAATACATGGGATTAAGAGGTACAAACTTCCAGTCATAAAATAAATAAATAAGTCATGGAGATGAAAAGCACAGCGTAGGAATATAATCAATAATATGGTAATAATGTTGTATGGGTAACTGATAGTGACTATATTTATTGTGGTGAGCACTGAGTAATATATAGAATTGTCAGATCAATAAGTTGTATACCTGAAACTAATATAACACTGTCTGTTAATTATATTTCAATTAAAAAAAGAAATAATCATATTACTATTCTATATAAACATTTTCAATGGCTCTTCGTAGCTTCTAATTGAAGCCCAAACTCCTAGGCTTAAATGCAAGACACCCAAAATATGGATCCAAGTCCTTTCTATCCTAGTTTCCATTTTTCTTTATGACTCACTCTTTCATGAAAGTGGATTAATCGACTTTCTCCAAATACATCCCAAGATTTCTTACTTTTGTAATTTCCCTCACATTATTCCCTCCACACAGAGAGATGAGCCTCTTTATTTCTCTGCTAGCTGAAATCTTGTATGTTTTTTCAGATTCAACTCATACGCCACTCTTGCTATAATCCTTTTCTGGTTTCTCACCCAAGGATCATAAAGCATTCCTATCATAAACTTACCTATATTATTTTAGAATGTCATGTACATTCTAAATTGGATTATAGTCATGTTCATAAGTCACTTGCACTATGAGAGTACTTAGAAACCTGAGGTCCAGGGGAGATGTCTTAATTATCACTGATTGCCTCATATTGTCCAGCACAATACCTTGCGAAAGTAAGGACTCCATGAAAGTAGTCTATGTGGACAAATATAAATGTGCTCTGATTAACATATGCTCCTTGGGAGAGAATCAGTGATTTTAGACTAGTCCAGATATCATCTAAATATCTGTGTCTGGCTAGCATTATAAACTATACTGACTACTGGCACACTATGGCATCTCGTGTTGGGCCCTGTAGTAGCAATACATCACGTATCAGTTAATCTTCATATTTCTTTCCTAGTCATACATGATAAATACTTAGCATGAAAATGGTGCTTGGATTTGACATTTGTGGCTGGGGAGACATCAATGGCAAATCTGAAGTCTGGTCAGTTTGAAACTAATTCAAGTCAATTCAACTTAATGAATATCTCTTGAGTACATAGTAAGCTGTGATTAAGTTCTCAAATTTGGTTCATATGACTTTTCTCCTTCTTGTTAAGTATGCCAAATTACTTTCTACAGTGAGTTTTCTATTTTATACTTTGTAAATGTAGATGTCATGTATGGTTATTTGGTGGGAAAATGTTAAAATACCAGGATACATAATAACCTATATATCTTTGCTTTTCAGATGATGTCAGTATCACCCAGAAATTTATAGAGGAGAATGTTGGATACATGTGAGTTTCTCTAAACTATTTTTTATGATGATGGTGTTTATATGATCTTATCTGATATATTCCAGAAATGTTAATGCTTCTCAAAAGTAATTCAATTAAATAGAAGCTGTATTTAAAAAGTAAATACAGTATTACTCATAAAATTCAGATAAGGCAATTGAATTGTCAAGAAATTGTAAAATTTATGGCCCTCACACTTCGATAATTTCCTGAGACTAATCAGTAAGTGAATGTTTCTATGAGTTTTTGTTGGACAGAAGTGGAAATTCTACAGGTGATCATTGTGTACTCTCTGTGGACTGTTGCAGCACAATCATCGCATTTTCTCAGTATATTCAGGAGGTCTCCTTTGAAGAAGTAGAAGTGTTGGTAAAAGCCATGACAGAATATAGAGATAAATGCTTGGGTGGCATGACACTCCCAATGTGTTCCAAATTAGCTGTAAGTAAATTGTTTGCATTTTTAAACAAATAATGTTTATTTGTTAAACAGAGAATTTTTGGCTTGAAATATAAAAAAAGAGATGCTCCATGCCCCCTCATTTTTTATTTTGCCTGACTTTGGAATTTAGGATAAGGTACTTTCCTTGGAGAGATGCAATTCTGTATTACGGTGCATAGGAGGAATTGGCTACGAGATTGCAGTCCATGCCATGTGTATACAGACAGGGAGGCAGCCAATAGTTGGACAATGTGCACAGAAGTACAGAGGTAACCTCCTTAGCTGCCTCTCTCAAAAATGCTCTATTGTCATACCCCCTTTTCTGGGCCTCTGCCAAATAGAGTCACCATCTGCATTTCTATTTCTTTAAAGATTTTATTTATTTATTTGAGAGAGAGAGAGAGCAGGAGGAGGTAGAGGGAGAAGTAGACTCTCTGCTGAGCAGGCAGCCCAACATGGGGCTGGATCCTGGGACTCCATAATCCCGGGATAATGACCTGAGCTGAAGGCAGATGCTTAACAGACTGAGCCATCCAGGCACCTCACCATCTGCATTTCTAGAAGACTATTACGAAACACTACTGCTAATACTTTACCAACACATTCACACTCTGACCTCATCACCTTGAGAGAAAAGGAAAAAAGCTGTTATATAAGAGAAATGTAAGTAGCAAAGGAGTAAGAGGTTAAAGGGTCCCGAGGTAGGGTAGAAAAAGTTTCCCAAAGTGTGGGATGGTTGTCACAGGTGTGGGTAACAATGCTTTATTGGTAATACTGGGGAAATTGGAATCTCTTTCCCGAAGCGTGACACTCATCACTCATTGTATTCATTGTGTCATCTCAGAAGGTTGAAAAACTTTACAATGAATAAAGTATGTCTTTTACTTTTCTGTTGTCCAGAATGATGTTTTACTGGAAAATATATGTGCTCTGGAGGGACTGCCACAAAAGCATAATTTTTCACACTGCTGCAGTAAGGTCGACTTGGAAAGAAAACTTTGTTTCTTCCATAATAAGAAAGCTGATGTAGGATTTCTGCCTCCTCTTCCTACCCTGGATCCTGAAGAGAAATGCCAGACTTATAAAAATAACAGAGAATCTTTTCTAAACAAGTAAGTTTTCTTTTAGCAGAAGGATTACCTAATTGAGGAATTATTCTTAGGCTGAGTCCAGTATCTATTCCAAAGGAACATAGCTAGTTTCATTGATGGATTAATTCATTCAACATGTATTGTGGGTCACATTCTGTGTTCAGCATTGAGGATATAAATATGAATAAGATATGAAATCTACTTTCAAGATCCTTTCAATAAAGATACATGTTTTTCTAATTTGGTAAGCCCTAGAACAGAGTGCGTGCATGGTGCCAAATTGCTACTGGAGGGAATAATCTAGTTTTCCCAAAAGGAAGGTGGAGCTTTTACTGAGGGTAAACATTAAATCAATGGATGTTTACCAAAAATCTGTTTGCAATAGTGCAGTAATTACAGAAGCAGAGATTTTTTTTTCTGGAAAGGGGTGTGCTCATTGAAACTTAAATTACAAGTGGATTTGAACAGAAGTAAATAAAATCCCTGGATCTCAGAGGGAGTGTGCACAGGTAGCTGTTCTTTGAATGTGGAAGGGAGAGCTGCTGACCATCCGGAAGCAGCCATAGTTCAGTGTTCAGGATGAAAACTGTAATCATCACTCTGATTTGGGAGTTGGCAACTTAATCGATAAAACTTTTATTAGAGACTGGATAATGTTGTCTTATATTGAAGGCTTCCATAATGGAAGTTTTGAAACTTGATCTTGAAACTTCAGTTTTGAAACCTGATCTTGTCTTTTTCTCTCTTTCCTTTCCCTTCCCCTTTCTTCCCATCCCTTGTCTACCATTTTTAAAAAATTTCTTTCCTGCTTTTAACCCCTTTCCCTCCTTTCCTCTTTTTTTCTTTTATAGTTATATATATGAAGTTTCCAGAAGGAACCCCTTTGTTTTTCCCCCTACACTTCTAACTGTTGCTGCTCGTTTTGAGGAGATGACTAAAACATGTTGTGAAGAACAAGACAAAGCTAACTGCTTTCGGACAAAGGTGAGTTTTGCATTTATTTCATGAAAATAAGTAGTCACCCCACACTGCAGATCTTTACTGAAAGTTAACTTATAGAAAAGGGTTGTTTACCACTTATCAGCCATTTTCTTGCCACTTTCAATGTTTTTTTTCAAACCTTTGTCCACTTGCTGCTGATCTAAATTTCTTACTACTTAAGACCCTTGAAAGACAATTGCCTATTTCCAGGGTCTTTCTTCTAGCATTGTCTTCCTTGTAAATTGGAGGAAAGCCTTAGTGAGTGAATATCTAGGGTAAAAATGGCATTTATCTTTTATTCTGGGTCAAACCTTCTTTTGGCTACCCATAAAATTTAATCATCCCATTAGAGATGGACAAGCTCACAACACACCTTCTCACCAAGCATAATTCAGTCATCAGGAAGACTGGCCTAACTTTTATAATGTGCCACAAATACATGTTTCTTTTGATATATAAACTTATTAAGGTAAAAATCCCATAGATTTTCTGTTTCTGAGCAAAGTTTGGAAAATTTGGTTGAGATGTAGTTAAGAAATAAGAGAATAATAGGATTTTGCTCTTGCTTCAATAGAATTTTCTTTTTCTCCTTCAGGCAGAACCTGTCATACAATATTTAAAAGCATCATCTTCTTTTCAAAAAAATGTCTGTGGGGCACTTATGAAGTTTGGACTGCAAGTCTTAGAATCGATGTGAGTTTTAATATGAATCTTGTCTTTGCTTATATTTTCTCCTCTGTGTCCCATTTTTATTAAATTGTTGATGACTTTTTATTTTTATTCTTCTCCAGGGGTGTTGAGGTGGTTCTCAGTCCACATGGATAGCTCAGAACCAGGACATTAGGTCAGAATGAGAGAAGACCTGGGAAGTGGGGAGACCCTAGAGAGAAAGATGGTTACTTCTGAGATATTCTTTGGTTAGCTGGGAATCTGAATTGGTCTGGAAGTTCCCAACCAGGGTTTTAAAACCTCCAAGTGCTTTAGATGGGATGGATCCATCCGTCTTTGACTTTAATGACTAGGAGACAGCTTTATAAGGATAATTTTTATCTCTAGTGCTCATCCTGACTAATTAGTAATGGTGCTATTGCAATGTCTTGAGAAAAATTCCGAGATTTGAACTAGATCAGCAGGAAGGAGTTCTGGGATGGATTATCTATCCCTGCATGGGCTCAAAGCAGGAGGCTGTGGTCCTGACAAAATGTGTTTTGCCATAAAAAATTATGGAAGCAAGCATATATCTCAGGCCTTTTTATCCTGCTCCTGGTCCAGGATTCAACATATCAACCTAAGAGCTGCTGAGTGATCCTGTAGGCTGTGCCCCATATAAACAGCTATTTGGTAAAGATATCTGTGAATAAAACAAGGGTTCCAATTCTTATTGCAGCTATTTATACTTTATCAGCAAAGAAGTCCCCCTTGTCTTACTTGCTGTTCAAGTTGTTTTAGTGGCTTATCAATTCTTTTTCCAGAAATGTTGCTATACTTAGTCAGAAATTTCCCAAGATTGAATTTAAGGAACTTACCTCCCTCCTAAAAGATGTTTCTTCCAAGTATGATGGATGCTGTGAAGGGGATGCTGTGCAGTGCATCCGTGACAGGGTAAATATTCTCTAAAACCAAGTAAAAATAGTGATTTGGGGCAGCCATTTTTTTTATTCTGAAGTTGCCTCCTATGTGACTACTTTATTTACCACATGAAATAAGAATGCTAATAAGGGGCGCCTGGGTGGCTCAGTCAGTTAAGCCGCTGACTCTTGGTTCTGGCTCAGGTCATGATCTCAGGGTCCTGGGATCGAGCTCCGCATCAGGCTCCGAGCTCAGCAGGGAGTCAGCGTGAAGATTCTCTTTCCCTCTTCCTCTGTCCCTCCTCCCCTGCTCTCTCTCAAATAAATACATCTTAAAAAATAATGTTAATGAATTGTTAAATAATAACATAAAATAAAAAAATAAAATGTTAACAAATAAGCTCAAATAAAACTTTGGGCTTTTTTACACATGGGATTGTTATTAGATTACTCAACAGATTCTATTTTACACAGCTAAATGTCCATGACATAAAACTTCAGGAATTTAGAATCATTTAAGGCATATTGACGTTTTCTTTAATATTGCACATCTTCTTTTAGAGATATTAGAAATTAAATAGTAAAGCTCAGAGAATGATTTTTACCATTATATCTTTAAGAACTGCTTTCTCTGAGTTTCCTCCAGCTATTTAGGAGCAGTCTTGTCAAATAAGTGGAGATGTTAATTTAAAATAACTCTCATGTTATTCTTTAAAGTGATTTTCTAAGGGCATATACTGGTAAATATATTATTGACTTACTTTAAGTTGTTAATGCACACAAAAGTAACACAATTTCATTAAAAATATCTCACCTTCTGGGGCGCTTGGGTGGCTCAGTCAGTTAAGTGTCCAACTCTTGATTTTGGCTCAGGTCACAATCTCAGGGTCCTGGGATCGAGCCCTGCTCCAGGCTCCCCACTCAGCAGGGAGCCTGCTTGTCTCCCTCTCCCTCTGCCCCTCCTCCTGCTGTCTCTCTCCCTCTCTGTCTCTGTTAAATAAATAAACAAATCTTTAGACAAAAAGAAAAAAAATCTTGCCTTCTTAGTTGAAATGGGGCTTTTTTAGTGACTTTTAATCAGTTTTACTTTCTAAAATTCACAGCAAAACTGTATGTTAATTAACTTGATTTTTAGAATATGAAGATATATACATTTTATTTCAAGCAGTGGACAACAGATGTCCCCAAGAATTATTTTGTCCTTAATCGGTCTCCAATTAAAAGCAATATCACTCACTATTTTTTTATTGTTTGGTTATGGAAATGTGGGTTTTATAATAATTTCAAAATTTTCATAATTTTAGCATTTGAAATCAGAAACAAAACTTGCCTTCATGTGAAAACTTCATGTGTATTACATTAAGACAAAATTTAAATATTGTGATCAAATTATCTGATGAAGCAATTCCAGATGTGAGGAACATGGTTGGTTGTGTATACACAACCATTTCATTATGAAGGAAAACCCAGTCCTGAAGAAATGATGAAAATAAAGTAATTTTCATTCTTCTGTCCTACAGAGCAAGGTTATGAGCCATATTTGTTCCAAACAAGATTCCATCTCCAGCAAAATCAAGGAGTGCTGTGAAAAGAAAATGCCAGAGCGTGGCGAGTGCATCATTTCCTCGAATAAAGATGACAGACCAAAGGACTTAGCTCTAAGAGACGTGAAATTTACTGAGAGAGAAAATGTGTGTGAAGAACGAGATGCTAATCAAACGATCTTCATGGCTGAGTAACATAAGTCTATACTGAAATTTATAAGGCAAACAGAAACTTATGATTTGACCTATTTTGGCTAATTTGGGTGGAAGGAATGGGAACCATTTAAATCATTGGGTATCACATAATTTAAAAAAATCATGGCTACCGATCATGGTGTTTTCACCTGATTTTAAGAAGATGCAACCGTGTGACTCTGGGGATGGCTAACAGTTATTGAGTACTTGATACGTGCCAGACAGTGGACCCAATACTTGGTGTAGATGATCTGTTTTAATTCTCACAACAGTCGTGAACCAGCATGATTCCCCCCACTGTTTCAGATCAGTAAATGGAGGTACAGAGCAGCTAAATCACTTGTTGAAGGTTCACAGCTAAAAGCTGGCCGAGTGAGGATTGGACAGGAGGAGGTCTGGCCTAGGAAGTTGTGGGCTGGATTGCCATGCGCTGCCGCCCCACAGCTGTTCAAGGGAATCTAGTGGACTTGGAGCCAAAGGGACTAGATTGGAGTCCCGGCTGGGTCACTAGAACAAGTTAACCTCTCTGTGTTTCACATCATCATACATAAAATTCATATAAGAATATCCATTCATTCCAAGTTTATTGGTAATGAAACACAATCCAGGCACTATGAGAGGTTAGACAGAGCTCTTACCCACAGTAAGCTTTGATCAGCAGAGAATGCCACGGGGCAAGAGACAGACTTATCAATAAATGAATGCACAGCAGAGCTTTTATCCGCAGTAAGCTTTCATCAGCAGGGAATGCCACGGGGCAAGAGACAGACTTACCGATAAATGAATGCACAGCAGAGCTTTTACCCGCAGTAAGCTTTCATCAACAGCGAGTGCCACGGGGCAAGAGACAGACTTCTCAATAAATGAATGCACAGCATGTTCTTTTATTTCTGATAGCACTATGGAATCCATAATGTAGAGACAGAGGAGGAAGTGGTCAACTGTACTTGGGAAACTTGGAAAGGCTTGACAGGGAAGAGGTAGTTAAAGACATTTTGGTAATCTAGACAGAAGAGGTAGATCACGGATGGAAGTATAAAACCCCCTGGTGTGTTTGTGGCTTTGTGTAGGGTATTCGCAGTGAGAGACGGTAGTGCGAAGTATATGCGGTCAGATCATGCAGACGTGCTAAGTAACGAGATGCCACTGAAGGGCTTTCACTGAAGAATAAGGAAGGACAAAATCACTTTTGTTTTTTAGAAACTTCATCTGGAATGAATCCCACTTTGGGGCTTAGGTGGTTGGGTAAGTAGTTTTCAGATTCAATGAGACGGGAAGTATGGGTTGAAGGTTTTGTGGGAAAGAGAATATGTTTGGATCTGACCACACTGACTTTGAGGTACACATGAAGTAACAATTGGAAAGGTCATGAGATAGTTGTTTGTTTGTTTTTTTATTTGAGTATAGTTGACACACAATGTTACATTAGTTTCAGGTGCAAAACATAATGATTTGACAAGTTTATACATTATACTAGGCTCATCACCAAGCGTAGCTGCCATTTGATCCCATATGTCACTACTACAATACCATTCACTATATTCCCTATGCTGTGCCTTTTATTCTCGTGACTTATTCATTCCAGAACTGGAAGCCTGTATTTCCCACTCCCCTTCACCCATTTTGCCCATCCCCCCACTCCAGCAGCCATCAGTTTGTTCTGTGTATTTATAGGTCTAATTCTGCTTTTTGTTTATTCATTTGTTTGTAGTCTTTTTTTTTTTTTTTTAAGATTCCACTTATGAGTGGAATCGTATGGTATTTGTCTTTCTCAGTGTAACTTATTTCATTTGGCCTAATACGCGCCAGGTCCATCCATGTGGTCTCAAGTATCATGAGACAATTTTGTATGTGAACCCGGAGCTCTGGAAGACAGAGAGATTAGTGAAAACTTACCAAATGTTAAGTGCTTCTCATCTACTAACCAATTTAGTTTTCAAAACAACCCTCTAAGGTTAGGAGACGGAAGCACAGAAGTTAAGTAACTTGTTCCCAAGTCACACAGATGATATGTGGTGGAGCCAGGATTCAGATGAGAGCTGTCAGGCACCAGACTCTTGCTCTTAGAACCAAACCACTGTGTTTTATTGCTTCTTATGAGTTGTGGGTATTAACTCAAATTAAACTGAACAAAATGTTAGAGGTAGTGTGCTTCACTTCTACCTGACACATGTGCTCGTCAAATGGAAGCAATTTTTTTATCATCATCATCATCATCATCATGTTACAACATAGTGTTTGAGGAGAAACCACAGAGCAACACTGAGCATGCTGAGTCAGAAACGGAGTTTTAAGGTTCGGTCTTTCCAGGTGTAAACATTTGACACAAGATCTCAATAGATCTTCCAGGCTAGGGTAGGCTTCTAGGAATTTTTGTTTGCAGCCTTTTGGTGGGATGTGGTTTTTTTTTTTTTTGGTGTGATTTTATTCCTGTAGAAAGGTCCATGGCTTACATCAGATATTAAGAAGAGCCCTTGATTCTCTGAAGGGTAAATGCAGTTGCATTAGGGTCTGGGAATATATCCCACAAATAGGCTTGAGAAGGCAGGTGGAGAAGCAGGAGAGACAATGTCAAAAAAAAAACCCCAAGAATCAAAGACTTCGAACCAAAAAGGGATGCAGAGTTCCCTGGAATTGAGAAACTTTTGTGAGGTGTTGCTCCCGCCAAACATAGAAGGCCACTTTAACTTATTTTGAATGGATAGATAAGATTTTTTTTAAAAGACTTTATTATTTATTTGAGAGAGAAAATGAGATAGAGAGAGAGAGCATGAGAGGGGGGAGAGTCAGAGGGAGAAGCCCGCTCCCCGCTGAGCAGGGAGCCCGATGCGGGACTCGATCCCGGGACTCCATGATCATGACCTGAGCCGAAGGCAGTCACTTAACCAACTGAGCCACACAGGCGCCCCGATAAGATTTTTTTTTAAAGATTTTATTTATTTATTTGAGAGAAAGAGAGAGCATGAGAGGAGGGAGGGGCAGAGGCAGAGGGAGAAACAGTCTCCCAGCTGAGAAGGGAGCCCCACGTGGGGCTCGATCCCAGGACTGGGATCACGACCTGAGCCGAAGGCAGACACTCAACTGACTGAGCCACCCAGGTGCCTCAATAAGATTTTATTATGAAAACGATTGTAAAGAGCACAGCTGGGTGCTTAGAGGAGACACTACTCTCCTGCAAAGAGAGTCAACTTGGTTTAGAAAAGAATGAATTAGGCATCCTACCAGACCAGGGTTCTCATGTTACACTTCCATTAATATAGCAAGGTGCTTCCCTGGTCTGAGACTTCCTTTCTTCAGCTGTAGAGTAGTACTGATCTTGAGGACTAAGTGAAGTTAAACGAGAAAAGTGTTTCCAGAGGCTAGGAAGCATTTATCTCTTATGCCCAGAGCTTGATCCAGTGCTAGCACCTACTAAGGGCTTAATAAGTGTTAGCCTCTTCCCTCTCACTTTCGCATTTCTCCCCATATCACTCCGCCTGCCCTTGGAGCCTCTCACCGAGGCCATAGAAACCACTGCCAATGACTTAGAGCTCCAGGGGTGGGGACTCCCATATTTGACAAGTGATGGGATGACGTCATGGGCTTCCCAGTCTCTCACCAAGATGGCCCTGGAGTGGGGAGCAAGCCATATTTCCACCATCTCCAGTTGGAGGTTTGAATGGCGTTTCCAACAGAATTAGACTCACTATGTATTTTCTAAAGTATTGGTGGCATGATATACTATTTCTGATGTTTTACGCATCAAATCATCCTAATAATTAACTCGGAATTACTAATCATTCTATCCTCTCAAGTAAAAGCACTGTTGGTTTAAAACATACTACAGAAGAGAACCTTTGTAAAATGATGTCCTGTAGTCAAAATATCCTCTGAAATCACTCCCTGAGCAAAACTGGAGGAGGAAGTTAGCATCTGAAAGCAGAGTCAGTGTTACAAGATCTGACTAGCTTAAGAGATAGCAGGATTTGATATTTTGTTCTTTCTCTAAAGTCTAATGTATGAAACATTTTACACATCACAGGTTTCTGTATGAACACTCAAGGAGACATCCGGAACTGTCTATACCGGAGCTTTTAAGAATTGCTGGAGTGTATGAAGATCTTCTGAAAGAGTGTTGCCACGCAGAGAACCCTCCAGACTGTTACCGCCATGCAGTAGGTTCCAGTGTTCCGGGCTCAGAGAACTGGCCCAAACAAAGCCTAACAACAAACCTTTCATAGCTGACATCAAAGTTTTACTCTAGTCTAGGGAGTAGGAAATGTGATTGACCCATCTGAGTGTACTTAAATTCGGTGTGGGCTAATCATTGGGAAGACTGATACTATGTTAGGTTTCTGTACAATGTTTTGAGCTACTAATTCTGTGTGTTGATGCAAAAAAAAAATCTTCCCATTCAATATTTTACATTTAGATCTTTATTTATGTATTCTGCATTTTATTGAGCTGTATAGGATTTTTTATGATTGTGAAAGTAATAAATGATTATCAAAGATGATTAGGAAAGTACCAAAAGTTATAAAGATAAAAATGAAAGCTTGATACTATCACTGAGAAATAGCTATAATTAACATTTTCTTTCATCTTTTCTATGCAGATGTGCATATATGAGTGTTTAAAAATAAGATTGGAATAATACTTTCTTAAGAAATTTTTTGATATATTTTTTAAAAGATTTTATTTATTTATTTGAGAGAGAGAGAGAGACAGAGAGCAGAGGGAGAAGGAGAGAAAGAATCCTCAAGCAGACTCCCCACTGAGCTGGGAGCTTGACGTGGGACTTGATCCGAGGACTTGAGCTGAAATTCAGAGCCAGCTGCTTAACTGACTGAGCCACCCAGGGCACCCCTGGGTCTATTTTTTAGTTACTATCATAGAAAACTTTTTATGTCATTAAACAGACTTCAAAACACTTTATTTTAAATGATGGGATCTCATCATCGTGATTTATTTAACTGTTCTACTATGTGTTGGACATTGTGAACATTTAGTTAGGTTTTAAATTTTATAAGCAACCCTGAAGTGAGTATCTCATTTCATTCATCTCTATTAATATTTATGACTATTTTCCTAAGATATATTATCTGAAGAGAAATTATTAGGTCAAAGTATATAGACTTAAAAAAAAAAACACAACACTTGATACAAAATGCCCAAGTTACTTTCTAGAAAGTTTTATCAGCATACAGTCCTACAACAGTGTTTGAAAATACTCGCTTCACCCCTGCCTTTGCCATCATTGTGCATGGAAATTAACTACCAGATTTATATGTAAAAAATAGCGACTGTGTTTTAAGCATTTATTTGATTTTTAGGTGAAGTTAGGCTTTTCCCATATGAGTTTAGCTATTGTAATTATAAATTTCTTGTGAATAAGTTGTTTATGCCCATTATCCATTTTCCTCTTGAAATTAGAGTGTTTTAGTGTCCATGCATTCCTTATGTAGTAGGGAAATTAATTATTTGGCATTTCTGATTTGTTTCTCATTCATTTGATATGTGTTGCTTTGGCTTTATCTAAAAAATTGCTTCCACTTACCATAAAAGCCAGTTTATACCCATTCATATTTGAGCAATGAAGTCAGAGGATTTGACTTTCAGTCTAATTCTGCCACACTCTGTTCCTGACCCTTAAATGAATCATAGTGCTAGAAAATTCTTTCTTCATATGGAGGCACAGTATGCCCCGCACATCCATTCACTGGTGTGTAGTTTTATCTCTGATGACCACTCAGTAGATAGCTATCCAATTTTATGCTGAGGAGATAGAGTTTGTCAAATATTTGAAGACACTTGTTGGACGTTTTAAGTTCCAATTCTAAATGATGAAAAATAAGACATAAAATAAAAATAAATATGATTAAAAAGGTACTGTAGCAATACTGACTAGCGGGGTCATTCTAGCAAGTCATTTGACTTCATAAGACTGATTTCCTTTATGTAAAAATGAAAGACTACTCTGGCCTCATGAAAGTGATAAGCAAATATGATCATTGTCAACATAAGATTTGAATTATTCTTTGTAAGCTGGAAAGCTCTAAAAAATGTACGGGATGATAATGAAAAATTTGGACTTTCAAATTTTAGTAAAAGCCATCTCTATATTTATAGCTGAAAAGATTTAAATTCTCACACACTCATCTAAAGAAAACTACTCTCAACTTAGTGAGAAATATATGGTAATGATAGTTTCAAAATACTATACAAATAAAAGCTACTTGACAAGTTGACATGAAGCTTATGATTAAATTTTAGATAAAATGTTCATAAATATGATTGTTCTTATTTTTAGGAATACAAATTCAATGAAACAACTGAGAAAAGCCTCAAGATAGTACAACAAGAATGTGAACATTTCCAGAATTTGGGGAAAGATGACTTGAAATACTAGTAAGTTGCTTGCACAAGTTGGTTAACACTTGTGACCGGGATAAGTAAGATAAAGAGTGCCACATAGTGTCAAAAATTCAGCTCAGTCTTTCAGTTATGGCAAATCCATAAACTGGGAAAGAATAAAAACACAAAAGTCAAGAATGTGCATTAAGCTGTCGTATTAAGCCTTTACCAGGAATGAGGCTAGAAATGAAAGAAATACAGGATTCCAGAAAATTGATTCTCTAATGCTTTAGTTTTCACTTGGACTTGCTTTTGTCAATCCGAAGCCAGAATCTCTGGATTCTGCCTTTGAGAAGGCAGGGGATAGAGCAAACTTCAGGTTGTTGCAATTTCCCAAGGAAAAGATAGTTTGCCCAGATTTTGAACCACTCTTACCGAGTTTATAGAAATAATTTTGGATTTAATACTTTAATATTTATTTTTTAGTGCTCTTGCGAACATTCATGAATAATACACAGTTTATTCTGAATTTTCTTAATTAATTACCAGGGTAATATAGTGTGTGTTTAAACCAAACGTCTTTAAATCAGACCACAGTTTAAAAAATATGATTTCACTGTTTCTGCAACCTGGCTATTGGCTGAGAACTCAAACTCAGCCCATTAAAGATACTAGTTCTCTTCATCTCAGATTATCCTTTTCCAACATGTATCTATTAATTAAATTCTCCCTTTAAAATATTTATTAACTGCAAGGGATTTCAAGCAGGATTTTACATACTAGCCAAAGTATTTGCTGCCGGGGAGTTCCTATACCCCCAGGTAAGACAGGCTGAGCAAATCTGAGAATTTCTGAGATTACCATGAAATTAGGAGGAGGCCAAAAATGCAGAATCTAGGAGGCAGGGTGTGGGAAAAATAGGGAGTGAAGAGACAGTTCTCTACCATTTTATGAGAAAGGCGAGGTTCACGTTGTCCTTACCTTGGTTGTCCCTAGCCTTGAAGAGTTAGGGTTTCAAGCAGTTAGACAAGGGCAAATGGGTATCTGTTTTTGTTTAGAACCAAACAGACAAATGTTCTTTCAGCTACCTTATCAAACTCACAAAGATAGCCCCCCAGCTCTCCACTGAAGAACTGACCTTTCTTGGCAAGGAAATGGTGACAGCTTTGGCCACCTGTTGCACACTGAGTGAAGAGTTTGCCTGCGTTGATAATTTGGTGAGCATGGCCCACGTACCTAACTAGTCCTAAAAAAAAAAAAAAAAAAGACATCTGCTGTACTCATTGATCTACAGCAATAAGGCAGTTATATGCCTTTCTTCATTGTTTTCAACATTGTTAAGGAATGTCAAAGTTTCTGGGGGGGCTCACTGCATCACAATCCTAAGAAGCAAAAGAGAATGTCTTAAATATTTTCTTGGTGTTTTCCAAATCATCTTTCTTACTTTTTTTTTTTTTTTTTTTGAGAGCGAGAGAGAGAGAGAGAGAGAGAGCTGGAGGAGGAGCAAAAGGAGAGGGAGAAGCAGACTGAGCATGGAACCTGATGCAGGGCTTTATCTTATGAGCCTGAGGTCATGACCTGAGCCGAAATCAAGAGTGGGACGCTCAACCGACTGAGCCACCCAGGCTCCCCTCTTATTTCTTATTACTAATTTGTTATTTGTAAATTGTTAGGGCAAATGGCAGGAATAAGGATATTGTTTCAGAATGATATAAGAAACTTTGTAATTTCAAGTAAAGTTACAAATTCAATCTTGCCCCACCAGGTCAGTGAGAGAATTGATACTTCCTGCCCAATCACAACTTGGATGTATCTTTTTAGGACTGGGGTGGAGATTATCCTGGAGGACACCCCAGGAAGGGAATAAATCAGAGGGCCACAGTGTTTGGCTGCCACTTTCAGTTGGCTGTTTTGCAGCTCTCTGCTCACAATTACAGATTTGTATATATGCTAACAAGAAATTAACCTATAGGCATTTGAATCGCAATGGCTTGAAATTTTGTTATAATGCAAGCTTCTACTTTGCTTTACAAGTAGTATCATGTTTACAAGTGCATGGGTTTTTCTGAGTACGGTTAACAGTCATCTTAGAACAATCTGTTTCTCTAACCATATTTCAAAAACTCTATTCAAGTTTTAAAGTCATATCTGAATTCCAACTTTCATTGGGACAGATGGATTTAGTTCTTGGAGAGTTGTGTGGAATAAATGAAAATCGGAACATCAACCCAGATGTGGACCACTGTTGTAAAACCAACTTTGCCTTCAGAAGGCCCTGCTTTGAGGGCTTGGAAGCTGACAAAACATATGTGCCTCCATCCACACCTCAAGATTTATTTACCTTTCACACAGACTTATGTCAGGCTCATAATGAGGAGCTCCAAAAAAAGAAAGACAGGTATAAACATTCTCTTCCATTCATCTTTTTCTTCAGCCTGAAGGCACATAATTAATGAGAAGGTATATTGTGATGCATATGTGATTTTGGTGTTCTAATCCTGTTACTTCCATCAAATTGTCCAGTCTATCCAATCCAGAAAAACACCGGGGCCTATTTATTGCTGTTGCTTGTAAGTCAAAACCTAGCCAGTCTTTTCTTTCGCTAGGCGTGGATTGTCTAGTACACTGTGATTTGGAAAGGTGACTTAGGGCAGGTAGCAAAAAGGCTCACAGGCAGGTTCATAATGAACTGGACTTTCCTGAGGGAATGTCCTAGATATTTGCCCTGAGAATCTTGCTTAATGTTTGAAAAAATAAGAGGCCTAAAAGGGACAAGAATTTTACTTTTGTCTTCTCAGGCAATGTTATAAATGCTAAAGAATAAGACTTTTTGGGGGGGACTTAGGTAGTGTCTATGTCAAGTGGAGTGGAAACAGCATTCAGCTACTAAGAAAAAGGAAATAGAGGTTGTTTTGAAAATGAATTTTCTAGAAAGACCAAAAGAAATCTACAATAATCTACAGTACTACGCACGAGGAAGACCTAATATATGTTCACATTTTTTTATATCATTTTTGTTTATAACTACATAACTCTCTGAAGAATGTTGCCGTGAAATCCATCCCACAAGTTGAACAGGAAAGCTTCGGGAGACCCCTTCAAAGTGGAATATTTTAACTTTGTATACTTTCCCAACCAAGTGCCCCCCAAGACATGTGATATTGTGACAAGCGTTTTGGAGAAGAGGAGCTTAAGGAAGAAGTTTTAATTAATTCTATTTGGCATCTCTGGGTCACAGGTCTCTTGTCAATCTGGTGAAGCAAAGGCCTGAACTTACAGATGAGGCGCTGAAGTCATTGCTTACAGACTTCACGGACGTGGTGGTGAAGTGTTGCAAAGCTGAGGGGCCTGAAGCCTGCTTTAATGAAGAGGTAGTTCTATTTCTTTTCCGCTGAAAATTCAGCTGGTATTCCTGGTCACAAAATATAACAGAACTCGCAGTAGGACCCTGCTTCCTCCCCATAATGTCTCTGAGGCCTCTGAGAGCCCCATGAGCTGGATGTCACCAGCAGATGTCTCTGTGGAAGGACCTAGGCACTGTCTCCTTAGTAACAACACGGTGTAAGAAAAAGATGTCAGGAGAACTCGGGTTCTAATTCCAGTCTTCTTGGTCATATAACTTAAACTGAACTGTACTACACCATCTGTAAATGAGGATGGCGATACTTATCCTTGAATTATACTTTTGGTCCATACTCTCCTGGTTTAATCCCTCATTAGTTTAATAAAACAAATAGCCAAACTGATTTGCAAAGGAAATCATAATCAGCTCCAAAGGGAGGGGAGCAGGAAGGGTATTAGTCTGTGAAGTCTCTCAGGGGGTGGCTGTCTCACCTTCATGGCCTTGTAGCAGCATGTATGTATGAAGTGAGGAGTTGGCCGGGGGGAGGGGGGTGCGTGTAGTGAGGGGGAAGAGAGGACACGTGCTCCCTGAGTGTTCTCACTCCACAGTGACTGGATTCTCTCGCCAGCTTATGGTGGTCCAGGGTTCTCAGGTACGTGTGAACGCCAGCCTCAATGGATGGCTGCTTGGAAGTGCTCTTCACTGATTTCCAGCTTCCTTTCTTACCATTTCTTTCCCAGCAACTCTCACTCCACCCCAGACTCACACTTAGCGCACACACACAAACTTGTGCCTCTCATATCCTTCCTGCCTGGTCACAGACATGCACACTCACACACAGCCTTCATTCTGGTTGACAGCCCTCTACTTTTTCCAAGGGAATGCTTAGTCTGTGGAAATTTTGTGTGTGTGTGTGTGTGTGTGGTTCAAATTATTAGCTTTTACAACATATATTTAAAGTAATTCGAGGGGCGCCAGGGTGGCTCAGTCGTTAAGTGTCTGCCTTCGGCTCAGGTCATGATCCCAGGGTCCTGGGACCGAGCCCCGCATCGGGCTCCCTGCTCAGCGGGAAGCCTGCTTCTCCCTCTCCCACTCCCCCTACTTGTGTTCCCTCTCTCGCTGTGCCTGTCAAATAAATAAATGCAATATTTTAAAAAATAAAGTAATTTGAGGTTATTAACCCATATCTAGCATTTCCCTGAGTGAGTGTGTACATCGAGGCCATGGAAAGGGAAGGATGAAGTCACTGGCAGTTCATAAAAGGCACTTGAAGAAAGGATGTTCATGGTCTTCCTGTACAAGATGGGACTGCTGTAATTTTTCTTCCCAAAATTCAAGGCAACATGCGTCTCCAAATTTAAATAATCATGTCTTAAATTTTTCTATGTGTTTTTCTTTCTTTTTTTCCCCTCTCAGGGCCCCAAAGTGACAGCCAAAAGCCAGGCAGCTTGAGAAATATAAAGTAAAACCCACCAAAGGTAATCCCTGCTATCTGAGCCAAATGCCAAATGTATGTGTAGCTTGTGTGGTCACCTGGCCTTTTCCCTTCTGCTGCTTCAGTGTCTGTTTCTGGTTCATTTCACGTGCCTTGTACCCCACAGGTCCATCTTGGTCCTCTCATGTCTCTCTGGGTCTCTACCACTCTGTGTGGCGTGTTTGTGGTAGCACTTCTCTGCTGTTCAAGCAGCTTTCTGGGGAGCTGAAAGGTACCCAGTCCTCTGCCTCTTTGCTACCGCCTTCAGCTGTCTGGACCAGAATGGAGAGGCAATGGAAATCTGTGAATATTGATGGGGAGATGGGCAGATAGGCCTGTCCTAAGAGTCTTGCCACAGCAGCATGTTCATAAATGAAAAGCTATATGTTTGTGATTTCACAAAGCTACATAAAGGATGCTCTCTCCTCCGCAGTTTAGGTAAGACACACAAACTTTAGGAACAAAATGATGTTCAGCATCTGGGAAGAGAGGCCTGGACTGCCACAGGGAGTAGGTTTGGATCTACAAGAAGCACCACATCCTTACCACTCACAGTTTTCTATACATGGGACTTCCCATCACCCAAGTTATACGATTTCACAATCTTGTGTTGCATAAGATACTATTTTTTTCTTCCCAGGTTGTGGGGAAAAGAGAGGAACACCAGCTTACCTGCTTCCTATCTGGCCTGCGGTGGATTTTATTTTCTGAGAAGAACGCAGTGAAAACATTCTTCTGTAAACTTTACCTGAAACCGTGTTATTGTAGAGAACAATAAACAAGATCATAAAGTTATTTCTCAAGGACTGATGTCATGTGTCAACTTGATAACAAAATCGATCAATCAGGATGAATTCATTCCATCAGCATCGTCAGCTCCTTGGCAAATGTACACCGCTCCAGGGAGGGCAGGGCTCTGAAGCAGCAATGGCGTGGGCAGAATCCTCACAGATGCTTGTTCTTGCTGCTTCTGGAAAGGACATGGGGAGCTGAGGCCAGGCAGCCCTCCTGCTACTACAGGTCCTAGCATTACCTGCTGCCACTCAATGTTTTCAATGTACAAAACATCGTCTGAAGGACTTTCGTGCATTATCTCATGGAACCCTAACAGCTCTAAAAGTAGATACCTTATCTTAAAAAGATTTATTTATTTCTTAGAGAGAGAGAGAGAATGAGCACAAGTGGGAGGGGAAGAGGGAGAGGGAGAAAGAATCCTCAAGCAGACTCCTTGCTGAGCACAGAGCCCAACGTGGGGCTTGACCCCCTGACCCTGAGATCACAGCCTGAGTCAAAACCAAGAGTCGGATGCTTAGCTGACTGCACCACCCGGGCACCCTTGAAGTAGATATCATTTTAATTCCCATTTTGCAAACAGGGAACTTGAGTCTTGGGGAGATAAAGTCATCTGTTCAATGTCATACAACTGGTAATTGGCAGAACCAAGGTTTGCATTTGAGTCCTCTAATCCCAGAACAGTATTCTTGACTTCTGTACACCCTACTTCCTAGGTGTGGCCATATTGGATGACTTATAAAATCTGTCATTCATAGAGCGGGAGGAGCACCTGAGGCATCAGAGACAATGGCTCCTTTCTCTTACTATTCCAAGCTGTAATGTTGGAATGTTGGAGATGGAAGTGCTTGTCAGTGATGGCTAAGGAGAGGGAGTTGGGGGGAGGGAGGGACCTGGGAAGCCAGGAAATGAAGGTTGGTCATGGGCTCATGGCCTGATTATCCTGTTTTCTAAACTTTTAAAGTTCTTAGTGTTTCAATGTCTGAAATGGAAGATGATGGCCATTTAGGAGATGATACATGAGAATAGTCACAGAGTTCTGTTGGCATAGCATTTACGGTGTAGTTTTTGGGATTTTTATTTATTTCATCAACAAATATTTATTATTAGGCTCCTACTGTGTGTCAGACATTGTGCATCCAAACATGAGCCGATTGCAGATGGTTCCCCATGGCAGGGGAGGAGGAGAGTAAACAAGCATATGATGTCATAGGGTTAGAAAAACAAGCATATGATGTCATAGGGTTAGAAAAAGTTCCGCTGCTATGGGAGCACATTGAACAGGCACTCAATCTAAGCTGAAGATGTAGGGGGAATCATGGGGGGGGGGGGGGGACATCAAATTCTTGCTGCCATTAACTTGCTGTATGGCCTCAGACAAATTCCCTACAATCCAAGACCTCCATTTCTTTGTATAACATGAGAGAATAATCTCCACATCACAAAGGCTTTAGAGAAATGTGTTAAATTACTATATAAAGTACCCAATACCATGACCAACAGATAATAGATGTTGATTTCATGAAGTTATTTTGTCCTTTTGCCATTTTCCAAACACTTCCATTTACTAATGAGGAGAACAGGAAGAAAGTTTCACTTATATAATGGGTAATAAGTTTAGCAAACAGAAGTGAATCAGACCCCAGTTAGATAATTCAGTTTGGTACCTAATAGTGGATTCTGCTATGTGTCCAATACTGTGCTAGACACAGCAGATATGGAACCAGAGATCCAGGAACCTGCTGGGTTAAAATTAAAGCAGTCCCATATTGTACAGGGAGACAATGAACACCTTTTTATTTTTTTTAAGATTTTATTTATTTACTTGAAAAGAGCAAGAGAGAGTGCGAGAGAGAGAGAGAGAGCACAGAGGGTGAGGGAGAAGCAGACTCCCTGCTGAACAGGGAGCCTAATGCGGGGTTTGATCCCAGGACCCTGAGATCATGGCCTGAGCTGTAGGCAGATGCTTAACTGACTGAACCACCCAGGCACCCAACACCCTTTCTTCAAGTGCCTTTTATGAACTGCCAGTGACTTCATCCCTCCCTTTCCACGGCCTCAATGTACACACTCACTCAGGTAAATGCTAGATATTGATGAATAGCCTCTAATCACAAGACTCTATAATCACAGAGGAAATTGCCATACAACTCTCTACTGATGTGCCATACTAATAAGAAACAGGTAACCAGTGTGATGTGAGGAAAGGAGGGGGAGGAATGGTTTATTAAAAAGATTTATTTTGCCTAGGGAGGAGAGGATTTGGAATGAGGGCACATCACACATGCTCTGTATTGCTCAGACAGAACTCAAACCAATGACTAGAACATACCAGAATTTAGTGGATGAAGAATTTTCTAGTACCAGCGATGATTCTAAGTGGGGTAGGCCTCATGGTACAATAATGTGTGCCAAGACTGCACATGCATGAGCAATCCCCACCCGGGTTTTCTGTGGGATCTAGGGATCCAATCCTGGTCTTTCTAAGGTTCCTTCAAACTCTGTTTCTATGACTCAGATAAGAATTAGGTTTGTGGTGAAATAATATTTATTAAAAATCATCACTGTGTCTTGTACATCTTCCATTTTTTATCTTAAATGTCAGTGTAAACATCTCACTCTCACAGGGAACAAATTCTGTGCTGTCTTTTGAGTCTTATCAGAAAACTCATCCCCTTGCCTTTGTTTAAATAATCCTCATTACTTGTTTTTCCTCTGGTCTGAAATTCCACCTTTAGTCACTGATAAAGGACTTAACATCCTTTTATGTTTTCAAGAATCTCTTACTCTGGGATGAGAGTTCAAATAGGATGTAAATTTTGTCCATTTTTTTTTTTTTTTAATAAAAAAGAGGAATTAGTTTAGCACACATGCAATGGCTGTTTTTTTTTTTTTTAAGTGTCAGCTCCAATCAATTAATAGTGGCTCTCTTGTGGCATTGAGTGGTGAATGATTGTAAGGCTGAGTCAAGGTTCAGAGAGAAAGAGGGCAGTGATCACTTAGTCATGTTTGCAGTGGGTGACAGTCTGGCAGCTCTCATCCAAAGGACTGGCCATCCCTAAAATAATAGGTCCGGTTCTAATTGTTCCGGGAGGCTCAGAGTAAGATCTCAGGGACACAGCTCTAAGAATTCACAAGAGAAGAGGTGCTGAGCATTAGCACTGTTTAGAGGATCCTGAAAATGAGGATGAAAAGCTGCCAAAGATAATTTTTCCTTTGTTGATCCTGGTTTTCCATCACACCTCATCCATATTCTTTATCATTAGCCAATGTGTCCCAAACCTAAATAAGAACAGAATTGTCATTATTTTTCAGGAAGATATATCTTTCTCACTAGTAATATAAATATAAATATATATATATAAATATATATATATATATTTTTTTTTTTTCCTAGGAAACCAGAAATAAGAATATATGCATAGCATAATCAAGTGATGGACTGCCAGCCTTAAATATTACCTGGTCCAAATCCTCCACATAGAAATAACGAAACTCAGGATGCGAATTGTTAAAGTAGTAACCAGTGATCTCCCATTCCCAAAACTTTTGGACTTTACAATTTTCTTAGACTTTTTATTTAATCAGTAAGTACCTCTTTCCTCCCCTAGACCCCCAAACTGGGTGTTAGGTAAAGGTGACAATAGCTCAAGAATGTTGACACCTCAGTTTTCAGTACTAGCTCTTGGGTGGTGTGGGCTCCAAAGTCAGACAAACCTGAATTTCTACCTGTGAGTCCCTGAACAAATTCTATGATCCTGAGTCTGTAGTTGTGTGAGTCCATGAGCAAATTCTATGATCCTGAGTCTGTAGTTGTTATTGAGCATTTTTTAATTAAGTTTTTTATTTTAATTCCAGTATAGATAACATACAGTATTATATTAGTTTCAGGTATACAATACAGTGATTCAACAATTCCATACATCACCCAGTGCTCATCATGAAAGTGTACTCTTAATCCCCTTCACTTATTTCACCCATCTCTCACCCACCTCACCTCTGGTAACTATCAGTTTGTTCTCTAGAACCTGTTTCTTGGTTTGTCTCTCTCTCTTTTTTTTCCCTTTGTTTTGTTTCTTAAATTCCACATGAGTGAAATCATACAGTATTTGTATTTCTCTGACTGACTTACTTTGCTTAGCATTATACTCTCTAGCTCCATCCATATAGCAAAATTTCATTTTTTTTTAAATTAATTTATTTATTTGACACAGAGAGAGAGCACAAGCAGGGGGAGCAGCAGAGGGAGAGGGAGAAGCAGGCTCCCCACTGTGCAGGGAGCCCGCTGCGGGACCCTGAGATCATGACCCGAGCCGAAGGCAGACGCTTAACCGACTGAGCCACCCAGGCCCCCCAAATTTCATTCTTTTTTATGGCTGAATAATATTCTATTGTATATATACACCATTTTTCTTTATCCATTCATCGGTTGATGGACACTCAGGCATAGTGTGGCTATTGTAAATAATGCTGCAATAAACAGAGGGATGCATTTATCCCCCCTGAATTAGTGTTTCTGTATTTTTTGGATAAACACCCAGTTGTGTGATTACTGGATTACAGTGTAGTTCTATTTTTAATTTTTTGAGGAACCTCCATACCATTGTCTACAGTGGTTGTACCAGTTTGCATTCCCACCAACAGTGTATGAGTTTGTTTTTCTCCACATTCTCGCCAATACATGTTGTTTCTTGTGTTTTTGACTTTAGCCATTCTGACATGTGTGAGATGAGATCTCATTGTAGTTTTGATTTTCATTTCCCTGACGATAAGTGATATTGTGCATCATTACATGTGTCTGTTGGCCAGATGTCTTCTTTAGAGAAATGTCTGTTTATGTCTTCTGCCCATTTTTTAATTGGACTATTTGTTTTTTGGGTTGTTGAGTTGTATCAGTTCTTTATATATTTTGGATACTAACCCTTCCTCAGATATGTCATTTGCAAATGTCTTCTCCCATTCAGTATGTTTCCTTTCAGTTTTGTTGATTGTTTCCTTCACTGGGCAGAAGCGTTTTATTTTGACGTAGTCCCAGTAGTTTATTTTTGCTTTTATTTCCCTTGCCTCAGGAGACATATCTAGAAAAATGTTGCTATGGCCAATGTCAGAGAACTTACTGCCTGTGCTCTTTTCTAGGATTTTTATGGTTTCAGATCTCACTTTTAGGTCTTTAATCCATTTTGAGTTTATTTTTGTGTATAGTGTAAGAGAGTGGTCTAGTTTCATTCTTTTGCATGTAGCTGTCCAGTTTTCCCAAAACCATTTGTTGAAGAGACTCCTTTTCCCATTGCATATGCTTTCCTCCTTTGTAGAAGATTAACTGACCACAAAATTGTGGGTTTATTTCTGGGTTTTCTATTATGTTTCATTGATCTATGTGTCTATTTTTGTGCCAGTTCCATACCGTCTTGATTACTACAGCTTTGTAGTATAGCTTGAAATCAGGACTTGTGATACCTCCAGTTTTGTTTTTCTTTTTCAAGATTGGTTTGACTATTCGGGGTCTTTTATGGTTTCATACGAATTTTAGGCTTGTTTGTTCTAGTTCTGTGAAAAAGGCTGTTTAATAGGGATTGAATTAAATATATAGATTGCTTTGGGTAGTATAGACATTTTAACAATATTTGCTCTTCTAATCCATGAGCATAGAACGTCTTTCCACTTCTTTGTGTCATCTTCCATTTGTTTCATCAATGTTTTATAGTTTTCAGAGTACAGGTCTTTTACCTCGTTGGTTAAGTTTACTCTAGGTATTTTATTATTTTTGGTGCAGTTGTAAATAAGATTGTTTTCTTAATTTATCTTTCTTCTGTTTCATTATTAATGTACAGAAATTCAATAGAATTCTATACATTGATTTTGCATCCTGTGACTTTATGGAATTCATTTGTCAGTTCTATAGTTTTTTGGTATAGTCTTTAGGGTTTTCTATATATAGTAGCATGTCATCTGCAAATAGTGAAAATTTAACTTCTTTCTTACCAATTTGGGACCAGGTCCTCACCTGCCAAGTTTCCTCCAGTCTGGTGGGAACAGCGGAATGGGGCCAGCCCTAGGCGACCAGGGTGGGAGATTGCTGAAAATACGCAGGGCGCGCCTTCTCTGTTATGATCTCTCCTTCCGTCACCACCCCGCCATTGCCCCCAAACCGGTGGCAGCAATGGGCCAGTGCGGTTGGGTTTCCCGGTCAGGGAACCAAATGTTATGGGACCTGGACTGGATCGCCCGACAGAAGAAACAAGCGGCACTCGGAGATCTTTTATTTCTTTTTGTTTTCTGATGGCTGTGGCTAGGACTTCCAGTACTGTGTTGAATAAAAGTGGTGAGAGTGGACATCCTTGTCTTGTTCCTGACCTTAGGGGAAAAGCTCTCAGTTTTTCCCCATTGAATATTGTGTTCACTGTGGGTTTTTCACATAAGGCCTTTATTATAATGAAGTATGTTCCCTATAAACCTACTTTGTTGAGGGATTTTATCATGAATGGATCCTGTACTTTGTCAAATGCTTTTTCTGCATCTATTGAAATGATCATATGGTTTTTATCCTTTCTCTTCTTAATGTGATGTATCATGTTGATTGATTTGCAAATATTGAACCACTCTGGTGTCCTGGGAATAAATCCCACTTGATTGTGGTGTATGATTTTTTAAATGTATTGTTCGATTTGGTTTGCTAGTATTTTGTTGATGATTTTGGTATCTATGTTCATCAGAGATATTGGCCTACAGTTCTCTTTTTTTGTGGTGTCTTTCTCTGGTTTTGGTATTGATAAGGAAAATCTGTGTCCTAAGATGGCCAACCGAGCCAGCAAGAGAGAGTCCCAGTCCTTGCCCTGGGGCTCTTCCGGGTTCTTCTCTCTGCTCTGCTTCCCGCGTGCACCAATCTGGGTTCTTCTCCCTGCCCCACTTCGCGCACACACCAACGCGCCAAAAGTGCCAGTGGGCAGAAGGAGAAGTGTATAAATTGCCCCCTTTGTTTGTGCTCAGGGCTCAGACCTTTGGAGATCACTCTTCTCTGAGCCCACAGGTGTTAAATAAACTTCCTATCCTCCAAGATCTCCGAGTGCCGCTTGTTTCTTCTGTCAGGCGATCCAGTCCAGGTCCCATAACATTTGGTTCCCTGACCGGGAAACCCAACCGCACTGGCCCATTGTTGCCACCGGTTTGGGGGCAACGGAGGGGTGGTGACGGAAGGAGGGATCATAACAGAGAAGGCGCGCCCTGCGTAATTTTCAGCAGTCTCCCACCCTGGTCGCCTAGGGCTGGCCCCATTCCGCTGTTCCCACCAGACTGGAGGAAACTTGGCAGGTGAGGACCTGGTCCTGATGTCGGATTCCAGTAAGGCCTGGGGCCCCAGGACCCAGACAGGCCCACCCCCACTGGGGTGGAAGGGGAGCCTGATCACCTCCCAGAGACCTCTTAGAGGTCTCACAGGTAGGGATTCCCAGGGAGGGAACATAATAACTTCTGGAGTGTGAATGTGTGCATGGATGTGCAGTCCAACCTGGCTTGCTCAAGCTGACTGATTCTGTGACTCCACGGGCGGGCACCCTTAAGGTCCCCAGAAGCCTACAGAGTCTGAGTGGGCCCGTCTGCGATTCCATGGTGAACGGCATATGGTATATGGCAGCATCAGAATAATTTCCGATTGTAAGTCACAACGCTGAGACTGCTACGGCTAAGCCTCACCTAAGCTCCTTCGGGACATGGCCAGATGGGTGTCTGATTGGTCCCCTCATATCAGGAGGCACCCCCCCCCCCGGTCTGTCTCTGCGCCACCACACACAGGGACATCACCATGGGGTCAGGGCAGAGTAAACCTACAGTTCTAGAGACCATGATCAAAAATTTCAAGAAGGGGTTCTTGGGAGACTATTGAGTCAGGATGAACCCTGGCAAGTTGAGAACCCTATGTGAATTGGAATGGCCCACCTTTGATGTCCGGTGGCCTTCAGAAGGGACATTGGATGGATCGAGTATGGCGAGTTGTTAACAGGAGAACCAGGACACCCTGACCAGTTTCCATACATTGACTTCTGGCTGGGAATTGCTCAGACCCTTCCCCCAGGGTGCGATTCGCTTGCAATAGGCAGGGACAGGCCAGGGTCTTAATCACCTCATCCAAGTGACCTAAAGAAAATCAACAAAAGCCCCAGTCTCCACAAATTCTAGCCGGAGATCCTGAGGACAAACCGAACTTGCCCCCACCATACATACCCTCAAGATTGTCTATACCAGGCCCTTTAGCTCCAGACCCTCCACTGCCCTAGGTTTCACTGGCACTCCCAGGCTCAAAGGATCCACTTTCTCCAGGACCAGCAGCCAGGCTGCACCCCAGGCCAGGGTCAAGTGCCCTCCAAATGCTGGTAGGAGATACGCGGGAACCCGAGGGGCACGATGAAGATGGGTCGGTCCAACCCGGCCGTTTCCATAATATATTATCAACCCTTCTCCACCACTGAACTCCTCAACCATAAACATAACACCCCATCCTACTCTGAGAAACCACAGGCCATGGTAGACAGGATATACACTCCATTTGACCCCGAGGCACAGGAAAGCCAACAGATGGTAAACACCTCCTTCGTGGCTCAGGCTGCTCCAGACATCAGAAAAAACTTCAGAAACTAGAGGGTTTTGCCAGGATGAACATCATCCAACTAATAGAGATGGCCAATAAGGTCTACATGAACAGGGAGGTTGCAGCCGAACAGGAAGCTGACAAAAAGATGAAAAAGCAAGTCAGCCTCCTTGCCGCTGCCCTGAAAGAAAAGGACAACACAAAGATGGGGAGACCCCAACCACCAAAAGGGGGGGAAGCCCAGAGCCCCTTGGCAAGGGATCAATGTGCCTACTGTAAAGAGAAAGGGCATTGGAAAAACAAATGTCCAGCCGCTACAAGGAAGAACCCCGAGAGGAGGACCTCATAGGCCTTGCGGGAATGGACTCAGACTGAGGGGGACTGGGCTCTTTCCTCCTTGGCCCCCATGAGCCCACGGTCAGAATGAAGGTGGGGGTCAACCAGTGACTTTTATGGTTGAGCACTCTGTTGTCACCTCCCCAGTGGCCCCTTTCAGCAAAAGGACTGTGACCATCCTTAGGGCCACCGGGACGCGAGCGATACAACAGCCCTTTTGCCAGGCTCGCCAGTGTGAACTCGGGGGCCACAAGGTCTGACATGAATTCCTTTATCTGTCTGATTGCCCCATCCCTCTCGAGAGCTGGGCCGAGACATACTCTCCAAGCTTAGGGCTCAGATAACCTTTGAGCCCACTGGACACACTAGCCTCCGATTGAACCCAAGGCAAGAGGAGATGGGGTCTCTGAACAGGTCTGGCCAAATTGCCTAAGCCCAGTCATGTGTGAAATGCTTCAGAACACTTGATGGAGACAAAGCGGAGCAACCAAAATTGAGATCATGAGACAGGCCTGAGGGTCTGGAATTTGTGGAGGTCATAGGACCTGGGGGCCAAGTCGGCCTTCTCCAACAAGGCAAGATCTCCTGCTGTTTAGGTTCTTAAGCTTTACAGAGCACCTTTCCCTGTCATCTCTGGGTGGTGGGAGGTTGGGGCGAGCATCCCCCAGGGATGGGACAGGTCTCAGGTAGGGAGAGGCAGGGGACACTGGCTCTTCTGGAGAGGACTGGGGCAAGGAAGTCAGGGGAGGAACCCTACTAAAATGAAAACAGAGAAGAGGTCAGATCAAAAACCAAGCTACTACACTGTACAAAGGCAGATTCCGGTTGTCTGTCTGTGGTAGGGTTGTCATTGGCGATTTAAACAAGATACCCCAGGCGATAGAGATCCTGCTGGTCCACTGGCCGCACTCTGAACAGCAAGGCTTAGACATTGTTTACAAACCTCCTTTATAAGAGTCACCTGGGAGGACCTTGTTAAAAAGGCAACTATTTGGGGGATGGGGTAGCCAGGTGATGGGTATTACAGAGGGCACTGAGCACTGGGTGTAATACTATCCGGCCTATGCAAACCCACTGAATCAAAATGGGTGGGATGAGGGGAATATCCCAGAAGCTGTGTGTTTAAAAAGCAACCCCCAGGGGCACCTAAGTGGCTCAGGAAAAAAAAAGTGTGAATGACCTCCTCCTCGCCAGTGACAACCAAGAAGACTGCACCAAAGGCACCAAGGCCCTCCTACAGCTCCTGTCAGACTTGGGATACCGAGCCTCATGGAAGAAGGCACAAATCTGCCAGCAACAGGTCTGATACCTTGGTTCCCTCCTCCCCCAAGGGAAAAGAGAACTAGGGCCACAGAGGAAAAGGGTCATCATCTCCCTGCCACAGCCCCAGACAAAAAGGGGCCTACGAGAATTCCTGGGGGCTGCAGGATTCTGCAGCATCTGGATCCCTGGGTTCTCGGCAATAGCAAGACCCCTTTATCATCTCTTAGGGGGACCAGATCGAGAACCCCCTGCCTGGACTGAAAAGGAAAAAATAGCTCTCAGGGTACTCACCCAGACTGTTGGACCCTGGCAACGGCCAGTTGCTTACCTGTCAAAGAAGCTAGATCCCGTAGCAGCAGGATGGCCACCATGCCTCAGGGCGCTGGCAGCCACAGTCCTACTCATCAAGGAGGCAGACAAACTTACCCTGGGGCAAGAACTTAACTTCAAGGTCCCTCATGCATTTGTGTCCCTCATGAATGCACAGGGACACCACTTCCTTTCCAACTCTTGGCTAGCACAATACCCAGGGCTCTTCTGTGAAAACCCGCGGGTCACCCTTGAAACAGTAAGGACATTAAATCCAGCAACCTTTCTCCCCACGGAAGAGGGGGAACAAGACATGACTGCTCCGAGGTGACTGATGAAGTCTACGTGAGTCGTCCAGATCTGCGGGATCAAGCCATAAAGAATCCAGAGCTCATGCTGTTCAGTGATGGCAGCAGTTACCTACAAGAGGGTGTCTGGAAAGCGGGTTATGCCATAACCACAACCACTGAAGTCCTAGAAGCTAAGG
Source organism: Phoca vitulina (assembly GCF_004348235.1). Lineage (NCBI taxonomy): Eukaryota > Metazoa > Chordata > Mammalia > Carnivora > Phocidae > Phoca > Phoca vitulina. The sequence continues at coordinate 53,332,453 of NW_022589706.1, forward strand.
CATTACCACCTGGATGGTCAGCTCTAAGGGCTGAATTATATACCTTAGTCCGAGCCCTCACCCTCAGTGAAGGCAAGCGAGTCAACATCTATACTGATTCTCTGTACGCCTTTGCTACTGTACATACACATGGAGCCATCTACAAGGAAAGGGACCTCCTAACCGCAGCAGGGAAAGCTATCAAGAACAAGGAGGAGATACTGAGACTCCTCGAAGCCATCTGGCTTCCAAAGGAAGTAGCAATCCTGCACTGTAAGGGACACCTGAAAGGAGACGATCCCATAGCGTGGGGAAATCGTCTGGCAGATAAGGCAGCCAAGACCACAGCCAGTGAGGACATGGACAGAGCCCCTTCCCTCCCCATGGCCCTAACACCCCTGGAAGAAGTCTCTCTGCCCAGTTACACTAAAAAGGAAAAGGAATGCGCCATGGTTGAGTGGGCCACCCTTACTGAAAAGGGATGGTGGATGATGCCAGATGGGCTCATCTTTGTTCCAACAGCAACTGGAGGGCATCTAGTCAAGGAACACCATCGACTCACTCATCTGGGAAAAACCGCATTAGAGGCCCTTCTCAAGAAGCACTACTACATCAGTCAGCTGCCAGCACTATGCTGAGCAATGAGTGAATGATATGTAACATGCTAAAAATAATGCTCGGTCTGCACCACGGCCCCCACCAGGTGTCCAGAGGATGGGAGCAACCCCCTTTGAAGATCTAGAGGTAGACTTCACAGATGTGCAGTCAAGCAGGGGTTCAGATATCTCCTAGTAATAATATGCACATACTCTGGGTGGGTCAAAGCCTTCCTGACCAGGACAGAGCAAAGCCGGGAAGTAGCTAAAGTCCTCTTGCGGGAGATCATGCCCCGGTTCGGCCTGCCATTAACAATCCATAGTGACAATGGACCCGCATTTGTGGCAGACATTGTACAGGTCTTGACCAAATCTCTCAACATCACCTGGAGACTCCACACTGCTTACCGGCCCCAAAGTTCAGGGAAAGTAGAGTGAACAAATCTCACCCTCAAGGGAAACTTAGCAAAGTTTTGTGAGGAGACTAACCTCCCATGGCCTAATCTGCTACCCCTAGCTCTCCTGCGTGCTCGCTGCATGCCCAGGACATCAGGTTTCTCCCCATTTGAATTAATATATGGATGGCCTCCCCTGTGCTTGGGAAGCCTTCCAGGAAACGTGTATCAGGTTGGAGATAAAGGGATAAAGGAGCAGCTTCAGGCCCTGGGGGCCACCCTAAATAAATGACAAAAGTACACCTTTGAGAGGGCCCCAATCTCCTTAGGGTCTCAGGTATACTTCCAGACAGGGGACTCAGTTTGGGTCAAAGACTGGAAGAAAGAAGAAAGCTTATCATTCAGACGAGGAGCTGTGCCAGTGGAGGGTCCGGCCAGACTTCACGAACCCACTCTGGTTTCACTTTCGATGAGACCCCACCGACTGATGGACACCTGCTCACCACAGTCCCTGGCTCTCATCGGCGTGATTTCCCTCATCTTGGGAGTTGGACTCTACACTGTTGCCCCTCCTGACTGGACTTTCCCCCAAAGGCTTCTACCTAAGGTCATAGATCCCACTTTTACTGGCCCTCTGCTGTCTACTCCTGAGCACATTTCACCATGGTTTTCCTGGCCCTAGTCAGTCCTGGTCTTCTACTACCTGGTGTGCTGTTAAGTTTATGATTAAGTCCATGTTTGTTCCAAGACTTGCAGTCAACCCTCAGAGTCAAACAGAATGATGCCCTCTAAACTAGGTGCTTAAAGGGGCATCAAAAGGAGGAATGATAAGGAAAATCTGTGTCCTAAGATGGCCGACCGAGCCAGCGAGAGAGTCCCAGTCCTTGCCCCAGGGCTTTTCCAGGTTCTTCTCCCTGCTCTGCTTCCTGCACACACCAATCTGGGTTCTTCTCCCTGCCCTGCTTCGCACACGCTCCAAAAGTGCCAAGTATGTGGAAGTAGAAGAGTATAAATTTGTCCCCTTTGTTTGTGCTCGGGGCTCAGACCTTTGGAGACGGCTCTTCTCTGAGCCCACCGGCATTAAATAAACCTCCTATCCTCCAAGATCTCTGAGTGCCCCTAGGTTCTTCTGTCGGGTGATCCAGTCCAGGTTCCGTAATAGTATCAGGGTAGTGCTGGCCTCATAAAATGATTTTGGAAGTTTTCCTTCCTCTTCTATTTTTTGGAGTAGTTTGAGGAGAATATGACTAAGGAGCAGTTGCGGCTAGGTAGGAAGAAATAGGCTCACCAAAAATCCCAGAAATGCTGAAGCACAGTGAAATCAGAGATAAGGGAACAAACCAGACCACCCTGCCCTGGGCGTTAGAGGTGGGGTCTTTTTATGGCAGTCACATTGTGACCAACAAAGAATAACCAGACCCCAAAGTAGAAGTAAGCTATTAAAGATGTTATCACCAGTCCTTACTCAAACCAAGACGTCACAAGAATGTTAAGGTAATGTTTAGATAAAAGACTGTCGGTGGAGGCCCACATTGGCAACCCTGTCAGGACCCCTCCCACTCCTGAGAGTTTTTTCTGTATCCTTACTTAAAACTCTATTGCTTTGCTCACTCTCCTTTGTCCATGAGATTAATTCTTGTACTCTGTGAGACAAGAACCTAGCTCTCCTGCTTCAAATAGGTATTAACTCTTCTCTAAACGTTTGGTAGAATTTGCCTGTGAAGCCATCTGGCCCTAGACTTCTGTTTGTCGGGAGGTTTTGGTTACTGATTCAATTTCATCGCTGGTAATTGGTCTGCTTAAAATTTCTGTTTCTTCCTGTTTCCAACATGGTAGGGTGATCCAAGTGCTTCAGGTCTGCCTATTTTCTGAAGTCCCAGGCTACTGTAACAAACACGACTCCCAAGTGTCTCTCTTTGAGGATACCATGGTCAGCATGCTGGAATCAGCCCTTGCAAGGTGTCCAGACTCCTCCACCTGTACCCTATAGACAGGCTGCGTGGTGTGTTCCCAAGCCTCCCCAGAACTTGAGGCTCCCAAGTGCTGCTTTTGGCTGGCTTCTCAGTCCTGTGGGCAGGCCCTGACCTGGCAAGGCAAATCCAGGTCCTCTGGGTCTGCCTCAGATATAAGCCTCAAGAGCTGCATGCACTTGGAAGTGATTCCTGGTTGCCTGTCCTGGGTCATTGAAAAAGTTCATTCCTTGAATTGAGAGATGAAAAGGCCCAATTTCATTATCAACCCCCATTTCTCATAGAGCACCTTCAGCACCAGGGTGTGCTTCATCTGCACATTTGCATCCTGATGTCTTCGCTGGTCCGGCAGCTCCACGTCGTCCTCATGTCTGCCTTTGAGTTTCGTGATGCTCTCAATCTCATACAGCTACTGGGCCAAGAAGCTGCCCATGCACTTGTCTCGGTTCACCCTCGCCAGTGCTCTCAGCAGCTTTATGGCCTTTCGACAGACTGCACAATGTGTTCCTGGTCTTTTCCAGAACTCAAGTCTTCCAGGTGCCACTTTTAGGTGGCTACCTAGTATGGCGGGCAGGCCTATATGATCCTGAATCTTAATTTCTTATTCAAGAAATAAGAATATTGTTGTCTAAAAATAGTCATATAAAGCACCAGCCTCACAATAAACACTCAGTAAGTTAGGTACCATTTCCTTGGGTTTGCTCCCAAGGCCTATGCACCCGCCCCGCCCCAGGGACTTGAAAATGTGCCCAGCACTGGAACCAGGGCTTTAGCCATTTATTTGAATTTGTGGTAGTACATGTTTACCTTCCCTCCTGCCACGTCAGAACTTTGTCCGTGTCAACAGGCATTCCCAGGAAATGAGATCTGTACCAAAGGTGCTTATTGATTACTACAAGGCCTACATGGTATAATCTTGAAAAAAAACAAGTAGATTGACATGACTCATTTTAAAATCCAGTATTCATTAATGAATGCCATCCATTAGCAATATTTCTCCGTTGTCATGAATTTCTTCAATTTTATCAGGGTCGTACTGGCCTAGAAAAAATATTCACCAGGAAAAGGTTAATTATTAATAGTAATTCCTTGAAAAGAGTATAAAAAGGATTCTTCATTTCTTTCAGATGATAGAGCACCTTCTTTAAAGGTTCATCTGGAACAATGAAGACTCTTAGACCCATATGTTTTCTTGTTTTCTTCAGCTACGTTCAATGTCAAACTCTTCAGAGAAGTTTACTAGCTGCAGGTAGGGATCCTATTTACAATCTATACATCCCACGTGCCAGGACATAAGGCATGATGACTACTAAAATATCTACTAAAATATAAGGAAAGGCTTATCTTCCTCAGGGCTCATCATTGTCAACAGAGTCATTGGAAATTGCTAGAAATTAATTTGTGGAAGGGATGCAGAAAGAGAGCTAATATATTGAGGCAACACACACAGGAAGATCTCGTTTTAGCCTTACTTCCACTCTAGGTGAGGGAAAGATACATTTCAAACTTGTGTTTGAAATTGGGTAAATGATTTTGGATAAAGCAACTGTGTTTATAGTAGCAGGAATAATATTATGAGCTACATTCTTCAGTACCTATTCTGTGCTAGGTGCTGTGCTTGGTGCTACACACGTATGTTTCCATTTAATCCTAACAACTATCGAATGTGGTAGAGTTTATTTATTTTTTCTAGGTAGAGAAACAGAAACTTTGAGAGCTTAAGCTATTTTCCCAAGGCCACATTCAGTATCAGAGCTAGAAATTGAACTCAGAGTAACTGACTCCAAAGCCTTTCCCTGTATTAGAGATGATAATAGTTTCTTTATTTAACAGAAAGAGGCTCAGCTCTTTGGAAGCTGTTAGTATAAGAAGATATTGTTTTCAATAGATAACATATGTGTGTGTGTGTGTGTGTGTGTGTGGTGAGTGGAGGTGTTAAGAAAGATAAAGTTGATGAGTAAATCCAAAATGGGTGAGATATTGTCTTTGCCAAATGAAGCCTGGCAAAGTGCTAATGTTTATACATCTGCTCCCAATGTTAAACTTTAATTTTCTTAGTATTCCTTGGATATGCTAGTAACTTCTAATATAAAGAGTTAAATAACCAAATCATGTTAATTAATTCAGGTGTGTCAACACAAGTACATGCAACTTATCTGTGGGCTAATGACAGATATCAAGTACACAATATATTTGAATAGAAATAAGTCATTCACAGAATGTAGTTTAAACACAAGTGAAGATATAGTCTGGTAAAATTTGTTTTAATTTTTGGTGGCAAATAAAGAAGATTTGAAAATTTATAAGTGAATAAATATGGATTTCAGAATTATAAAGGGAGATTTCAATTTTGAAAATATCCTCTTATGCAAACAAAATCTCATTTTTTTCAGCCTTGCGCCACATTAATAGCCCAAATTATCTGCAGGAGAACTTAAGAGACATGTGAGTTTTGTTATCAACATTCTCTTCTCTGAAATTTGAAATCACAATCATTTTGGAATGGGGAGGGGGCAGTGATCTAACAATGATGGAGGAAAAGTTTGATTTTATCTTTAACACTCTCACAAGTGTTATGTTTCAGCACCAGGATTATGGTTGCTCAGTTTCTTCAGAAATTAACTTATGAAGAAGTACAAACCATAGTTGAAGAGTTGGTAGATCTTGCAGAGAAGTGCAAGATCCTCAAGGCACATGAGTCACCGTCAGAATGCTCTCACCAATTGGTAGGTGAATCATGTTTTGCCTTTCTCTCTCTTATTTAAACTAAAATTCCAACCAAAAGGTGTTGTTATGAAGTGGGATGTTGAAGAATTAAGTAGGGGATTTTAAGGCAACAATATGTATATCAATCACACTCAAAATACAACCTTTGTAGGTTTATAAGCCTACAGTTCTTCATTTCATCTCTGGGAGATCAGACTCAGAGAACCAAATGCTCAAGAGAATGAATTATAACGTAGAGGCCAATTTGTTCATTTTGGTTGGTTGCTCCGCCTCTCCCACTGGAATACTATTATCTGACATCATCATATAAAGGTTCCTGGGAAATCAAAGTACTAATTTTAAAAAGTTTCTAAGAGTATATGAAAAGGAAGAAAGAAGTGAATATTATTGTGGGCTCCTTTTCCTTGTTAGTAGAAAATCTTGGGGATTACTATTGTCTCATAAAGTGTGTCTATCTTATGATGAGCAAATTCTTGATGAACACTAACATATTTGTACAATCTACATATGTTTTGGATCACTTGTCTCGTGCCAAATATTTTAAACTACAAATCAACAGTTTTCTTCTCTATTGGTAATTTTTTTTTTTTTATTATTCCATCTTCTTGGGGCTAAAACCTATTTCTTACTAGACTCTTAGTAGACATAGAAAAACCATCAGTCTGGGGCGCCTGGGTGGCTCAGTCGTTAAGCGTCTGCCTTTGGCTCGGGTCATGATCCCAGGGTCCTGGGATCGAGCCCCGCATCGGGCTCCCTGCTCCGCGGGAAGCCTGCTTCTCCCTCCCCCACTCCCCCTGCTTGTGTTCCCTCTCTCTCTGTGTCTTTCTCTGTCAAATAAATAAATAAAAAATCTTTAAGAAAAAAAGAAAAACCATCAGTCTAATTAGAAACACATTTTATTTATTTTATCTTATTTTTTTAGAGGATCTATTTATTTATTTTAGAGAGAGAGTTGGGGAAGGGGAAGAGGTAGAGGGAGACAGAATCCTCTAGAAGATTCCCTGCTGAGCGTGGAGTCCTATGTGGGGCTTGATCCCAGGACTCTGAGATCATGACCCGAGCCAAAATCCAGAGTCAGCTGCTTAATTGACTGCACCACGCAGGCATCCCTACAAAGACATTGGAAATGAAGTGCTTCTGCCAGTCACTAGTCTCACTTATTTTATAGTGACTCCTTCTTATTTCTACTTCAAAAGATGGCCTTTTTTTTCCACCTTTATTCCCTAAATCTGGACATGTATGTTGTTTGCAGTTTACAGCATCCCACACATTTACTGCCACTCAAAGGTATTTGAAAACTAACTGAATTATTACATTTTCATTTGAACATTTGACACTGAATACACACTGCCTCGGAGTTCAATTCTTAAAATAACTTCCCATGGAAACCAAACTAAAAACAATTAGGAAGCAGGGGAAGCAAATGACATTTATTTCTTGGTGGATAGTTACAAAAATTACCCTGATTTCATTAGGCTCTGGAATTTTGGCTTATGTTTAATACCTCTTAACAACTGTATGAAAATGAATTTGAAATCACAATTATTTTGGAAAGGAGAGAGTGATAAGTTCCATTTGGTCCATGTCTAGCATGTGGGAATTTAGACTTAAAAACCTAAAAAACTTTTGCTCAAAAGAGCTATGTCCAGGGATTATTAAATACAGAGTGTAAGATCATATGCTCAGTGGCCTTTTCTTGATAATAATTCTTTAACTTTCCTAGGAATGTAGATCACACATGCTTCCCCTTTAAATTATTATTTCCTCCTGCAGATGACTACCTTCCTAGAGCACATTTGTAATAACCAAGGAAAGGCTGACAAACAGAAGTTTTCTGACTGTTGCAATATAAATAACAAAGCAAGACTCAAGTGCTTCCTATTATACAAAAAAGATGATGCAGATTACAGTGACATATTCCAAATTCCAAATCCTGAGCAGATCTGTGAGATGGACAAAGTGAATCAAGTGTCAGTGAAGGAGAGGTAAGTCATTTCTCCTTGCCATACTCTCTGAAGAAGAGTGTTTTCCAATTTTGAAGACTGATCTTTTATATATATATGGGCCTCCAAGAACACAATCCTTTATTACATGAATTAAGGTAAAAATTTGACCTACAATATATATTTTTCTCCCTCAGAATGACAATTACAATCTCAGTAAACCTGACAGGGCATGAAAATGTCTGTTTGTAGAAACATTAAAAATGACTAGGACAAAAAAATTTTAAAAATAATTTTTACTAGGGCAATATAAAGGACCCATTTCCTTAATGGTTAGATTAGTCAGACCAGTAGCAAATGCTGTTGAAAGGCACAGCAAGGAGGCAGAGCATAATAAACGGAGTACTGGGGACAGAGAGCAGGGAATAGGTCTGACAAGGGGCTGGCATTTGGGAGATTCCAAGGGATAGCAGAGAGGGTATCTGATAGGCATGGAGAGAGCCTGTCATTGGGAACCTAAGAATAAGTGACAACTGCAGATTAGACAGAGATCAGTTTTCTACTCATAAAATCTGATTCTATAATTCCCACCCGGAGTGGACAGCATTATAGCAAATGGGTAGGCAAGCTCCTATTTTGTTTTCCTAGTGAGCATAGAGGTCTATTTGTAAAGGGGTGCGAGCAAGTGGCTTGGGTTTAGAGGCAGGAAACCAATGCCTAGAGAGGTAGAAATGATAAGAGAAACAAAAAACTTTAGTTCTCAAGGAATGCAATTCTAGCCATCTTATCAAGACAGGCTCAGACAACGGGAATAAGGCAATGATCTGATTGCTGGTTCTAGAGGGCAAGGAGGATTGGTAGTGATTTGATTTCAGATTTTAGACATGAAACTTTAGACCAGAGATGAATGAGCAGACAGGGTGACTTGATGTTGAATAATGTAAACTCCTTTAATTCACCCATGTGGGGGCAGAATTGCCCCAGACATTATTGAGCCTTCAAGAAGAAATTAATTGGCCCTAGCCACTTAGGTAGAAAGGACTGGGGTGCCTGGTGGCTTCGTCGGTTAAGTGTCCAACTCTTGGTTTCAGCTCAGGTCATGATCTCAGGGTCTCGAGATCGAGCCCTGCCTCGGGCTCTGAGGTCAGGGTGGAGTCTGCTTAAGACTCTCTGCCCCTCCCCACTGCTTGCATGCGTGTGTGTGCATGCGCGCTCTGTCTCAAATAAATAAATAAATCTTTAAAAAAAAGGGGGGGAAAGAAAGGACTAAGGGATGAGGACTGGGCAGGTTCCAACTTGTCTGACATCAGGGGCAACCAAATGGGAACCAAAATAGGACCCAGCTACCTATTTACTATAGTGCTTCCACTCTAAGAGAGAATTATAAAATCAGGTTTGGGTTGAATATTCAGAGATTACAAAATCTAACCAATACTCATGCAGTGAATCTAATCTCTTCTTGAATATTTACAATGAAGTCAATATTAAGGAATTATTTTAAATGCTAATCTTAACTTATGTGCAGACATAATAATTATAGCTATAATTATTCAAGGAAAAATAATTTTCTAATTATTTGTCTCATACTTATAAAGCAACAACTTCATTTAATTCTCAACCAAGGAAACAGTAACACACATCAGAGCTGGCTGGAAAAGTCAGCTCTTTCAGATTTTTCACAATATAGCATAGTCTACAAATACACAAAACCATAGTTATTGTGCCTTTGGATTATCTAAGGAATTTTCAATAGCAGTTTTAATTATTGTAAGCTTCTGTTGTAAGTCTGACAATAGAACCTGACTTCCAATCAAGCTTGACCCTATGTTACCTTACAATAGGGACATTCCATTTTTTAAATGGCTCTAATTATTAGAAAGCTTTTCCTTATACTAAGTTAAACTTTGGAGATTTGAAATTAGATTGGCTCATATTGAATATCTTCTAAGGGAACTGTTACTGTAGCACAAAAATAAACCCTTAATTCAGCATACACAATAAAGAGCAGAGGTATTGAATGGCTTTGGTGAAATTTCATATTGACCAAAAATTTTGCCTTATGTTGGGAGGCAGGTGTATGTTGATAATATCAGTTCTGCTGGTCTGTTCTGTTTCTACAAGTTGGGCTTAGAAACTCTGCTGATAGAAGCCTGTTGACTAAACTTCCAGGGGTTTGGGGCCCCTTGGTGAGAATGAGGAGGGTTTTTTGGGCAGACAGACTTTTCTAAATCTTGCTAATGAATAATGTTCAGTTTAATTATTTGGCCTATTTTTCTCCCTCCATGGTTTGTGGATGATTTTTTTCTTTTATAGGTTTTTAAAAAGCAAAAGTAATAATCCCAGGATAAGTTAACTTTAGTTTGGTAGCAAATAATCTCTAATTTTCAGCAGCTCAATATAACAAAAGGTGTTTTGTTTTTGTTTTTTTTCCCACTCATGCTATCTGTCCAATGTAGATTGGTAGGAGGTCTGCTTATCATAGTCACTTAGGGACCTAGGTTGACAAAGACACCATCTCAACACTTGCTTCTTTGATTACTATGGCAAGGGAAGGGGATGATAGTAAATCATGCATTGCTTCTTAAGCTTGTTTAGAAGCAACACTCATCATTTCTTCTCACACATCATTAACCAGCAAGTCCCATTGTCATACGTCACCTCAGAGGGGGTGGGGATGCACAATCCTACCATTTGCCTGAAAGGAGGGGATCTGGAAATCTCTGGTAAACAACTCTGATGGCTACCACCTCAGTCATCCACCCACAAGAAAGATTTTGTACTTTTAACCAAAAGGAAATGTTACCACAGGATTGCTACACACCAGTTGTTAGATAAGGTCTCTGTTGATGTTTGGTTAGTGCTTCAGGTCTCCTGCAAATCTCTTGTCTTCTGTTATGGCACCACTCTTCCCTATCTGGTCAGAGAGCAGCAAGAAATAGTCTTCTGATGAAGTCACATATGGATATAGTCCCTGACCCCAGAAACTCTAGCCACCTTCTTGGGTGGGATTTTGTCTTTTAGACTCTATAGCACTCAGGAATTTCTATTAAAATATGTTAAGCATTTCCTTGGCTATTTGTCATGAGATATAATTGCTTTTTCAATCATTCCAGGGAAGGCAACAGTAGAAATTTTTCATTTGACTTCAGCGGTTTCTGCAGCTGTATTCTTCTCTGGGATCCCCAAAGGACTTGGAGTTAGATTCCAAAGGAGCAGGCATACAGATTTATGTATTATCCAAGGAACTTGGGGTGGGGGCAAGTTAAAACATGAACCAAGTCGCTATTCTTTCTATCACTTCCTCCATTATCCTTTCCTTTCAATGTTGAAAACCTGGTTTTCTGGTGTCACCATTTTTCTGGTGATATTGGCCTACTTTATAGATATTACATCATAAACTTGCATTAAGGATAGTACTATAATAATCAGGATGGACTAAGCTGTGCTGTGGTCACAAGGAAATCCTAAATTTATAAATAAATCCTAAAATCCTAAATATTGGCTGGATTCAGTAAAGATTTATTTCTTTTTCATATCACAGTCTAAATTGGGTGGTTCTCTTTGGCTCTCTCTGGCTCCTAGTTGAATCCTGGGCATGATTTTTTTTTTTTCCAGGCCTGACAATAGGCAATTATGGATCACAGGCCTCAGAGGGGCAAGCTGCCCTTCCCACACCGGACTGGGACAAAACACATTTCAGTCTCTGAAGGAGCTGTAGTCACGGGCTGGGTTCCTTCCTCCCCCCATACCAGCCATGTTTTTGTGCATAGCTTCATTCCTAGCTCAGCCCTGCTGTGACTTCCTCACTGCGGGGATGGAGGGAGAAACTTGGACAGACTTTGGTGCACTTTGGCTCAGCACTCAGGGCTTTCCCACTCCCAGTCCTTTTCCCTCCCCTTCCCCCCTGCCCCAGGGTCCTTAAAACCACAGGAGCCTTTTGTTTGTGAATCCCGCAGGAGAAAGCCATCCCCAAGTCTGTGGTGCTCTACCTGATCCTCGGCTGGTACTGGTATGGGATCATGGAGGGAAAGTGGACAGGGGGAGAGGCTGGGGAGTCAGCCCTTTCTCCAGTTTAACCTCTTGCTCAAACTATCCCAATAAATGATTAAAGTCTTGAGTGTTACTTTTATTTTGTTTTAGTTGGCTACTCTGACACTTGGCAGCTCATCTCTCTCTAACTTGCCTCAGCTCCTGAGAATTCTCCAAGGGGTAACTCGGGAATGCAAGATGTTTCCATCTCTTTATTATCTGAAGCATGTGTTTCCCAGGTCACTGTGAAACAGAAAAAGAGAGAGCAGGGAACTGTGCTGAGACATTAACAGCCACACCTCAAAGTGGTGTGGAGCATATTCATTCATATTTCATCATCCAGAACTCAGTTACATGTTCTCAACCTAACTGCAAGGGAGCCTGGAAAAGGAGTCTCCCTGTGTGCACAGGAAAAGAAAATGGATTTGTGTGAGCATTGAGCCAGTTTTTGCCTGTAATGTCATCTTGTTGAATATTTTTGCATGTGTGTCTGTGGGGTCTTTTGAGCAAGCTTTGCAAAAATAGGAGGAGATAGGTATTACAACTGAAAGGCAGAGGTGATGCCCCGGCTCTTCGAGTGTGAGGAATGAATGAACTAGAGAGGGAAATAAAGACAGGGGACTTAGTAACAAACCAAAATATTGAGGGGCATACCTTGGAGGACAATGGCCTTAACTTTCCTAGTCTAGAAAGAACTTCTGGATGATCTTGAGAGACTCCTCCCCCATCACTAATAGATTCTAAACTTAATCCTCCCGCACCAGCTGTACAATCCGGCATTTACAATTCAGTTTGGACTACTGAACTTTCTATCTTATACTTCTTATATAAAAATGACAAGTTTTAGTTACTTTTTCTTTCCCCACCAGCCTGGAAGTTACAGTTGGTCATTTCATGAGCATTCAGTGAATGTCTGACTAACTTCACAGTGATCTGTCCAGAGTGACGTGAACATGTGATGTGTTTACGTATCATCCTACCTCATCTCTTTCACCATGAAATTCTAGAAGTTCAGGTCAACAAAACTAGATGAAGAAACAGTGTTGGCACATGTTCTTGAATTCTAAATACCACAACTTCATATTTTCCAAATTACAGGTACATTTATGAAACATCTCAAAAGCATCCATTCTTGTATGGACCCACTATTCTGACCATGTCTGCTTGCTATGAAACAGCTATTCAGTCATGTTGCCAAGAAGAAAATAAAACTGAATGCTTCCAGATAAAGGTAAAATATTCATATGTCAACTGTTATTTAGAGCCTTGCTCTGCAAAGTGTGGACTGTGGACCAGCAGCGTATGCATCACCGGGCAGCTCATTGGAAATGCAGAATCTGAACCTCTTCTCCAGATCTACTAAATAAGACTTCATTGTAACAAGATACTGAGGCAATTCATATTGTTATTACAATTTGAAAAGTATGATTTAGCATAGACATTACTTCATCATAAGTATTTAATATTCAAGTTACTATTGTTGCATATCAAAACACTCCAAAATTTATTGACTCAAGCCAACAACAATTATATTATTATCTCTCATGATTTTTGTGGGTCAGGAGTTCAGGAAGGGCTCATCTGGGCAGTTCTGGCTCATGATCTTTCTTGTGGTAGAACTCTGGGGAGCTGAAGCACCTGGGGGCTAGCTCAACATCGCTTTCTTCTCATAGAGTCTCAGGGCCTCTCCACGTGGTCTCTCTGCCTTGGCTAGTTTGGGATTGCCCACAGCATGGTAGCCTCAGGGCAGCTGGATTGCTTACATATAGCCAAAGTCTTCAAGAATGCATATTCTAGTGGCTAAAGCAGAAGTTGTATGGCCTTTTTATGAGCTAGCCTCAGAAGTTACTTCTGTCATACACTATTGGTTGAAACACCATAAAACCTCACCGGTTTAAAAAAGAGAGTATATAGGGCACCTGGGTAGCTCAGTTGGTTAAGCGACTGCCTTCGGCTCGGGTCATGATCCTGGAGTCCCTGGATCGAGTCCTGCATCTGGCTCCCTGCTCGGCAGGGAGTCTGCTTCTCCCTCTGACCCTAACCCCTCTCATGTGCTCTCTCTCATACTCTCTCTCTCAAATAAATAAATAAAATCTTAAAAAAAACAACAGGAGAGTATATATACTGTACCTCTTGATGGGAAGATTGTCAAAGTCTCACTGTAAGAAGAGCCCGGGATAGAAGATATTGCTGCAGCCATCATTGGAAAATACAATCTATCACACTTAATTTTAACCATGTGGCCTTTTCTCTTTCATTGAAAAGATGTAAATCAGTGATTAGTTCTAAGATAAAAGTACTTTTCACGCATCTCCTTAAAGATTTCAAATATCAACATAAAATGACCATCTTTACTAGAGAGGGCACCAGATGGATTTTCCAAAGGTTGTACTGAAATGAGTAGTAGTTTGATAGTCATTTTGATGAATTCAAGACTAAATGCAGTGCCACTTTATTCTTACTGTTTTCTTTGATCTTCTCAGTGCAAATTTATCTCATATTCTTCAAAACCCCTATTTCTCTATTCCTCTCAACCTATTTTTCCTATCGAGCTCCTCATTATCTACCTTAGATAAGAAATTAAATAATGTATCTAGAGAGTTTCTGGCACATGCTCAGTACTCAATAATTATTGCTATTATCATTAAAGATATTATCATTATCATAGAGAGCTTTAATATATTACCTCCCTCTCCATTTGTCCCCTAGTGACTTTTTCAGAAGTCAATTCTGAGTTCCTAAGCAGGACAGTCTTTTTTTTCCTTTTAGGTTTGTATTAATGAAAAACAGAAAAACAAATGATCATGCAGACTTATATCTCATTACTTCACATTTCTAAAGAATGAACTTTTTTGTGGAGGTTAAGCTTTTTTTTTAAAGTAACTTGTGCTTACTCTTTTAAGTTTTCTTAATCTTAACTCTTCTCAGTGGAGAATTTTCCTTAATGTATAACATGCCCCTATAAAGTTAGCCAAGAGTTCTTCCCTCCTCTACCCCACTTTATGATCTTTACAGTATTGCTGCTTCCAGGATGTCCATTCCTAATGGTTCTTGCTTATTCCTCAGAGAAAATGACATAACCAAGTGTATAAAAATTGTGTTTATGATTAGAGAATGTGGTTTATGAGTTAAGTCTTCAGAGACTCTTGAAGAAGTAGACAAGCTTGTTTGTACTAGATTTTAAATGAGTATACTACAACAAAATAAGGATTAAAGCAATAATTACATTTATAATTAATTATAAAATATAATTAGTTAAATTTAATAATAATTACTAAATTAAATTATAATTATTGTGCTAGTTTTATGGTTTGAATATTGCCTTTGTATATATTTTTTAACTTGTTCTTAAAAATAGCACTGTAAGGTATAGTTAGCCAAAGTAAAAATAATCTATGGTCATTATAATGTTTTAAGTGAAAATATAGAGCTGTTCTGAAATTTTAAAATATTACTAATATTCCCAGCACACAGAGATACCAATTTTAGTATATTTCCTTTTATTCATTTTTCCATTCACAGATTTTATTTTGTACATTGTTGTGATCACACTGAATATCTAGTTTTGATTCGAGATTTAAATATATCTACTTTTTATTAGAAGTATACATTTTGTCAAAATTAATGTGCCATTATTTATTTTACCATCACTCTGCTGTTGAGACATTTTATTTGTCTCCAAAATGTTGCCATTGTAACAAAACATGCATGTTCTTCTTTTTTAATAATTGTGGTTTTTTTTATGTAGAAGAATTTATTTGCGATAGTTTCCAAAGTAAAAATCCTGGTTTAAAAATTATGAACATATTTGGGGGGGGGCTTCATTAATGTATATTGCCAAACTGGAGCATATATTCTAGATAAGCAGTAGGAGACATGTCCAAGATGACAGAGCTAGTAACTTGATAAAAACAAAATACAACTGTAAGACATTATTGAAATTTATTCTTGTGGCTCTCTGGATTTTTGGTTGCTCAATTTCATGTCTTCTTTTTATTCCAAATGTTCGAGGTTCTAGAACAAGTGATTTCTGGGAAGTAAGATGCTATTTTATAAAACAAACAAACCAACAAACAAACAAACCACATTGTGCTTTTGCATTTGGTCTCTTTTAAATAAGACAATAAGGACTTTCTAATTTTGAGGAGATAAACAACTTTTACTTTTCTTTCTCGTTTACTAACGACAAGAGGGACTTTTGCTGTTACAGACACATTTCTTTGATGAGTGTTTTTCTACTTACAGCTAGAACCCATCAGAAAATACGTTAGAGAAATATCTTTGAGGCATCACCATTTATGTGAAATTGGGATTAAATTCAACCACAAAGTAGCCAAAGCAGTGTAAGTTACTGATTGACATATGTGAACTCTGTTGCTGTTGGATCACCCCATTTGATCAAACTCATTTGAAAGATCATTTTTTTTTTTCATTTAATAATGTCTCTCAATGCAAACCTGGTTCCTTTCTCTACAGCTATGCTACTTGCCTATTCAATAGGGCACATAGAGCTGGGCTTGAAACTACACAATCCTCATCTCTATCCACTGTCTCCTGCCTCAGTTTCTTCCATCTGCTCAGACCCCTTATCTCTGCCTTAGTGCACAAAAGATTCTGTACATGAAGATGCAGGCTCTTAATTGTTCCACCTGATAAAACCTGGCAGACAAAATGTATTCTTTTCTTTGGGAAGATAGGAAAGATTTTCGCTCTAGTGTCATGCAGAACAGAAAAATCTAGTGGTGTTTTGTGGGTGGGGATGGAAGAGTGTGGGGTGAGGAGAATTTGATGTTACTCAGTGTGCCTCTTTCCTGGCCCAGATTGTATTTCTGTCCAAGTTTACCTGTGAAGGGTTGTATCCTTCCTTATATCACCTTCTTGCCTAATCTGGGACAGCATTGGGCTGGATGGAAGCTTAGTTCTCTTTATAAGGCAGGCCCATTTTCCCGATTGCCAGAGACATTTTGGGGATGTTGCTCAGTTGTCAATGGGAGAAGCAAGGGAGACCCAAGACTCTTAGAATTATTGTCTTTATGATGAAGAATTTTACTTGGAAAGTCAGGTCAGATAAATTTCCAAATTATCCATCTAAGCAACTCAGCTTCTTAAGTGATCATTTCAATGATGAAAATGACTATATTTTGCATGATTATGAATTGAATGGTGTTTGTTTTGTGATTTAGATCTTTGTGTGGCTCTGAGTGCTATCATGGAAGAAATGGAAGGCATTTAAAATATACTCTCTTCCTCCTACATTTGCAAATGTGTTTCTATTATTTTGGTTACTCAATGAACTAGAACTAATTTTAGAAAGGATTGAATTCAAAATACGGTTTCAGATGTACTTATTTTTCTTTCAGGGAATTGGTTCTGCTGACTAAAAAACAACCCAAAGCTGACTTTTCTGAAATTGCCAGGCTGGCCGTGGATATTAAAAATCTGCATCAGACATGCTGTGAAGGAGACGTAGTAGCATGTGTACTTGGCAGGGTGAGAGCCTCTCCTTTCTTAAAACTCACCTCAGTCTTGAAAATCTTGCAATTCTTTTTTTTTTTTAAGATTTTATTTATTTGAGAGAGAGAGAGAGAGAAGCACAAGCAGGGGGAGGGGCAGAGGGAGAAGCAGACTCCCCGCTGAGCAGAGAGCTCAAGATGGGGCTCAATCCCGGGACCCTGAGGTCAAGACCTGACTTGGGGGCAGATGTTTAACCGACTAAGCCACCCAGGTGCCCCAAAACTTGCAATTCTTAAACAAAGGTGACCATGGTACGTCGTGAATCTAAAATAAAATAATGAGCATTTCTCAATCTTACCAGTAGAATTACCAGTCGTGTCTCCCCTCTTGTCTTGTCCCAGCTCAGGCAATGATTTTTTCTTCCTCCCTCCCCCACTTCTTTTCTCCCTCCACTCCTCCTTCCCTTCCTTTCTTCCTTATTTATCCTGTCTTTCTTCACTTTATTCTGTTATTCTTTAATTTTTAGAGCTGACCTCTAATTTCCTTCCAAACTGAGTTTATATTTTGTTCACCTTTGAATCCCAAGCAAGTCCCAGAATTGCAACCCAGAGCCCCAGGCCACATCAGCCTGGAGGAAAAAAGAAACGTCAAGAAAAAGATGTGGGCCTGAGGTTTGGGGGCACGATCTGCCCCTCATCCAAGTGTAAAGTCTCTAAATCCCAGAGAAGGAAAAATTGTAACTGTCAAAAACCTGATGAGGCTTTGGTAAATCAGAGGTTACAAGTCATGTTCCTATTCATTCTGCAAGTTAGAAAATTGAATAATGTTTCATCATGATAAATAAAATGCAGCAACAAAGAAGGACTAATATCATAATTTCATGGGGATGTCCATGACTCTTATGGACAGGAGCCCCCACCTTCAACTATTTTAGTCCCATTCCATGAAAGATTAAGGGATATGAGTAACTACAGGAATTAAAATAGAAAGGCATTGCATAGACACTCAGTAGCATCCCTCGGATTCTACGTCCTCAACCATTTATGTTGCTGGAACAGAGTTGGGGTCAGACCACAGCTCTTCTTTGGTACCTACTGTGGTTGTTAAGTCCATGTCATATTCAGCCCGACCACTGGGAAGGGTGGCCATGGTCACCGCCATGAGAGAGAGAGAGAGAAGCACAAGCAGGGGGAGGGGCAGAGGGAGAAGCATCCTGGAGATACACAATATAATGTCGTTCTTGAACTTCTCTCTGTATGGCAGGAATCCCAACTAGTGCTGGAAAAAACACTCCCCTGCATACTTAGAAGGAGTCCTGGCTTTTCAGGACAGGCTATTAGAATGTTATTTATGTGAAGATTAGGTGAACTTGGGGGGAAGAGTAAAGAGAAAGTGGGGGCCTGACAGACTCAATCATAATTAAAACAAAACAAAACAAAATCTCTAATATCCTTTAGCACATAAACAATACCTGTGCTAAACCAGCAACTCCATTTATAATTCTACACCTTGTCAGGAATGCCAGAACAATTGTTAATGATTTCATTGTATTAGCTAATATTCGCAAGCAATATAAAATAACTATAAATGGGGGTGCCTGGGTGGCTCAGTCGGTTAAGCGTCTGCCTTCGGCTCAGGTCATGATCCCAGGGTCCTGGGATCGAGCCCCGTTTAGGGCGCCCTGCTCAGCGGGAGGCCTTCTTGTTCCTCTCCCACTCCCCCGGCTTGTATTCCCTCTCTTGCTGTCTCTCTCTCTGTCAAATAAATAAATAAAAACTCTTTAAAAAATAAAATAAAATAAAATAAAATAAAATAATAACTATAAATTGTTCTAGCATTCCTGTCTTGGTCCAGACTTTCATGGAAACAGGTTTAAAGTTATTGACTTGAGAAAGGTATTGTGTATGTGTTAAGAGATTTTTCATTCTTATTTTAGAGATTGGTTTTTTCTTTTTTTTTCAAAGATTTTATTTATTTATTTGAGAGAGAGCGTGCACATAAGCAGGGTTCGGGGGAGGGGAGAATCTCAAGCAGACTCTGCGCTGAGCACAGAGACCAACAAGGGGCTTGATCTCACGACTCTGAGATGATGAACTGAGCCGAAATCAAGAGTCCCATGCTTAACAAATTGAGCCACCCAGGCATCCCAAGGTTGTTCTGTTTTTAATTAGGATGGATTCTTAACATTAGTAAATGTTCTTTTGTTTTCTTAGGATCATCATTTGATTTCCACTTAACTTATTCATTGGTGAATCATATTAAAAGATTTCTTAATTTTTAACCATCTTTAGATTGCTTACATCCATCTCATTTTGCTGTATTTCGAATTTTATATATACATAATTTTCAAATTTCTGTATTTGCATTTACATGAACTTGATCTAGAACTTTCAGGTTTTGGTATTCAGTTATGTTACCTTCCAAAAATTGCACTGTTTTCCCTTTCAAAATCTCTGAAATAATGTAACAATATTGAGAATGACCTGTTTTGTGAAGGTTTGCAAGAACTTGTCCATGAAACTGGAGCAGGGATTGAGACAGAAACCCGTGTGACAGTGCTCATCATGATAAATGCACCCTTTCTACTGTTTATTTTTCATATTGATTTAATGATCTTATTATTAGAGTATTTCTCCTAATGCTTTTTGGAATGGTGTATGGATTATATACCTTTGAATTATAAGTCCTAGAAAGTTTTTTATACTTACCAGTGCTTATATCATTCCCTGATGCTTCACAATATCACACCCAACTCAAAAAGCACATAACCTTTATAATAGATGTTAATTTTTAATATTAGGTGATATGAATTAATAGGGCTTATAAGTCTATTATATCACTCAGTCAACATAATTAAATTTTATGTTGTAGGGTCCTCTTTCTTTGACTTCAAGGCACTATTGACCAACATTCTGGGGTTGTATAATAATTGCTATAGTACAAACTTTAAAAAAATAATTTCTGCATGCAGCCGCTAATTCTAAGCATTTCACTTTTATTCAGCAAACACTTTTATAGTACTTAACCTGGGCCAGGCTCCTTTCTTTGTTCCTAATAATTATTAATCCGTTTAGTTCCCACAAGCTTAGGAAGTATTACTTTAACCCCCATGTTATAGATGAGGATAACTGAGGCATCGAGAAGCCATCAAAAGGAATGAGATCTTGCCATTTGCAATGACGTGGATGGAACTGGAGGGTATTATGCTGAGCGAAATAAGTCAAACAGAGAAAGACATGTATCATATGACCTCACTGATATGAGGAATTCTTAATCTCAGGAAACAAATTGAGGGTTGCTGGAGTGGGGGGTGGGGTGGGAGGGATGGGGTGACTGGGTGATGGACACTGGGGAGGGTATGTGTTCTGGTAAGCGCTGTGAATTGTGCAAGACTGTTGAATCTCAGATCTGTACCTCTGAAACAAATAATGCAATATATGTTAAGAAAGAAAAAAAGAAGAAGAATGTAGCAGGAGGGGAAGAATGAAGGGGGGGAAATCGGAGGGGGAGAAGAACCATGAGAGACTATGGACTCTGAAAAACAAACTGAAGGTTCTAGAGGGGAGGGGGGTGGGAGGATGGGTTAGCCTGGTGATGGGTATTGAGGAGGGCATGTTCTGCATGGAGCACTGGGTGTTATGCACAAACAATGAATCATGGAACACTATATCTAAAACTAATGATGTAATGTATGGGGATTAACATAACAATAAAAAAATTAAAAAAAAAAACAAAACTGAGGCATCGAGAAGCAAAGTAGCTTGCCTAAGTCACAAAGTTGGGAAGTAGCAAAGTCAAGATTAGAACTCAGGAAGTTTGACTTCAGAGCCAAGGCTGTCAAGCACTGCAATGATTTATTTTTCCAGTGATGACTGCAAAGGTGTGTCTAGAAGATGATAGGTGGTGGAAGAAGTTTTTCATCGACTTGGAACCTCTGTGTTCTCACAATTTCTTTCATCAATTTTCTTCTCCTCTTCTGCTACCCTTTAAAAATTGGTATTCCCAGTAGATCTGTTCTTGGTCTTTTCCTTTTTTATTTTACACATGTAGTCCGAGATGACTGGCCTTCAGTTTCAGGAGTAGAATTCAGTGGTTCATCACTTACATACAACACCCAGTGCTCATCACAAGTGCCTGCCTTAATGCCCATCACCCTTCTAGCCCATCCCCTGCCCACCTCCCCTCCGGCAACCGTCAGTTTGTTCTCTATCATGAAGAGTCTTTCTCCCCCCTATGTTCATCTGTTTCATTTCTTAAATTCCACATGTGAGTGAAATCATATGGTATTTGTCTTTCTCTGACTGACTTATTTTGCTTAGCATAATACCCTCTAGCTCCACCCATGTCATTACAAATGTCAAGATTTCATTCTTTTGATGGCTGAGTAACCTTCCATTATATATATATACCACCTCTTCTTTATCTATTCATCAGTGGCACTGGGCTGCTTCCACAGTTTGGCTATAGTGAATGCTGCTGCTGTGAACATTGGGGGGTGCATATGTCCCTTTGAATTAGTATTTTGTATTCTTTGGGTAAATACCTGGTAGTGCACTTGCTGGATTGTAGGGTAGTTCTATTTTGAACTTTTTGAGGAACTTCCGCCCTGTTTTCCAGAGTAAGCCCCATCATTTCTCAACTACATTTTCTCAATAACCCCCAAAGATCCTACATATCATTTCCCCAGATATGTCATATAATCTCACTTCCAGGATTTTTTATATATAAAGATGAATAATTTTGGAATGTTCTTCCTCTTCCTTAGTTTCCAAGTAACTTTTATTTGTCCTTCAGGACTCATGTTGTTTAAGATCTTCACTCTGACCTCCACCCAGTCTGGATTGCCAATCTTTTTTCTTCCAAAGGGTCACATATGCACTTCTCCTACAACTTCTGTTATACTGCATTACGATTGTTGTTTAATTATTTGACTCTCTAATTAGACTGTGAGTTTCTTAAGTGCAGAGATTAATTTATTCATATCCACACGTACATAATTATTTGTGTGTGTAAGTAAATATGTTAAATATGTAAGCATAATAGTAATATTATAACAATATATGTGGTAAATGACAGAGACAAAATGTTTTCTAAACTGGAATCCTAAAACAATAACAATGATAACAAGACAATAAAACTCTCCTTTGTATCTTGTGGGGCTAACCATGGAAACAATACTCTAGTTGGTCTCCCCTTAAGTTCCTTAAGAGATGTGAAAAGAGCTTGTGACACTTGAGTGAGGTCAAATAGAGAAGACTTCCTTATTAGAACAAGTCACTATACATGACCTTTTGGGTCTCTCAGTTTGCCAAGGATAAAGCAATAGAAGATGCCAAGTTCTTCTCTGGTTTTCTAGTAATAACAATAAAAATAAATAAGTTCAGAATGAAGTCATCAAAAACAACTGCTCCTTTTGATGTTTTATAGAGCCAGCTTATGAACTATACTTGTTCCAAGCAGTCGATCCTCTCCAGTAAAATCAGCCCATGCTGTGCGCTGCCGGTGCCATTCCAAGGGGAATGCGTTATCAACTCAGAAAATGACGATGAACCTGATCTTCCATCTTTGCCACTCAGCAGATTTACAGAAGACCGATTTGTATGCGCACAGTTCTCCAACAAGCCAGATGATTTCCTGCAAGAGTAATACAGCTTTTTGTAAAATCTTTGTAATGGAGTACTATATTTATGGACTTTCTGGGAAGGGTTGTAGACTTGAATGATGACAGAGGCTAACCCATGATGTAAATGAGTGACTCAAATTGTTCAAGAGGAGATGCTTGGTGGAGTCAAAAGTGGCAGCTACTTATACAGCTCCAGCCACTTGTTAGCATATGGGAATGTAGGCTTCGGGTAGTTGGGTCTACTGCATTTTATTTTATTTTATTTTATTTTATTTATTTTATTTTTATTTAAATTCAATTAATTAACCTATAGCGTATTACTAGTTTCAGAGGTAGAGGTCAATGATTCATCAGTCTTATATAACACCCCGTGTTCATCACATCACATGCCCTCCTTAATGTCCATCACCCAGTTACTGCATCCTCCCACCCCCTTCCCCTCCAGCAACCCTGCATTTTGAAAGAAGCTGGAAGTTGCTTGATTTTTAAGTGTTGACAACTAATACAGAATTTTTAAAAACACAGTGAGGGTCAAGTATTTGCAAACTTTGCTCTAAGGTACTCATCCCTAAGGAATGGCTTCAGATTGGTATACCTGGTGAGCTCTTCTATTTTAATTAATTTAATACCTACTACCAAAGCCATGGTGTGGCTTTTAAAGATTAGAGAGATGGAATATTAACATCTCAGGTGTCCATTCTGAAATGCATATTAATTTGTGCAAGACAAACTGATTTCAATATGTAATATTAAAACAATATTGCTGTGTGATTGAAGTATTTCCAAAGTCACTTTGTGAAGCATTATTTGGAGCAATTAAACTCCAACAATGCGTAAGAATTTGAGTTTTCTTCAAAGCTTTTTGTAGAATGACTTGAGCTATATTTCTGAAATTACATTTGATATGGCTTATAAAAGTAAATGTCACTGCCTGAACCCACTCATTCCTAAACTTGCATTTGGTACTGGAAAAGTCGATAGGCACAACTTCCTATGGGAAATCACATTAAGCTATGAGTTGGGAGACCAGATTTCCAAAGACTAGCTTTGTCATGCATAAACTTTGGAATGTAGGTCAAGCCACTTAATTTCCTTAGGCTCTTGCGTTCCAGCTGCTAACTGAGGGGTTGGATAAGATCACTTCAAAGGTGCTTGTGATTCCTTTGTAAACATTCTAGAGTCCAGATTTCTCTTTCTTGTAACCCAGAAGAATGTATAGATTATGCTTGGACCACTCCAGCTTGAAAACTTAGCTGGAAAAGAGGGGAAGATGATGATTTAATACCTCGCTAGCACTTTCTATCAAAAAAAAAAAATTCTAATACTTATAAAATCTAGCTTCAAAGATGATTGAGAAAAGTGTGCTCCCATCCAAATACTGGAAATTAATTTCTCATAAAAATAAGTAGTGACCCTGAGCCAGAAACTATCAGCTTATCAGATTGTTTTGGTTTCAAGTTCTGAATCTGACACCACTCCTGTGTGACTTTGGAAAAATCACGTAATTTTATTGATTCTGTTTCTTTATCTCAAACTGTAGTCAATTAAACCTCCCTGCCATCCTCCCAAAGTTTCCAAATGCCTAAAATCAGTGAAAATATTGAATATTTTTCATAATCATAATTGGGTTTTGAAAGAAAACTCATGGCTTCTGAATTTTACTGTTTCATATGGATACAGGTTTCTTTATGAATATTCAAGAAGACATTCAGAATTGGCACTTCCTGTGATTTTAAGAGTGGATACGGTATATCAAAATTTATTGGCAAAATGCTGCAAATTAGAAAATCCTCTGGAATGCTATAGCCATGGGGTAAATGCCTTTTTATTTTTTAACTTGTTACTCATAAGTGATTACCAACATAGGAAAAATTCCTGTGCTGTTGGTAGCGCCATATTTTGTAAAAGGATTGTGCGCCTTCTTGCTAATTGCCAACACTGCACAACAAATACGACTTCCATCTAAACCAAAGGCCCCATCATCATACTATAGCAGGTCCCTAGGTGAGTCACTGTCTTATAGATTCTGTGCTTCATGAAACGTTCTCTGTGCCATCTTCCCTTTTAATGAGTGTCTGCTGGGAACCGTAGCAGATGGCATGAAAGCACAGCATATTAGGGTATGAGAAGATTGACTATTTCCATTAAGTAGTCCTGGAAACTGTCCCTGTTTCAGGCCAGAAATCATACTGTTCACAGTCAACAGCTCTGTTTGTGCATCTGACATGAAAAAAGCAGGTGACCTTACATATGTGACTAGATGATCACTTATCCGTGGATTACCAGGAACCAGGTTGGTTCTGGCTTATGTTATTCTAAGCAATGGCTTACATATTTACAGAGGGTGGGGTAGTGGTAGAGTATTGAAGGCATCTCTTGTCCTGTCTGGGCTCAAGCAGGTATATCTATCACATTTCTGTTCCCAGAGAGAAGGATCAGTGAAGGTAATTTATTCCCCTGTGGGTGAGCACCCTTTTGTAGCATGCCCAGTAGACCTCCACAATAATCATTATGATAATAGCACCTTACAGGAGCATGGATGTTTAGAGTTCACAAAGCAACTTTACAACCAGTGTCCTATTTGATCCTCACACCAGCCCAGTAACATAGGTAATGCCAGAATTATTAACTGCATTTTGTAGATGAAAGTATTGAGTTGTAGAAGGTTTAAAAGTCTTGCCCAACTTCACACAGGCAGTAAGGACAAGGCTAAGGGTTAAATCCAGGCAAACAGTTTGCAAATCTGGTAAAATTTTCACTGTAACAAACACTGCTCAGTAAGATCAGGTACACTGGGTCAGATTAGTTAGGATGATAACCTGTCCTCCTACTGAAGAACTAAGCCTGAAAGGTCACTTGTATTTTCCCACTGGAATTTTATGTGCACAGTTGAAGAACTCTTTGAACTAGCAGTTAGTTCCGAGATTTCCATTTGATTCACTTCACTGTGTATTTGTGGAGTGCTTTACCATATTAAAGGCTGCTGCATGTTTTTATTAAACCGTGACTTCTTAACACGTATCTGTATTTCTATGCCTATGTCTGTATCTCTGTATCTGTGCTGTTTATGTAAAAAGGCTGTATTATTAAATATAACCAACACTCTCTGACCAATCAAACTTAGATCTGTAAACTACCTTTAAAGATCTCTTTGGCTCGATGAATGATTTGCCTTGTGCTTGTAAAATACACTGTATCAACCCACAAATGAATTTATATCATCAGAAACTAAATATCAGTCTTGTTGTACCACTTCTTTTCTCCACAAAGTACATGGCCATTCCCGTTTTACCAGAACGTGTTTTTCAAGATTTGCAAGCTCACTAAGTAAATAAAGCCCTGGGCTTAGGAAAACAGTTACATTAAACTATCAGGGTTTTGCAATCTTACCTCAAGATATATTGTTACAGGGATAACACTGATTATCTTTATTTTCCAGCAAGAGATGTTCCAAAGAGTGGTTCGTGAAAGCCATGAGCGTGTAAAACATCACTGTGATTTACACAAGAAATTAGGAGATGCTAACTTCCATGACTGGTAGGCTTCCAAGATATTGTCCAGATTTATGCTTGTTAGTGAGTTTGTGTTAACTCCTGATGCTGAGAGCTGCTAAGATTCTACAACCAACCTTGAAATCTCAGAGGCCAAGGGAAAAATGAGTTCAAAATTAACCTAGCTATCTTTGTCTTGATAATACAGATGTCCCCATAGCCTTAGGTGTTTCTACATGGCTTTCCAGGCCAGTTTCCAGATTCCGGCCAATATCCAGAAGTTAGGGAACCAAGCAGGCCCTGGCTGCTTTCCTGCTGTCTCTTTGGGTCTTCTCCCTCACACCTAGACATTTAGTTAGGGCTTTGCCTGCAGTGGTAGGATCCTTTTGTCAGTTTCAAGTCTGGTCATATAGTAAATTTAGTACTTTCACCATGGAGGGTAGAGATGAATAGATACCTTAGTTATTTGCCAGAGAGAATACATAAGCCTCTTGTGTGCAGAGAGATGATATTTCAAAGATCACTATGTCAAAAACCAAAAGCCAATTTTTAGTAATCTTTAGGGTCTTACTGTAATAGTCTATTTAGTAGAGTGTTGAGGAAAAAATCAGTTTGATATAGTGTCCCATAAATTCAGCTTGAAATTGATGTCGTTTTAAGACTCTACTTACATCACATTTGCTACTGTCCCATTAGCCAAAGTAAGTCATATGGCCAAGCTGAGTCAAGGGGTAGAGAAATAGACTCAACCTCTTGATTGGAGGATCTGCAAAATATTGTGTCCATTTAAAAAACATATATATATATCACACCACGTGACTTGATTTGGCTAATAAAATGTGAAAACTTTGGGGGCAGAAGCTTTAACAACCAATGCATATTTTTCTATTTTCTCCTTTCCTTCTGATACAATATCCAGATACATTTGAGATGGTAGCTGATCTATCTGCCTTGGTTCCAGATAAGCAGAGCCACCATGCCAAATTGCACTGGACATATGGCTTGAATAAGAAATAAACCTTTGTTTCTTTTTTTTTTAAGATTTTATTTACTTATTTGACAGAGACACAGCAACAGAGGGAACACAAGCAGGGGGAGTGGGAGAGGGAGAAGCAGGCTCCCCGCTGAGCAGAGAGCCCGATGCGGGGCTCAATCCCAGCACCCTGGGATCATGACCAGAGCCGAAGGCAGACACTTAACGACTGAGCCACCCATGCGCCCCAAGAAAAAAATCTTTGTGGTTTGAAACCATGCAACAAAGTTGCATTTTTTGTTATTGTTACAAAACCTAGTCTATCCAAACTAATACAAAAATTGTGCAGTAATTAAAGTGATATCTTAAAGGAATAAATAAATAAATAAATACATACATACATAAAATTAATATCCAGAATAATGGATCCAGAAAAAAATTATTCTTTCAGAAAGAATATTTGGCTTATTACTTCTATATTGTGTTCATTTGCTAATGTCTAGTTTAAGGATTAGATCTGTGGTTCTCAAAATTTAGAGTGTATCAAAATTACCTGGAGGACTCGTTAAAACGCAGCCCCATCCCCAGAATTTCTCATTCTGTAAGTCTGAGATGAGGCCTGAGAATTTGCATTCCTAACAAGTCCCCAGGGTTGCTGATAACTGCTGGTCCATGAGTCACACACTAGAACCACCAGATTAGGTTGCCTGCTCATTGGATGTTACAGCTAAATTCTTTCCCCAACTCCATTATAATATAAAAGCAATGATTGATTCTGATTTTTTGTTGTCTTCAAATCCAGGTCAGTAGAGTCTTTCTCCTTAAAATCTTCCTCATATCCCTCTATTCCCACCACCACTTTCCTAGTTGAGTCTATCATTGTCTCTCACCTGGATTTCTGGAATGGCCTTCAACTACTATTTCCCTCATGTTGCTTCTTGCCCACCTTCATTCATTCTTTATATGGCAACTATAATTATCCTAAAAACGAAGCAAATCTGATTCTGTAACTAAGCTTTCTTCCTCTTTCTGTCTCCAATCCCCAATTACCACCCCCAAACTCCACAAAACAAAACCACAATCACATTCAATGGCTCCCCTCCCACTTTTACTCCCCTTCACCAGGCTCATTTTTTGTTATTGTTAGATCTCAGCCCACCTGCCATTTCCTCCAGGAGGCATGCCTGACCTTCCTGAGATGGGATTAGATGCCATTCTCTATGCAGCTACAGCACTCTAAATTCCTGTCACTACATTGAGTGTTCCTGCTCTCTCACCCATTAGGATGTGAGCCCTGTGAAATTAAGGCCTGTTTGCTGATTGTTGCTGCCCCCCTATTCCTACACACTGTAGACAACCAATACAGGCTGTAAGAGCCTGTGTATACATTTATTTCAGAAGCTGTTTATTAAGTCTGATTTTGCAGCCATCCAAATTAGCTCTCACAGTATCCTTGATAAGTATCCCCCCCCCCCAGCAAAGGATCAGGGTAGAGTAATGTGTGAGGTGTGAAGAGAATTCTAGGTATATTGAATAAGTTCTTGGGTCATTGGAACAAGGACTAAAAAGAATTAAACCCTGTTTAATGTTTCGTTCAACCTAAGCTAGAGATTGTCAAATACTGAGGAAACTCTAGAATTCTTCATTTTAGGCACATGGTCATTGCCAGGAGTAAGAGGAAATTATTCTTTCAGGCTCATAATCCTTTATACTAAGAAAACCCCAGAACTATCTGCTCAAGAGTTGGTTACATTCACAAAGAACATGGCAGCCGCTGCCACCAAATGCTGCCCACTGAGAGATGGGCAACAATTTGCCTGCATGGAGGACTCGGTAAGTCCGTCTTGACCTCATGTTTGCCTGTTCTTGAAGTCCTAATCTCTAGCCTCCAGCAATCAATCTCATGTTTGTGGACACATCATGAATTGTCAATGGAGCTTAATATTTCTATCCCCAGGAGACCTTCTTTTAGGCCAGCTCATGCCAATTGTCTTGATTAGCAGCAGAGGTAAGACTGTTATTTCTCTAATGGTGGTGATGTCAGATTCAACAAGTCTTTACCTAGATCATACTCCACGGTCTAACTCTTGGATTTTCAAGCCAACAAAATTGACTTTGTCAACAACTTCAAAGAAAATGCTGATTTTAGACTAAGTCATCCTAATCAAATGTATAGGAAAAAACAAAACAAAACCAAAAAACAGTCACCACACCTCTGCACTGGATGTTTTTCCACACAAGAAGCAATTTTCTGTGACACCAGCTGGGTGTCCTACAATTTAACTCATTCTGACAACTCTATCTGGAGATGACGTCAGATTCCACAGGTTAAGGGCTCAGTCCTACAAGACTGCTCCCATCCCACTTCAGATAACATTTGCAAGTCCAGGTTGTCCCCTGTGATTTTGACTAACCAGCTATAAATCTAAGGTTCCCAGGATCTCCTTCTCAGGTTTGATTAATTTGTTAGAGCACCTCATAGAACTAAGAGGAACACTTACTTAAGTTCACCAGATGGGTAAAATATTTGATAAAGGAAAATGAGAACTTCCAAATGAAGAGATACTTAGGGTGAGGTCTGGGAGCATCCTGACTGCAGAAGCTTCTGTTCCTGTGGAATTGGGATGTGTCACCTTCTTAATATATGGATGGGTTCACCCACTTGGGAACTTTCCAATGCCCAAACTGTTGGGATTTTAAAAAGCTTCCTTATGTATACATGATCAATTATTAACTCATTTCCAGCCCATCTCCCCTCTCTGGAGAATGGGGGGTGGGGTGGGGCTGAAAATTCCAAGCTTCTAATCATGGCTTGGGCTTTCTGGGACCCAGCCCCCATCCAGGAGCCCACCCAGAGTCACCTCATTAGAACAAAAGATGCTCCTAATTCCCTTATCACTTAGGAATTTACAAGGGCTTCAGAAGACCTTTGTCAGGAACTGGGGTCAAAGATCAAACATTTATATTGTCTATTATCTCACGTCAAACTCACAAGTGTTAAATTTATTAGACAGAATACCACCACTGTGTTCATTTACAATGAGAAATGTGTTTCCAATGGTATCAATAATTGGGCCTAAGAACTAGAGTACACTTTTTCCTGAATCAAAATACTTAGGAAGTTGAATGAGAATATGGGTAGTTGTGCAAATGGAATCAGAAGAAGGGAAGGCATGGTCTTAAGGGATATTCTTCCAGGCTATCTTGAGAAATGAGAAATTATGTCTCCCTCACAATGGAGAACATCCCTCCAGGGACCTGTATGCTCATGTCTCCAAGATGTAGTCTCCAGGTCTCTCTCAAGTGGTATTATTTTAACACTACTGAATTCTTATTTGGTGACAGTTTTCTCTGCCCTAAATGTTCTTGATAAAACATCTCCTTTATGCTAAATTGGTCTTTCTTCTGATAAAACATAATTTTTTTGACTGAAGATATAAAAAATTTTATTATCTAGCCCTGTCTAACTTTTATTTTATTATAAATTTTTGTTATCTAGTCATGCCTTCCTTGGAGAACTCATTCAATTAGACTTATATGTCTCTAAAGCCTTATTTTTAGGTGATCTCTTTGGTTACATTTGAAATGGATAAACTCATACATGAAATGTTGATGCTTACTGGCTTCAATTACTTCATTCCCAAATATGTAAACGATTGGGAATTTGGGGAGTCATACTTGGAAAGGCATACAGGCGGGCTTGGAGACAACATCAGGATAAGAATCAGACACACAAGGAGCAAGGCAAGGTGACATTTCTAGAAGAGGACAAAGAAATGAAGGTGATAACTGAACTAGGATCCAAAGATTTCTTTCATCATTCATTCATTCATTCAATAAATATTCATAGAGCATTTACCATACGCCAAGTTCTGTGGTGTTTACAGATGTCCAGTTTTAGAAAATAGAAACAAATGGGATTTGAGCTTCTTAAGTAAGAACTCCACTTATCAATTATACTTCTGAGTCAAATTAGCAGTGCTGTTGACTTGAGGCTTGATTTTAATTTAAAAGAGCATAAGAAACTCCTATCTTAAGTCAACACTGGTCTACAAATTGGACTGGGAAGGAACCTGGAGGTGGAGTCCAAGTGAACTCAACTTGAGGATGAGGGCAAGAGGGAGGACAAGTCTGGCAACCAGGCTGCATCTGACACTCCTGCTTTTTCCCAAACAGTGAAATCCAGGCCGAACTAGAAGAAACCAGAATTTGAGAATCTTTATGAGTCTTATTTTCTATGGAGTAAAACAAAACAAAACAAAACAAAAAAAACACAAAAAAATGACCTAAACCTTATGGCTCTTATTTTAATTCTCTTCTGGGAAAGGCAAAACTAATTCTTGGAGGTTTATGCAGAAGACATGAGGCAGAGCCTATCAATGCTGGTGTGGGCCACTGCTGTGATGCCTCCTACGCCTTCAGGAAGCCATGCTTTGATGATCTGCAAGTCAATGGAACTTACATTTCTCCGCCTTTATCCTGTGACCAAGTCATCAACCTTAAAGAGAACTTGTGCAAAGCTCAGGAGGAGGAAATCCAAACTGAAAAGCAAAAGTAAGAATACTTGTTTAATTTGTTCTTTAATTTGTTCTGCCCACAAGGGAGCAGGTATAGAGAACTGTAAACTGGGCTCAGATATAAATATTGCATAATGAATGGATCAGCTAAATGTTATGTTAGAGGTCAAGTAGAATGGAGGATATTCCTGCAGTTTTGCAATATGGCTATCATGGTTGTTACCCCAATTAGATCAGCTAATGAGATTGAAGTCTATTGATCAGAAAATATTGACAGAGAAGTACATTAATTTATTTTTCCTAAAATGGGAAATTTGGAACATTTGTACATGTGTGTGTATGATATATACATATGTAATGCATATGAAAACATTTATAAATTAGAAAATTTTATGAGTATAAGTTATTACTTTGCAAAGTGCAATTTGGATTTGGTTGCTCTTTCCAATACTGAAGCCTATTGGTGAGAAATGTTGCCAATAGAATACAATGTCTATACATTCGAGCAAAGTTTCCCAACATGTGTTCTATGTAAAAAGGGCTTCTGGATGAAGCCAGCAATAGAGTCTGCGGGTTGACTGGATGAGTCTGTTGACCTGGGGCCAGCCTCAGCCATTCTCGGCTTGCTCAAGAGTGTATGGTCAGCTGCTAAGTCAGCTGGGAGCTGGCTGGCCAAGGCTGGCCTTGGCTAGGACGGCTTGTCTCTGCTGCACGTGGTCTTCTGTCCTCTGGCAGGTTAACCTAGGCTTCTTCACATGGTAGCTGGAAGAAGGTGGATGTGTGGAGGTCTTGTGAGGCCCAGGTTTGGAACCATGCAATGCCACCGATGCTGTAAGGTAGGTCATAGGGCCAGCCCAGATTAAAGTAGGGTATGGAAATAGACTTCATTTCTTGATAGAAAGAGTTGGAACATCACATTGTAAAGGACA
Source organism: Phoca vitulina (assembly GCF_004348235.1). Lineage (NCBI taxonomy): Eukaryota > Metazoa > Chordata > Mammalia > Carnivora > Phocidae > Phoca > Phoca vitulina. Next base: position 53,365,079 of record NW_022589706.1, read on the forward strand.
TGGATACAGATAAAGATGGATAATTGGTCCATTTTTGTAATCAATCTGCTGCCTGTGGATCATTAATACAGTTGTTGAAACTACAGAAAATGATAAATGTCAAGATAATAGTGGAAAGAGAGGTGATACACTGGGTCTGAAGTCATCAAAAATGAGGGAAAATGACCAGACTTTCTATATGGGGCAGGAATAAGTATCGATGAGGGATGTTAGAATTTGATAATGTGAACTTCAAAGGAGCTATGGCTTTTCAAAGAGGATGAAGAAGAGATATCCTGGAAGTAAAAGAGACCTAGATACTAAGGTAGGAGTTCAAGCAAAACAGCCTCCCCTTGAAAGGTCCTGGGGGAAGCTGTATCCTCTGGGGAGCCTCATGTTTTCTTATAGAGCAAGACAGAGAAGTTCAGAAGAGAAGCTGTGGATAGAGGGATGTTTTCTTGAGAAAGCCTCAAGTTACAAAGGAGACAGAGGACCAGGAGAGCAGGAGATAGGTCAGATTAGGGGTGTAGAAACTTCAGCATGGTGACAAGTGACCTGGGAGACTCAGATTTCTGAGTGTGACTGAGGCTGAGGTGACTGAGGCGTCACCGGCGTGGCTTTGGAAGTAGTGCATCAGCACACATAACTTTAGAGCAGCCGATTTGCCCTTTGCCACTGAGAGCATAAGGTGATTAAGATCTCACAGGTGGTTGGCATTTTCCCCAATTCTCCCCACTCCTGCGTAGATGGATTGAATGGAACAGTTATTGTCAGCTCTTAGAAAAGAGACTTCTTGTTTGCTGCTGCAGACAAAGAATTTCCTTTCTTAGCAGGATCAATCATCCATCTCTTCACTCCCATTCCACTTCTGAGCCTGGAGCCAAGATACTCCCATGGTCCAGGCATTTTCCCCTAGAATGAATTCGGCTTCTGGTGAGTGTGCTGTTAGAAGCCCCATTTGGAGATGACCAAAGGTGACCGTTCTAGGAAAAGCCAAAGGGTGAAATTCTGGTTTCCCTGAATCAGCAGCATGCATTGATAGCACTCCAACCCCCCCAACGGTGGGGCAGTTCCCTTCTAGTGCCCCTGCTCCTGTCCTCAGGAGAAAGCAGGTGAGCCCTAGTCCTCATTATTCCTTCTCCCCCAAGATCATTAGAAGTGGTAGCTTCCTGTATTTCTAATTCATTTATTTACTCTCAGACATGCACTTGCAGGGTCTAAATATTCCGAGTCCAATAATATATCTTGCCAAGTGAGGCAAAGTTTTTGTTGCTTCCGGAATGACACATACTCCCGGGCAGCAAGCACAGGCTGTTGCTTGCTCTGTTTTATCACAGCACTTGCAATTCTTAAGCCAGCTGACCCTTGGAATCCTTTCTGCAGTTGTCAAGGTGAGCCAGTCCTAAACTAGACTTTAACACTTCCCAGTAAACCCCCGAAGACCATTGTTAACATTTAGTCAGCCATTCTTTTGTTCGCTCAGGCTGGATATGGGAATGTAGGAGAATGAGGTCTCTTCTAGTGTGCACATTTGCCTTCTCTTGAGGAAGTTCTCTGGGCATAGATAGGCACCGCTTTATGTATGGCATCTCACCAAATCCTTACCATAAATTTATAAGGTAGATAATATTATATGCCATTTTAATTATAAGGTAACTGAGGCTCAGAAGGCAAGAAGACTTGGTATGAGATCATGCAACAGGTAAACAGGATGTTGAGCTGGAAAATTCACCCAAGCTATCTGGCTCAAAGCACATATGCTTTAACTACCAACATATAGCTTTTAGTGTGCCCTAATCAAGGAATTATAATACTGGTTATAATTTTAAAACACTGAACTCTTGGGGCGCCTGGGTGGCTCAGTTGGTTAAGTGTCCAACTCCTGATTTCAGCTCAGGTCGAGATTTCAGGGTTTTGAGTTTGAGCACCCAGTCGGGCTCTGCACTGGGCATGGAGCCTGCTTAAGATCCTCTCTCTCCCTCTTCCTCTGCCCCTCCCCTCCTACTCACACCTGCGCTTTCTCTCTCTCCCTCTTAAAATAAAATAAAGTAAGTAAATAAAATAAAATAAAACACTGAGCTCTTAGACAAGGGCTAGATAATAAAAAGTATGAAATATTAGGAATCATCCTTGTTCTAGTGAATTCACTGTGTTCTCTGTATGGAGAAAACAGTAGCATAGAAACAGTTAACGTAGAGATTTCTGAAATATTCTATGAGAATCCATGTTAGGAGTCAAGGGTCAAATTGGAAAAAAAAAAAAAAACCTCTTACTTTCTGGGATAGTGGCAAGGGCTCTCTATGGCTTTCATACATTTATAATTCAGGCTGACCATCACAGCATAAATGCAAAAACAAGCAAACAAAAAAACCGGTGAAGCAGCTTTGGGAGGGGAAAGAATAATTGAGCAAGGTAGAAGAGAAGGTAGAAATTGAGATCATGTAATAAGATAGAGATAGTCAAAGGGAAACAGAAGTTCAAAGTAAAAAAAATTTAAAGTCCAATTAAAAATATTGAGTTGAAATGCGAAGATTTAAGAGAGTATATAAAGACTAGAATGTGCTTTAAATGAAATGGTGGGTAAATTTAATGAAAATGAAAGATTAATATCATAGAAGTGAAAAACTGAAAACAAGTTGATGGTACTGAATTAGAAATAGGATTTAAGACGTAAAAAGGTAAATTAAAAATTTTAAGCTAAAAAATAGAATTAAGGGAACTATTTTTAAATAACAGTGGTCAGGTTGGTAGGCAGGGAGATCAGGGTGGGAGAGGGAGGAAGTGGGCAGGAGAGGTAATTCAACTGCAAGCAGATTACAAGTGTTTGACAGTTTTTGTGAGGAGGGAGTCAAGCTTCTAAGTGTCACAGAGTCCCCAGTTGTAGAAATGACCGCCTTTATGTCTGGAGTTCCAAGGAGGGATAACATGACCTCCTGATATCCCTGCTCTGAATTTCATTCCCAGACCTTCTATCTTCTCATAATGGGAGACTTCTTCCGCCTTGCCTATTCCAGTACAATTTGGATGTTTCTCCTGGTTTAAATAAGCAGCTGTTGGCTGATGTTCTGGAAACCCAGCAGTCTTGCTCGTCTTCCTCCTACTGGTTCCTCTGGGGAAGTGTATTTGGAAATCAGCCCACCCAGCAGGGGAAAGAGGAAAGCATAGTGGAGTGGTTCAGTGTGACTGAGGCATAAATAAGGGAAGGGAGAGAAACTTTTGCGGTGAGACTAGAGGACTTGGGAGGGGCCGAGCCATGAAGGCACTTGGATCCCACAGCTTGTAAGTGAGAGAAGAAGAGGGTAAAGACAAGGGAGCTTTCCTGCCTCTCCCATTAGGTTTCTCTGTTACTGTTGAATCTACAGCTCAGATCCTCAGGAAAATTGTAAAGATGCTCATCAATCATTTGCTGAATGAATAAATGAATACATAGGAGAAGAGCTGTGACAATGTACCATTTATTGTGAGAATCAAGGAAGAAGGAGACCATGGTTGGAAACAACCGGTAATTTGAAATGGAAGCAAGATGTGCTGTTATTATTATAATTATTCATCATTACTATTACCTTTGTCATTATTTATTGCCTGGACTATGCCAGTTACTGTACTCAGCCCTTTAATATGTTACTTTGGGTCCTTACAAATGCCTTGGAATGTAGGTGTTCACATTTTCTTTTTATAGATAAAGGTCAGAGAGGTTAAGTACTTCACTCACCATCACACTACTTAGTTGAACCAAAGTAAGTTTGACTTCAAAGTTTGTGCCCTTTTCATGACAAAAGAAGGAAAGAGAAGTCCAGATTTTGCATGAACTAGTAGTAAACTCTGTCTCCTTCCTATACTAGCTCCTGCCCTTTGGGTGCTGAACCCCCTAAGCCAGATCATAGAAGCCCCAATTGCAAGTTTGGAGATGGGGTATTTCCACAGTGTAGGCACCCGTGACAGGTAGTTTCTATTACCTGGGACTTCAGCAAGCCTATGCTTTCAAGGATTGGTCAGTGAATCTCCACATCATTTTGTAGGAAAATACATTCTAAGACAAATTGCACCTAACGCCGATGGAAAATAGCCTGTATTTCTCACTTTTACTAATTAGTTTCTTAAACACTGATAATGATTATTCAAAGGTAGTGGAAACTAGTTTGATGATATATGTAACCATACAGACTTGAATTATACAGAGATACTTAAAAACAAGTACAGCATTTTCTTTCAAGTGAGATCAAGTTTAGGTCTGATTAGAAGATTAACTATGTACAGAAGAGTTGGAGAGAAAAAAATAATGTTTATACTATTCTATTTCTTTTTAAAATATTGATTTCTGTTGTTATTAAAGTCATGCATAATCATTGGCAGAAAATTTAGAAAATACAGAGAGAAGAAAATCATAACACTTTTATTCCAACACTGCAGAAGTGCCCATTATAAACATATGTGTAGTATAAGAATATATAATGTCACATATGCATACAAGCGCACGCTCCCACAATTGCCCTTTGTCCATCAGTCTATGGTTCTAATACTTCATAAGTTTTGCACAATCTTGCGACTAGCTGCTTATACAAAATTTCGGTTCCAGCAATTATCCCTAGAGTCCGTGCTTGGGGGAGAGCTGAGGAAACTCCCTTGACCCTCAGGAATTCTCCAAGCGTGCTCTCCCTGGCACCACTCCTGAGCCCCTGGGGACCGTCCAGCCCTCCAGGTACTGCTGTCTCCTGCTCAGCTGCAGATGGGGTCCCTTGAAATGACAAAGCTGTGTTCTGTTTTGTCGTGAAGAGAAAATCACCCCTTTCCCCTGACCCCCAGGATCATTATCCACTTGCCGCGGGCCCCAGGGCAGTGCTGCGTATGTCCCCATGGCCGGCAGGACTTCAATGAAAGTTCTCCTACAGCACTTTTTCAAATAGGAATCCTGATCCCATGTAACTCAGAAATGAGTCTAATGAAGGCTCAGTTGGGGAACCACGAAATCATTCCCGTCTTCCACTGACCAAGCCTTTCTTACTGGGTGGCAGTCTGTGAGGCCGACTTCTGGTCTCAGGAGGAGTTCTCCCAAGTGGTTCCCAATCCTCCTGCCTTCTGGGAGGGAGGCTGACCTCACTGGTTTGCTGTATATGCCCAAAACTGTAATATTCCCAGGGGGTCTGAAATCACGGTTACAAATGCAAAATGGAGATGACATAGAGCCTTATTAAAAAGGTAACTGGGGCGCCTGGGTGGCTCAGTCGTTAAGCATCTGCCTTCGGCTCAGGTCATGATCCCGGGGTCCTGGGATCGAGTCCCACATCGGGCTCCCTCCTCGGGGGGAAGCCTGCCTCTCCCTCTCCCACTCCCGCTGCTTGTGTTCCTGCTCTCGCTACCTCTGTCTCTGTCAAATAAATAAATAAAATCTTTAAAAAAAAAAAAGAGGTAACTGACAGTATTACATGGGATAATATAAATTCTCAGCACATTGCCTGGATCATAGTAAATATGTTGGCTGTTGCCACTATTTTTGATAAAGTTTTAAAAAATTATAATGTATGCATTTTGGTCACTAATTAATCTTCAAAACCACATTTTAATGGCACGGTACTATTCCACCATCTGGGTACTATAATGAATTTAACCATTCTTTACTGCTGGCCATGAAAATTGTTTTCAATTTCTAACCAGTATACATTGTGACAATGAGCATTTTTGTACATTAAGTCTTTGTTCCCCTTTCTGATTTCCCCCCTAGATTCCTAGGACTTAGAATTAGAGGCAAATGTGGGAGTAGTTAAAATCTCTTAGCTTCTTTCAGCTCTGTCTGCCAGCTGAGGGGCAATGATTATGTGTTCCTCAAACCAGCCTCCTTTTGAGGTAGTTGCTGAAAAGAAATCATTATCGGGGTGCCTGGGTGGTTCATTTGGTTAAGCATCTGCCTTCGGATCAGGTCATGATCCCAGTGTCCTGGGATCAAGTCCCACATTGGGCTCCTTGCTTGGCAGGCTCCTGGCAGGAAACCTGCTTCTCCCTCTGCCTGCCACTTCCCCTGTTTGTGCTCTCTCTCTGACAAATAAATAAATAAAATCTTAAAAAAAAAAATCATTAGCTTGTGCTTTCCTAATATTTTTAGTCCTGCTGTTGTTTTAGCTTGTCTATTCTCAAGGCAGGGTGGGGGTGTGAGGGTTGGGGGCGGTGGGAGAGGGTGGAGTCGAAATGGCAAGTTCAAAGAGGCATGTCCAGTGGGCTACCATGTTAAGCTGGATGTCTTGTTCTGTTGTTTAATGGGATCGGCATGCTATGGGCTCTGGGTGCGGCTGTTTTTGTAGGTCCCGAGGGCACTGCTCGACTGCACTGGTCTTGAGAGCTGCAGAGGGCCAAGTTTGCTTTAGCCATGTCCTCCACTTTGCTCCCGGTGCCTGCCTTCCCTGCGGGTGACCATGCTCACTGCTGCACAGTGCCTGAGCTGGTGCCACCTGTATGCTGGGGACGTTGCTGTTGGTCACTGCTGGGCAGCGAAAGGTGGCGGCCTCTTAGTCCAGGAGTCAAATGGCTCAGCGAGTCGCTTGGGTCAGCTGCCCACACTGAGACAGCTGGGAGAAGAGGAGGGCGTGTGTGGGGCAGAGGGTGAAACTGACCACAGCGGGCACCTCCCCCCTCACCGGCTGGTCCCTCCCCTCCGTCTTCCCCCACTGAGGACAGCGGGACACAGACTGTGCCGGCCCCCTGCCGAGTGAGCAGCCCACCCCAGGCAACTGGGGCTTTGGAGTTTTCTGTCTTGTGATGTGATATATTTATAACATTATACTTCTAAGCCTAAAATAATTACTATCTGCAATTGTTTACTGGACCCCTGGCTTAAATTATCAGAGAAATAGCTACTTAGAGCTTTGAGATATTTTCTTTTATACCCATTCAAGGCACAAATAAGGCCACAGGGTATTATCAATTTGAATTTGAAAACGAAGAATAAGCAAGGGTTTTTGGTTAAACAGTAAAATACTGATTAAAGTGCATTTTTCCTACCCCTCATGCCATATTTTCTCTGTGGTTAAATCTGTCTTGGTCTAAAACAGTAAAAAAAAAAAGAGAGAGAGGGAGAGAGAGAAAGAGGGAAAAGGTAACACTGGAAGATTTGGAATACTATTTTATTAACTAGAGAGACAGAAACCAGGTTACACTTCTGAATATTCAAAGTGGTTGAAACTGCAGTTGTGGGGGAAACTCTTTGGTGAAGAAAATGGGAGATGATTATCAAACCATTATAGTTTGAAATTGGTTTATTGGCTTATCATTAATTACATATGAAAGACCCTCAACTTCAGGTGTGTTACACTTGTAATATTTATTTGGAAGTTAGTTGTTCAGAATAAATGTTCATAACAAAATATTCTAGGAAAAACGATTTAATTTACTATATCATCTATTTACCATCCAATGCAATGAAAATAGAAAACAAAAATCTTTACCCTAGTAATAATTATATAAAAATAATTAAATTTAATGTATGAATTATGTAAAAGAGATGTCCTGGAAGGAGAGTATGTTGGGTAAAACACGAAGATGGAGATGGGCAGTGTGAAATCTGTGAACACAGCATGGCATTTTCAGGGCTTCTAAGCATCAGAGTGGGGGCGACGAAGAGGAGTGGGTGGCGTCTAGCTTTAAATCAGTAAGGCAGGTGTGCAAGCTGATCTTCTAGAACTCAGGGTGTACTTGTATTTTTGCCACTCCTTTCTGATTCAGGCTCCTCAGCAACCTTGTGAAGCAGAAACCATATGCAACAGAGATGCAGTTCCAATCAATGATTGCAGATTTCACCCACCTGGTGGAGAAGTGCTGCCAAGCAGAGACGAGTGAAATGTGTTTCCGAGAAGAGGTATCTCTGTCTCCTTGTCTATTCTCTTAGCATGCTTAGGATTTACTGAAGTTAAAAAAAAAAAAAATATGTTCTCCATTCCAATTGTGAGTGAATGTGGAGAAAATCACAGTCTAGATGGATTGGTGTAATCGATTATATTCGGCTTTAGGCTATGTTAATATTTATGTTTACTTGAGGAAACTAGCAGGGTTAGACACAGACAGAGATGAATACCAGAGTCATGACACCAGGTGGAGTGGAGATGTTTAGGATTCGGGGTGCAAGGAGGGAGGATGGACTGAAGACTTGGGTAATTGTAGAGAAATGGTGTCCTTGCAATGTCATAAAATTTTAGAGAAATAGCAGTTTAAAAATCTGTCTGGGCAAACTGTAGTTTTGTTCTAGAAATTTCTGGGACACAGTCAGGAATAGTCACCAAATGTAGTTTGGGGCTTAACTAAGGAATCAGTGGAAAGGGTTTCATTTTCTCAGTGGCCAGAAGATCATCAGAATAGGGGTTGAAGAATAGAGAGGAGAGAACAATGACAGAACAGAGTATCTGTGCACACCCACCAAACTGACTCCCAGCAGACTGTTTTCTGGAATTCATCTAATTGCATACAGTTAACAAGTAAATGATTTTCATTTTAAGTAGGAGTTAAATTTCTAAGAATATCATGGTAGGATGTGGCACAGAAAATTCATGTAAATTCACGGAGGGGGGTGCCTGGGTGGCTCAGTCGTTAAGCGTCTGCCTTCAGCTCAGGTCATGATCCCCACATTGGGCTCCCTGCTAGGCGGGAGGCCTGCTTCTCCCTCTCCCACTTCCCCTGCTTGTGTTCCCTCTCTCGCTGTGTCTCTCTCTGTCAAATAAATAAATAAAATCTTCAAAAAAAAAAAAAATTCATGGAGGGGACCTAGGACAAACTGCTGTGCCAGGGGCATGAATTGAGGAACAGAAACTCAGAAATAGTAGATTATAGTATCTGAGTAGAGGAATGCAAGACTGTAGGTAAAAAAAATAAAGCAGCCTTTATAGTGCAAACAGACTAGGGATGGTTTGGATCAGGGTTAAGTTTAGCAGTGGCCCAGGGAGATGTTTTCGCAGGTACCAATTTTCATGAATCCTTAATTACCTTCAGTGGCTCTTTTCTACCTATTCAGCTAAACTGTACATGTGTCTATGTTAAAAATCATATGTCTATGGTCTAGTCAAGGGCAGGCAAACTACAGCCCTTGGGCTAATCGACTCCACTTCCTGTTTATATAAATAAGGTTGTATTGACGCACAGTCGTGCCCATCTATTTATGTATTGTCTACGGCTGCTTTCTGTCTACAGCGGCTGAATTAAGAAATTGCAGACTGAGACACAACTGTGACAGAGACTATGAACTGCAAAGCCCCAGCTATTGACTAGCAGGCTGTTCACAGAAAAAGTTTACTGACTTCCAGACTCGCTGATACACAAAATCAAAGTAATCACCTATGCTAGAGTCTATTTATTTATTTTAAAGCCTTTTTGCTTTTTGTAAAGCATTCAGAAAACATGTTTCCCCCTGAGTAACAACCCCATAGCCACACAGATCAACACTTTGAAGAAGGGCCTGTGCCTGCGATTTCCCAAGCGAGTTTTCTTGAAGTATTCTTGCTCCTGCATCAGAATATTATTTGCTCAAACTATTATTGGTGAATAGCATGATAGGAAGATTTCTGTGTGTTTTTCTCCACACTTTTTGCCTAACAGCAATCTTTAACTTAATGGTTGGAAAGCCCAACTATTTTCCCCTTCTCTCCCCTCCCCTCTCTACTTTCTTTTAGGATTTCTCCTCCAAATTAAAGGAGAAAATAGAAGCTATCTGAAGAATATATCATGTTCATTAAAATTTGCCAGAATTACTTCTTCAGATAAAAATGCTTATTATCTGTAATTATGCACTATCTCTAAAGTTTGGTCAAGTTTACCCTTGGCTGATTATCCTAAGGCAGTGATTCTGAAATGTTAGTGTGCATCAGAATCAATTCCACAGCTTACTAAAACAAAATCAGCATTTTCCACCCACAGGGTGTCTGATTCAGTAGTTCTGGGAGGGGTCTGCTAATCTGCATTTCTAACAAGTTCCCAGGTGCTGCTGATGCTGCTGGTTTGGGGACCACTTTCAGAATCACTCTGCTAAGGTGCAAGCGGCTAATCAGACACTGTTCCCCCTTCCCTCCCCATATTTCATATGCCCAACTCTCAGTAAGAAGCTGGCACCAAGGACAGTAGCAGAAATAACTAAACGATTGGAAAATAACATATTTATGAAAGAAAGGGAAAGAATTTGGGGATATTAAATATAAAGATAAGACTGGAATATTTAAAAAATAACTTTATGGTGTATGAACAGGCTTAGCAAAAAATGTGGGAATAGATTATCAAACTGTTTTAGAATTTTATTGTCAAGAATTCGTGTCTTTGTACTTCTATGTTTAATAAAGGGTTCTAGATTTGACTATAGTGCAAAGGAATAATACCTAGATACTCCAGGAACCCCCATGGAACCAAGACCCCAGAAGTGAAGAGACTCAGCCAGGTGGCAGTCTATGTATGTTCCAAGTTAGCTAGGAAAGACTAACCGCTCCAAGGACCTACAGGCATTTTCTTTGTTTTCTTTTCTGAGATTATAATAGTCGATTATGTGAACCTGTTCTGCCTGTTAAAAGAGAAAGTGGACAGGTTTGAAGACTGTCTTACTAGCTATGGCTATTGGGAAGACAAAGCATTTTTAGACAAGATGGAAGACATATTTTAAGAAGCAAGCCAAATTCTTTGGAGAAAAAGGGTGGACCAAAGTCAATGTTGGAATGTTGGCAAGAGTACAACTGAAATATATATATAAGAAAAAAATAAGAAATTCAGCTACACAGGGTGAATTTGGATCATCCAAAGAAAAGGCATCTCACATTCCATGAAATAATAACACGAATTGTAGACATCAGCAGGTTCAACAAGAAAATTCGACTCACAGAAATTCTTTCTGCCAGGTCAGTGGGGAATGATAATGATAGCCTGAGATATTTCTCTATCAACCAACAGAATATAATATAGAAGAAAGTAAACATGAATTAGCAGAAATGTGGGCAGGTTGAAATAATGCTTTGAAAATAATACATGAAATTTAACAATGGAAAAAAAGCAAGGTTCTACTGTTAGATGTGACTTGACACAGGTTCATGTGGAAAGATCTGCCAGTTAAGGCATCTGTGCTTAACAATTTGATGGGTCTACTATCAGAGCTACCGCAATCTTGGATGTGTTTCCAAAGAAAAACAAGGATCAGATGAAGCAACATGATAATCCCAACCTATGTGGATCAGATCATTCCCGGTTACCATGTTCAGTTTCTTATACTACATTATGCACGCTTTGAAAAATTATGTAGGTAATACATGAACACAGTAAAAGTTCAAGCAGAAGAGCAGGGTGCTTTTCCCATTCCCAAAAGGTAACCAATTTTAAGTTTGCACTTTTAGTTCCAGTGATTACCATCATCACTGTAATAGTTTCTTAAAATATTAACATCATATAATGAATTTAGTGTACTTATGCTAACTTCAAGAACCTTATCCATAGATGCTTTCTTAATTTATTTAAAAGTATTTCTAGTTCTTTTATTGGTTATATTTTATTTCTTGGCCCTTTAATACCAGTCAGCATCTAATGATTCTCCAAAAATAGTTAACGTGTCTAAACTTCCTTTGACTTCCTTGCCAGCTTTTCTTTTTAAAGCTGTATATACTATTACTTCTACATTGTCTGGGTTTATTTATCTGCATATTAAATATAAGGTTCATATGCTTTGTTCATAAGTGGATGCTAAAAACTGGAAACCATTAAATAGTATATTTAATTGTGTGTTTACTTGGAATATAATTTACATGAGTACTATGAATGGATTGACCAATGGAATGACTTACCCTGTTAAAAGGTGTAGAGATTAAACGAAATCTATTTTCTTACCTAAGCTGCAGAAAATCATGCCACTTTTATTAGTTTTGCACATTGGGACTATGATTCCCTACTATATCCTTCTGTTTTTGAGAGTTACTAATTGTCTTTCTTTTTCTATGTTGGCAAATAAAAAGCACCTACTTTCATCACACCACTACAATGCTTCAGGTTCTCAATAATATAGTTTTTGTAAGAGAATATTCTGTCCTTCTTAAAAGTATATTTCAAAAAGTCTTCTGACTTAATCTTTCAATTGGATCTAGTTATTTCTAGGATTGATTCATGGCTGTCCTGGGTAACTTGGACTATTTCTAAAATGCTATTTTATGGTTTTTTCTTGGATTATATTATGGTTTGCTGGGCTACATTCTTAACATATAGGTGCATATGTATGTCGGTCTGTGTTATGTCAGAATGGGCACCTGGCAGATAAACTTTCTGGGTGCTTGCATTTTAAAATATTATTTTGTCTATTATTTGAACAGTATTTTTACTGATATGTCAATGGGAGTTCTTTAGGTGTAAATAATAGGATCAAATTCTGGCTAAGTAAAGATTAGTTTATTGAAAGCATGGTGGTGGCTACAGGAATCTTTAGGAAGTTAGAAAAAACAGGCTGGGCAGCAGACAAGAACCAAAAGCAACCCAGAAATCAGTGACTTTCTGGTCTTTTACTGCTGTGACATATCATCATTTTATTATTCTGAGCTCCTATTTTTGTACTTTGAAATATTGGTCAATATCATACTGATGACTTTCTTTTTTTTTTTCCTCAACAGTTCATCAATATCTCTTATGTTGATTTTTTTCTTTTTAGCATCAATAAGGCTTTCTTCTTTTTTAAATAATATTTTTATCATGATTGCACTGGGATATTGGAAGAGATGAGAGACAATACATTTTAAAAGGACGCTGGCAAATTGTTATGTCCGAGACTATCTAGAACGGTAACAGGATTGAAAAGCATGTCACAGGGATATGGAGAAATTGGTGATGTTTTTTCCAAAGTCTTAGGTGACATGATAGCAGTCTACCAACATGTCCAGGATGATAGGAAATCAGAGTGACTAATTTGATGTCAGTGTAAGGAAAATGTTTCCTCTGTCTTTTCCCTGCATTACATCATGAGTCCATGTTTTATATTTCAAAATCTTCCTTGGACTTTGCCTCAAGATGTAACGTTATCATCCCTTATTTCATGCAGGACATTTCTCATTATTATAGTAGTTTCTCAGATGCCTTTCTTCTACCTTACCTTTACCAGAAACGCCCCCCCACCCCAACATTTAGTTTCATTACAAATTAGAAATTTACTGAGGAGCTATGAAATAAATAAAGTCTGGAAGGACAGATACGGAGAAATAAGACTTACCCCACTATTGTTAGGTTCAGAGCCAATGAACAAGATTAAATATGAGGGTCTTGAGGTTAAGTTTATGGGAACATTTCCCACGAAGAAGGATTTAAAAAGTCATGGGTTGCCATAGAAACAAGGATACCAGGCACCTGGGTGGCTCAGATGGTTAGGCGTCTGCCTTGAGCTCAGGTCGTGATCCCGGGGTCCTAGGATCGACCCCCACATTGGGCTCCCAGCTCAGAGGGAAGTCTGCTTCTCCCCCTGCCTCTGCCTCTCTCCCCTGCTCATGCTCTCTCTGTCTCTCTCTCTCTCTCAAATGAATAAATAAAATCTAAAAAACAACAACAACAAAGATACCTTAAACTGGGGTGCTCTTTTTAAAAACAAATAGATTCCAGTCTCTAGATGATTTAGGTGTGGTCTGAGGGTACGAAGAAGGACTAAATTAACTGACTTCTAACCATGTCCCATAGGGTGCTAGGAACTCTTAGACGTGCAAATCATCTATCACCTACGATTGTGTGTGTGTGTGTGCGCGCACGCGCACGCATGCGCTAATCTTAGCAGTGGAGTTCTAGGGGTCCCATTCCCACTTCACTAAAGGCGAGTTAACTTTTATTGATTTCTCTGGGCTTCCACAAATGACTTTTATTTGAATAAAGACTATACGGGTAAAAATTGGGGAAAACTTCTGGACTTAGCATAGAGGTCAATACCAGTATGTATGAAGGCAGTAGAGATACTCTGATCAATGTTGGTGATTTTGTTCCTCTTGAGTTCTTATACCTGGTTATATAATGCTTTAGCATGGGATTCGCCTAGGGAAGTTTTAAAATGCAATGAGAGGCTGATGTTGATTATGTTTTTACCCTGCAGCTAAAGAGTCTCATATTTTTGTGAGGAAACAGCAAATTTTTATTTATTCCAAATCTGGGGTCCTGAGAGTGGGAGAGGCATTGCAGTTAGTTAAGTCCTTAAGCTCAGAGACTAGGCCATGAGAAAGTCTAAGACCTTGAGCTGTGGGCACATTAGAGCCCCTCTCAGGCATGTAACAGGTAAGTCTTAAAGATTTTCTATTTGGGGACCATAGATGTTCAGATGCTTTGTTTTGTTTTGTTTCTCTTTTTCTTACAGATGTACTTATTTGCTTTTTCTTTCTAGGGGTCCAAACTGATTGAAAAGTGCCAGTCTCTCTTGGGAGGCAAATGATTCCAGAAAATAGAGTCTTTGCTGAGATCTGCCTTTTATTTTTCATGAGTAATGAAACTCATGTCTAATATCCAAAATACAAATCAACAACATCATTTTTCAGCCACTCACAATGTTACTCAAGGATCCTCGCCAGGCTACACCAAATCTCTCCTTTCCTACTTAGCAGAGAAATCTACTTCTCGTAACCCTTATACAACCAGCTTCCATTCTTCCTTTCTCCCAGAAGCTTTCAGCTTCTCAGGAGCAGCACCAGAAATATGAAATCAAGGGGATCTTTCAAAACCTCAGGTAGATGCAATGGGCTGTCACATCTCGCTGGGAACTGGCTGCTGGGTTTCCAAAATGAAAAAGACCCAAGTGCAGCTTTGAAGTTTCTGTCTATACCACTGCTGGAAATGATCATTGAACTAAATGGAATGTGCTCTATAATAAGTTACCTTTATAATTGCCTTGACTTTTTTTTTTTTTTTTCTGAAGGTGTGGAACTGGGAAGGTACTTGGAACCACTCATAACATTCATTCATTGAGCAGATTTTTAGTGGGTATCTGCTGTGTACGAGGCACGGTTCTAGGAGCTCGTGACATATCGGTGACCAAACAGAACAGAACAAAATCCCTATCTTCATAAAGTTTACCTTCGGGTGGAGCTTGGTGAAAACATGTCTTTCCTTCTTTTTGCCTCTTTCTTTCGCCATCAGTTAGACTCGAACTAATCAGGACTTTGCCTTGTGCCTATGGCATTGAGCGCATTATGAAATCAAGAAAATATTTAACATTCTGTTTGCCAAGAGTCTTTGAGTTACTAGCAAAGCTCCACAAGGTCAGGACTGAGGTGAGGAATAGGTCCTGTGGGCCGTACATAGTCTCCTACGTGCTAGATAAGTCTCCTTTTGCAACAGCCTGTGTCCCAAAGACACATAGTTAGACTTAACTTCCGGCTCGTTTGTGTCGCCGGCTGCCGTGCTAACTAGCATGGTGCTAGTGTTGTAAGTTTTTACCTGGGAAAAACTCATTTGGTCCTCATCACAAGCTAATGAGGCATGTACTATTATTAACCTTCCCATTCTACAGACCAAGACACTGAGTGCAGAGAGGTTAAGTAACTTGCCCAGGTATTCACTGGTGGTTTGGAACCAGGATTCCAATCTAGACCATTCAGCTCCAGAAACTGGGCTCTTCACTAGGGCATTAGTGCTCCTTTGTCATGTCAGGGAACATCATTGTCTGGAGACTCAATGCCAGAGAAATCTCCCTGAAGCACTCGTTGCAAATTGTTCGCGGTTTTCTCTTCACAGTGTTGAGGCGACAATAGCTGATTCTTTCCGTGAACAGTTGTCTCCCTTAACCATTGACTCTGCAATTAAAGCCTCAGCCTTGGAAGAATTCCTCACATGTTCATTCAGTTTCTCCTTCTTTCCTGTCCATCTCATTCTCTCTCTCATATCTCTTTTCTCTAATATATATGTATATAAAATATATACGTATGTATATATATAATATATATGTTATATATATATTATATATTTTTGGTATGTGTGCTCTCTTCTCTAAATTTTTAAATTGACCTCTGACCTCCTTAACCCATTTTTTCCCATCTCTTCACCTTTTATTTTTACCCTATATATATGATGCTGACAATGGAACCCAGGGACCCTGATATTTATTAATTTGAGCTTTCAGTGATGATTTGTAACAGTAGTCTTCTCCCCAGAAATCTTGGCATAAATGACATAATGAACTTAATCATTTGGACTTTTATTTTTCCAGATTGTTTTTGTGTATAACAAAAACTAAGCAGTAATATTTTAGTGCTTACTAAATAAGTGAGTTATTTTGATTATAAAAAAAATTTAATCCTCATTATAGTACACTTTATTTATTTATTTATTTATTTATTTATTTTATTTTATTTGAGAGAGAAAGCATACACACACACAAGTGGGAGGAGGGATGGGGGGGAGAGGGAAAGGGACAAGCTGACTCCCCGCTAAGGGTGAATCCTGACACAGGGTTCAATCCCAGGACACTGAGATCATGACCTGAGCCAAAGTGAGATGCTTAACTGACAGAGCCACCCAGGTGCCCCCACTTCACTTGATTTTAAAGAGTTTTTCCTCACTCCAGTGATTTCAACATGTTCATATACATTAGCAAATTAGATCCAAAGAAACGTTTAAGTTCCTATGTATTCCATACACTGCTAGGTGCTATAGAGCATAACATGAATATACTAAAATCAGATAACTAATGAATTTATACAAGACACAATCACATAAGGAATTATAACAAAAGGCAGATTTCAAACTCCCAGTGTCACAAGAGCAGAGCTGACTGATAATGTGATGCCCGGGAGTCTAAGATCACACATTGTCACAGAGACCAGGAAAAGTCACGGAGGGAGTGACCATGGCCAAGGACTAGAAACTGGGCAGGGTTTAAACAGATAGAGATGTGGTGGGGTGTGAGGTATTTCGAGGAATGGTGAGTGATTCAGTTTGGCTGGTTTTAAGACAAGAGGTAAGTAGTTGTGGGCAGTAAGACCTAGTGGAAGATAGGGATAAAATGGTGGCTGGGGGCATACTGTAGTTTAATTACAACAAGAGCTAAAATTTATCACACGTGTTACATGTAAAGTGCCACCTTTGGCACGTGTTACTCCTGCAACTCCCACAACTGTCCACTGAAGTAGATTGTCACCTGTCCACTGCGACTGAGAGAGTGTAGTTGAGAGTGAGGTCATAGATGATAGCGGTTAAAATGGTGGATTCTGGAGCGTGATTCAAATCCTACCTAGCTCTTCTACTAAAGACCTTAGCAAATCTCTTATCTTCTCCATGGCTTGTTTTCTTCTTCATCTATAAAATTGGGTTGAAAGGGTCATTTCTTCGTGGGACTATAATAAACACTAAATCAGCTGATATATGTAAAGCTTAAAACACTTCTTGGCAAGTGGCAAGTGCTATTAGTGTGAGTAATCTGAAATTGCTGCTTTTGTAGGTTAAATCTTGACAATTTCAAATGGCTCAATCTAATAGGTGTTAGCTATTCTTATTTAGAAGACAAATGGGTGCCATTGAGGGTTTTGTCCTAACTGCATCCCATTCCTCTCCTTTCACATGTAGATATAGCAACATCACACTTACACCTGCCATCTTTTCTACCTCATCAACTGCCTTGAAAATGGACTTTCTCCTTCAGTTCCTGAAACCGACATGAAGGGCCCTAAACAAAATTCCATAGCAACACTGCCTAACTGAATATTTCATATAGCCAAGAGATAATAAAATATACCACCAAATTTGGGGAAACCAGACAGAAAAGATTCTATATTTCTTTAGCTACCAGGTCAGATTTGTGAAAAGGAGGCATATATACAGGAGATTTTTAGAAAAAAATATTTCCTGTAACTCATTCACTCATTCTTTTACTCACTGATTCACTAGGTCATTAAGTCTTTTATTCAGTTGATTTTTATCAAGCGCATCCTCTACACAAGACACAACATTAAGTACAGTGAAGTATACAAAGATGAATGTAACAGGTCCTCTACCATTAATAAGTATTAACATTATCTAGGATCGAATTTGAACTAATATGTAACTGGTAGTGAAATATTCGAGCCACCGAGAACAAGGATAAAGAGTTTTATGACAAAAGTTTATGTTCTCGTATTATGCAAAGATGCTTCCGAATAAATTTTTGTCTCAGAAATTGTATTGGTTATCTATTGCTATGTAACAAATTACCCTAAAATTTAGCAGCAACAAACATTTCTTATCTCATAGGTTTTCTGAGGATCGGGAATCCAGGAGTGGGTTAGCTGGGTTTTCTGGCTCAGGGTCTCTCAGGAGGTTGTAGTCAAACGGTTAGATAAGGCTATGTCATCTGAAGGCTTGACTGGGGCCAGCACACGGGGCCAGGAGGCCTTGGTTGTTGCAGACTTTGGCAAAGGTCTCCGTTCCCATCATGCAGGCCTTTCTCCAGGGCTGCTCCCAGCATGGTAGTTGGCTTCCCCAAGAGCCCGTGATCCAAGAGAGTGAGCAAGGAGGATGCTACAGTGCTATGTGACCTAGCCCCAGAGTCACACACTGTCACTTCTGCTTTCCTCTATTCATCAGGATTGAGGCCCTAAGTCCGGTCCATTTGCAAGGTGAGGAGGATTAGGTCCTACCTCTTGAAAGGAGGAATATCAAAGGCTTTATGAATATATTTTAAAACTACCACAGAAGTGAAGTTAATGTCTTACTAAATACTTTGATGTTTTTGCATCTAGTAGAACTCTGTGCTTACATGTACTTGCTACTTTTTGTTAGTAACTTTCTTTTTTAAAGATTTTATTTATTTATTTTAGAGAGAGAGAGTGTGAGCAGGGGGAGGAGTAGAGGAGGAGGGAGAAGGAAGGGGAAAGAATCTCAAGCAGATTCTACACTGAACGCAGAGCCCAATGTGGGGCTCCATCTCAAGACCTTGCAATCATGACCTGAGTGGAAAGCAAGAGTCAGACGCTTAACCAACTGAGCCACCCAGGCGCCCCTGGTTGGTAACTTTCTAATCATAACTTTTCTATTCCAAATTTGAAAAGTAACACGTGTTGATTATAGAATATTTAATAAGCATGGAAAAATAAGAAATGATTCACCCGTAATTCTATAACCCAGATATAACCATATTTAATGTGTTTTTGCTTTGTATGTAGTGTACACACACACACACACACATACATAAACATTTTATGGGTAAGAGATATTTTGAATATTTGTATGTATATTCTTACTTAGATACGTAAGAAGAATTTTCTTCTATAATTAAAGTTTATTTGGAAACATAATTCTAATAGCTGCATACCATTCTTGGGGAAATTTTTTTCCCTTCTTTAATCATTTCTTTCTATTTTTGATCATTTAGGTTATTTTCTTCCTTTTACCACAATAGCAATATAAAAAGTATCTTTGCATAATGTCTTTGTATGCCTGATTATTTCAATATAAGATCCTATAAGTTGAATTATAGGATGAACTACCAAATTGCTTTCAAGAAAAGTTATATCCATTTGTATTTCTACCAGTAGCTGGAGTGGTTATCTCATTGTAATTTATTGAGTATTTAGTATCATTTCTTAATCTTTGCTAATAGACCAAAAGTATTTTATTGACTCTGGGCTCCAAATTCATTCACAGCTGTTGGTTCTGTGAAAATGGATATGGACCCTTTAAATGAAATGCTTCCTTTATGTTTTGCATGATGTGCTTCGTCAGTAGAGGGCGCTGAAGAAACACTGTAGGAGGAAGTTCGGGCTTTCCTGACTCCAGGGGTAGACTGGCAAGGCTTCTGGGAGGTGGACTTTTTTCCTCCACTGCTTTGCCCAGTGTGCTTTCTCCAGGGCTAGTTGCCTGTGCAGCTTTCTTTCCCATTTGTGTCCCCAACCCCTTCTCCAGCTTTTTATTTTGTTCGTGGCAGCATAGCCTGGAGCTGAGTGCAGGTCTATGCCCTCGCACAAATCTCTGCTCTCTGCTCCCCCTCCTCAGCTTCGTAGACGCTGCCGCCCAAATCATGCACAGAGTTGCACTGGGTTCCTGCAAAGGAAGCCCCTTTAGCTCCTAGTCCAGACACACCTGCAGCAGTACCCGGTTCTTTCTTTGGGCCTCCAAACTTCCCGCAGACCTCCAGACACAGACACGATGTGATCTGGGCCTTGGGTCTGCAGAGAATCCCCAAGGCCCTCTGCACACGTGCCCACTTACCCCAGCTGCTCCGCACCCCAAAAGGCTGTTCTTGTTTGTCCTACGACTGTGGCGCTGGCAAGCAGCGAACTTCTCCTCTACCATGGGCTGCAACCACAGCCTCTCTGGTGAATTCCGAACCCCTGATTCCAAACTTTCCCTTTTGGGGGTCCTCTTCCTCAGCCTTAGGGTACCTTTTAGAGCTCTCTTTCTTTCTATTCTCCTATCATCCTAGCTCAATTCTTTATATTAAACTTCTGCTTAAATTACTGTGTTTCTATCTCCTTATTGGACACAGACTAATACAGTTGATCACCATTAAGATACAAGTCCCCCCCCCCACACACACACACACTTAGTAGCTATTTGTATTTCCTCTCCTGTGATTTTACTTTTTATGTGGTTTCTTTTTTTTTCTATCACATCTTGGTATTTTTCTTACATATCTTGTAGGCTTTCAATATATTAATGATTAATCTGTCATTTATGGCAGGCACTTGACACTACTTAAAATTTTTTATAAGTATACTGAATTTTAACTATTTCATTTGCCCCATTTTGGCAAGATGAAATCATTTTCTTATTAACTGATAGCTGGAAGGATAGTGAAGCAAGCCTCTGTTTTCCTCAAGAGAAGATTTCCTAGGACTTGAAGGTCATAGCCCACTTTTACTTTGATCTGGTTTAGGTTTCGGTTTTGGTGCCACTAAGAAGTAATACCTTTATCTTAAAAAGGTGTTGCATTTTAATTTTGATAATTAATCTTCCAGCTTGGGCTTATTACATACAACCCTTCTCCCTTAGTACATGTAATGTGCCCAAACAATTTACTACAATGCTTAGGAGGAATGCAAATGGACATAGTTTAGAGAATCGAACAGTGTTGCTTAAAACTCCATTCTAACGTAGAGTTCATAAATAAAATCATAGATGATACTTGTGGCATTCTCAGTGTTTGTTTGTTTTCCAATTGCTTTCAGCTGACTTTTAAGTACCTTGACAGTTGACTCATGGACTGAGTTGTCTTGGAGAAAAAGAGCAGAACTCCAGATCCCTTGCCTACCTTCAGCTACAAGTTCTGCATTATCCGTTGTGTTCATTTGGCAACAAATGGTTACTGTGGGCCAAATCTTGTCCTAGCTGATTAAATATATTAAATCTCTGTGGCATACTTGTTTGGAAAAATAAAGAAAACTACTTCAACTGACATTAAAAATGCTTAAGAATACTTTTGAAAGTCATGAGTAGAACAGAGTGGGGTATAAAAGGGCTCAGGTTGAGAAAATTGCAATTTAGATTTCTTAACAGAGCCCATAAGCTTTTCCATCCCAAAGGACAGATAGCTCTAATGTTACAGATAGCCAAAAGCCACCGACCATATAGAGACAATCCTGGATTTCGTAAAGATGGTAGAGTTTTCAGGGAGCTGCGAAACACTGTCCCGCTCTGATTCCTTGGTAGGGTGAGAATGTGCTTCTTTTTTATTTCAAGAGCTGACAATGCTCAGTGTGCCCACTTCTGAATCATTTCAGAATCAGTTGATGATGCTCTAGTTCTCTTGACAGTTTGAGCTAAAAGAAGCTTAAGTTACATGACATCTGAAGACACCATTTAGATTCGGGTTCACTGAGTGTTTTACTATTAAAGTATTTGGAATACACAGTATCCAAGCTTGTTTCAGTTACTGAAACTAAATTCAAGCCCCTTTCAGCGCAACTGTGAACCCTAGTTAACCTCATCACTTCAAAGGGAGACAAGCTTTTTCAACATTCAATTTCCCACAGATTCCAGTTCATATATATTTGTATGCATGCAAGGGTCGAATGCATGCATTCATCAAATAGTAATATCCCTCTGATTCTCTTGAAGTGTTTTAGCAATTGCAGCTTGTATTGCTAAACCGCTGTCTCCGTTTTTCCTACCCGTTTACTGTGAAGACATTTCAGTATAATAGCCTTTTGTGTACTGAATCTGAAAATGAGAAGGAGAAAAAGAGTTATTTTTTTAATGTTTTTTTTTTTATTTATTTATTCATGAAAGTCAGAGAGAGAGAGAGAGAGAGAGGCAGAGGCAGAGGGAGAAACAGGCTCCCCGCCTAGCAGGGAGCCTGATGCAAGACTCGATCCCAGGACCCTAGGATCATGACCTGAGCCGAAGGCAGATGCTTAACCATCTGAGCCACCCAGGCGCCCAAGAAAAAGAGTTATTAAAAATTGAACACATTTTGTGCCCTGGACCTATTAAAGGAATAGGCACCCGGCATGCATGCTCCTGACTTACTTGGTTATTGTTCTTTGGATCTCTCTCTTCTCTTCTTCATTTAATCTTTGAAGGATGGATTCCAGGAGAGAAAAATGAAAGTTAATGTACTGAGCCACCTGGAAAGGGAAAAAACAAAATGAAACCAAAAAGAAAGCAGATTCTGTGAGAGGTGCTGAGTCAGGAGAAAGCAAAGACAGATTTGGGGTGACAGGATCCATACATCACTGCTAATTTCTTCTGCATCTTTCTCCATGAGGAAAATGCGAGCATTGTCTTTGGAAGGTCCCTGCAGGAGCCTATGCAGTAGCGGGACATCTGTCTTCTTTAGCCGTCTCTGCTCTGCAAAGGAAAACAAGAACCAACCATAGTCAGGGATCCATCCTAGAGAAAGAAAGATACGTTGTCCACTCATTTTCTTTCTTCAGCTCACGTTGGAAGAAGACCTAAAAACATACAACAGGAGGCACTTATTCAGATGAGTAAATTAAATCAAAACCTTTAAAAAAAAAAAAAAACTACAAATGGACTCCTTTCTCTTGCTATCTCTTAAATTTGACCTGTATCTCAGATTCTAATTCAGCCTTGCCTTTGGTTCAGATGTTCAGACAAATTAGTTCTACTTATGCTTTTATCAAGCAACACACCCAAAAACTTTATAATTTTTCATTCATTCAACAAATTTTTATTGATTCTTTACTAGTTCAGTTACTGTATTTCCATCTTCCCAGTTGTTCAGGTCCAAAACTTTGTAATTATCTTCAATGATTCCCTTGTTTCTCACCCCAATCCAATCCTTGGATCTTCCTTAAAAATATATTCATAGGGGAGCCTGGGTGGCTCAGTCAGTTAAGTGTCTGCTTTCGGCTCAGGTAATGGCTCCAGGGTCCTGGGATCAAGCCAGCGTTGGGCTCCCTACTCAGCCGGGAGTCTGCTTCTCCCTCTTCCTCTGCCCCTCCCCCTGCTTGTGTGCACACACTCTCTCTCTCTCTGTGTGTCAAATAAATAAATAAAATCTGAGAAGAAAATATATTCATAATGTTTTTCACATCATGGGTATTTTTATTATTTCATTCATCTGACGGCTTCACCCATTCAGCCATAATAATGAGATGAGAAAGAAAGTAACTTCCAATCTGGCATATTCCCAGAACTTCAAATTTCCAAAAGTTATAAATACTCCCACCCACCAAAGCACTTCCAGCTTTCTGTCAAAATAGTTTCACATCCGCAATTTCATTTTTATCAGAATGAAACATGAACAGAACACAGTGCCCTTACATTCATCTCCTTTTCTCCTTCCTCAAATATTTTTTGAGTTCCGACTATGTTTCAGGCATTGTTTTCTGTGCTGGGCACCTTATAAAAGAAAGCAGAATAAAATCACTTCCCTCATGGACCTTACATTCTAGTGGAGGACACAGAGGCTAAGGAAAGATAAACCAATAAAACACATCATGTATTAGTGATAAGTATTCAGAAGAAAAATAAAGCAAGGAAAGGGGTAGAAGAATGTGTATGTGTAAATAGGTGTCTACAGGGGACACGTATGCAATTATGGATAGGGTGGCTGAGAAAGGCCTCACTGAAGACGTAACATTTAAATAAAGACTGAAGGAGGTGAGGTATGGAATCATGGAGCTATTTGGGGGAAGTGTGTCCCAAACAGAGTAAGTAAATAAGTCAGTCACTCCACAGGTCAGTGCATGCCTAATGCTATCAAAGAGCAGCAAGGGACGAGGGTGACTAACATGAAGATGAGGGAAGGGTTATTCAAAGTTGAAGACAACATGTAGTGGGACCAGCATAAAACTCTGGAAGCATAAAACAGTGGAAGACAGACCACTGGAGGATTTGAGAAGTGATGTGATATGGTCTGTCTTACATTGTTAAAGAACAGTCTGTCTGCTATGTTGAAATAGACTGAAAGGGGAAAAGGGTAGACAAGTTAGTCCTTTCTACATTGTCATTTATGAAATCAATTACCTTGGGCTCTTAATAGTTTTAAGAATCAGAACTGTTCTCATCCCCTGGGTGGGATTGCAGAGGATCTAGAGCAAAATTAAAGTTAATATTATCCATTCTTGTTTCCACAGAGTCAGAGTTCATTGCTTTAATTCCTCTACATTTCTGAAGCGAGGGAGAAGCCCGGTAATTTAGCTCATCTTATTCACGCACTAGAATCCTCTTCTGACCTCTACATCTTATATTAACTTGGTTTTGCATCCTCAGTTTGTTGCATTCTTAATATTACAGAGCAAGGTTTCTTGCTTCACGAATTTGCTTCTGGGATAATTATTAGAAATACATATTCCCAGACTGGGATTCTTGGATCTGGATGGCTTGGGAATCTGTATTTTTAATGAACTTCTCAGGTAATTCTGAAATGCCCTAGAATTTGAAAAACACTGTTATAGATCATGGGCTTAGTGGATACAAGGTGTTAAAACGCACCTGTCTTTATTTTCCAGATTAATACCTAAACAGGTGCTAGAGGTTCCATTCTTTTCTCTGTTCCTGATCCCTAACAGGTGCTAGTTACGATTATCTTCTGTTCTGGAGTTTATGTACGAGAATTTTTGACACCAAAAAAAGAAAAAATAAATAAAACATGATTTTTACAGATAAAATTTTAAAGAACTACATTTTTGCGGTGAAAAATAGACATTTTTTTCTGATTATAAAAATAACTCCTTCTGTCAGGGAGGGAAAAGAGGGTGAGAGAGGTACAAATTTTCAGTTATTAGAAGAATAAGTTCTGAGGATCTAATGTCCAGCTTGGTGACTAGAGTTAATAATATGGTATTGTATGTTCGAAAGTTGCTGAGAGTAGATCTGAAGTATTCTCTCTCTCTCTCTCACACACACACACACACAAAGCTTTATGTGATGTGACGGATGTGTTAATTATCTCGATCTTGGTAATCATCCCATAATGTAAAAGTATATCAAATAATCACATTATATACTTTAAGTATATACAATTATATTTGTCAATTATTCCCAATTATCCCTCAATAAAGTTTTAAAAAAACCACACATGCTATTATAAGTTGAAACTACGGAGACAAGTGTAAGACAGAAAGTAAAAAGCACCTGAAATCCCAGAATTTTGAGACCATCAGCCTTACCCTTCGTGTGGCCATCCCTTCGTATACGTCTTTATGCGCACAGACAAACACACAATACATAAAGGTGGTCGTGTGAAACTTGCTATTTTTATTGTAGCCATGTTTTTAAAAATGGTTTACTTTTTTTTTTTTTTTTTTTGCTTCTGTGCTCCTCCTTTTTCTGTACTCTACTCTGTATCACCCTAACCCCCTAGCTGGGTAATCAATGTTCATGATTTGATATTTATCATTTCATACCTTTCTCCCTGATCATATGATCTTATATACCACATGTTGAAACGGGATTTGTAATTCTTTTAAAAAAACGGGATCATATTATAGACATTTGTAGGCATGTTGAGTTTTTCACATAATCAATATTATGGAATTCCCTCCATTTAACTGGTATACATCTAACACACTCCATTTAATGGCTGCCTAACAACGACTTATTTAATCATTCTCCTATGACAGGTGACTTTGTCTTTAATTTTTTGTCGTTATAAATAGCCTTGCACATAAATCTATAGGTATTAGTCCTTTTATTTTTGTGGAGTAGATTCCCACCAGTGGGATTGCCAGGTTAAAGGATATGTATCCTGTAAATGTTAATAATGTTAGAATGAGTTCCAAAAAAGTAAAGACAGTCATATTTTCACGAGTGTTGCATGAAAATACCCTTTTACCCTTCACCACACAGACATAGGTAGAATCCTTCTGAAACATATTGCCAATCTGCTAAATGTGAGATAATATTGCATTGTGGGTTCTATTTTCATTGAATTGTCTTTTTGTTATAATTTTGCAAGAACTCTGATATTATAGGTATTAATCTTTTATCTGATAGTTTTCATAATCTACTCTGTGTCTTTTACATTTTTATACAGTCTATTTCTGCTTTTTATTTTATACCTTTTAGTTTTTTCCTAAACAAGGAGAATATGAATATATATGTACACACACCCTTAGGATTTTTAAAATTTATATTATATTTCTTATACTTTAAGCTTTCAATTTATAAGGGCTTTAGTCTGGTATATTTTTAAAGACCCAACTTTCATTTTCTTACAGTTGTCCTGGCATCAAAAATTATTATTTTATTCTGTTCAATTTCCAACTCAAACATTCTGACACTTAAACTATAACTGGAGATATTTCTACAATTTAACAATTTTAGGGTTTTCAAAAATACCATTCAGTATTGCCTTAGCTTTTTCTCTAATCTTTCATCCCTGCTCTCAGCACCCCACATGTAGCCTCTTCCCAATGTCTTGCTGCTAACCTTTTGCTCCCAACCCCCGAGCTGTGCATATTTTCCTCTACAGAGGGAGAAAGAACACTCCTAACAGTGTGGCAGTTACTGTGCTAAGCAAGCGGTAATAACAAGAGAAATGCTATGCATTGATGACTCCAGTGAGAGCTAGAATGAGAAGGGAAAGCCAAAAAGAGGTATAGAGTCAAGGACTTCAATGCATAACAATTCTTGGGAACTTTCACAGACAACCCCCCTTCCCCACCCCGGGGCTCTGACTGACATTCAGGTAATTAAATGTCTGGCCAACAAGCAAACTCTTTTGTATTATAAGCTCTTCTAGGGTACCTTATTCTTGAGTCATCTTCCTCTGAAATTGTGAAATATAAATAACCTTCTAAAACACCCTCCCCTTTTCCTTCTTTCTCCTTTCCTTCCCTTTCTTCCACAGAATGAGGTTTAACTGCTCTTCTGCCTTCCCTACGGGCAGAAAACTACAGCATCCCGGAATCCTATTAAAAGAGTGATCAAGCTTACCTCCTGTTGCAAAAATAATGTAAAGTGCAAAATCTTGGGCACTATTTTCAATCTGTCAATGGAAAAAAAAAATAAAAGAACATGAATTCTTTCATATTTGATGGATTGGTCATTGTCAGATGTTTTCTAAGCTAACCAGATCCAGATTACCTACCTGTTTCCTCACTTTCATTTTGCACTTTTAGACATGAAAACTTCTCTACTCCCTAGGAATAATGTAATTTCTCAAGGCTCAATTATGAAAAGATGTGATACATAAGAGGATTCTTCAGAACTGAACAACTTAATTTAGATTTACATGTTCATAGGTCTTTTTCAGAAGAGTGCATTTGTGTATCTACAGTTAAATTATATTCAAGAGAGTTATAGCTCAGTTTCATGATAAAGATCACCTTAAATTTTTGGAGAAGTTGCTCTATTACATCTTCAGTCCTCATATTACTGTTTATTCTGACCTTAGTTTCTGATCCAAAGGCTGGAGTAAAAATCGATGTCTGGGAAGAAAACAAAATTCTTAAAATTACATCAAACTAACAGGAGTCAATATGTTGAACCTGGCCTTCTTATGCACAAAGAAAAAAATCCCAAATCACCAGTTTGAAAATTTTGTTCTCTTGTGCTTGCTTTCTTTGTTGTTGTTGGGATATTATGTATTCTTTTAAGCAGCTTTACATCGTTTCTAGAGTAAGTTGGGTAAAACATCATTTGAGGATGTTCGAAACATTTTTTCTTTTTTTTTTTTTTAAGATTTTATTTATTTATTTGACAGAGAAAGACACAGCGAGAGAGGGAACACAAGCAGAGGGAGTGGGAGAGGGAGAAGCAGGCTTCCCGCTGAACAGGGACCATTCTTCCTGTGGTTCAAGATTTTAAAATAAATTAATTATGACTAAACACAAATAAAAAGTAATATGAATAGTGTTCTAAGACTCTAAAATGAGGTGGGTTCAGCAGACATGTAGCATCTGTATGAATTGAAATATGGATATAGAAATAATTTTTCGAAGTAGATATATAGAGGATATCTGGAATAAACTCTTGCTAAGTTTGAGAAAATTCAATGTTTGTGCACATTGTGAGGCATTGATGAGTCACTCTATGACACATATGACCAGTGCTGATGAGTTCTGTGGTGCCCTGGAGACCCATATGTTCATCTGGCACTGAGGGGAGGGTATATGTGATTTCATTTTGTTTATATGAAGAATATTTATGGAGTTTGGCAACAGCGCTAGATTGGGATAGGACCTAGATCACAGTGTCTTCTAACTCCAACTTTGTCAACCCCTTAACATTAAGGCCTAAACAGACCTCTTTAGGATTTCATTTATAAAATAAGAGCGTGGGACTAGATGATCTCCAAGAGCCCTTCCAAAGTGCCAACATACAATGAATTTGGAATCATGTTTTTCAGAGCGTTAGATTAGTTTTGTTGGCCAAAACACACAATAGAAGAAAATCATTTATTCTTATTGCAAGGATAGAAATACACCACAGGTCAAGTCAGTAGTCGTAACTTATGTACAAATACCATAATCTAAGCCTCTAATATGGGTATTATTCATGTCCTGACAATCTTGGTGTTCTCATGGGGTTTTGTGACATTAAAACACATCTTACAACGACATCAACTTAAACTCCTAGATGCCTCTCACGGCAGATCCATTGATACAGTGCTTTGGGCCTTGGGGCTTTGTTTTGTGGCATCTGTAGGACATATGTGTAGTTCCAGCTCGATCTCTGTTAACCAACAACAATAAAGCTAATGTAAATTGAGTTCTTCCTTTGTGCCACACACTGTGCTGAGTGCTTAGCTCACCTCATTCCATTTGGTCCCATCAACCTTGCAAAGTAGGAAGGATGAAGGAATGACAGCTAAGAGATGGAGGTATTTTTTAACTTTGCTCAGCAAGAATTGGAAATCAGGTTGTCAAGCCGCAGCACCCAAGCACTCAGCCACTATACAGTGCTGCCAACTAAGGGCCAATGTCATTCTTAGCACAGCGGGGGGGTGGGGGGGGGTCCCATCTGGAAGCTGCTCATTTGGAACAGGGGGTTTTCCCAGCCTTCTTTAACACAAATCACCCCCACAAGATGATGACACAGCATAATTATGAGGCATAGAAACCAGGGCAATTGGTAGTTGCACATCTCTGGGGGACTGTCAATATTACTCTATGGCTAAGAGGAAATTCTGGAGCCAGAAAAGTGCCTAATTTGATCAAAGAATTCACAAGGGAGGTTTCTCCCCACCAGCCTCCAAAGGCACGCTATGGCTATGTTCCCAAGGGTAGAAGAAGGAATAAGGCAGAAAGCCCTCCAGGAGAAAAGCTTCAGATGAATGAGTTAACATTTTGTATTAAAGGGCTTAGAATGATACCTGGCACAGAGTAAGTGCTTTTTAAGTATTTATTAAATGAATGGATGAATAATTGCTGAAGTACATGACATGAAAAATTTGAGTTCTAGGGAAAAAAATCATATATTTCCTACCTTCAGCAAAGTGAAATGTCTTACAAAAACGGTGGAAAGGAACACATAAATTTAACACATTAAGTGAAGAATCAGAATACAAATTATATCTAAAGTACAACTATGCTTGCATAAAAAAATATGTATATATGTACAAGGCCTGGAATGGAACGTGGTGAAATGAGAAATTTGATTTATTGGAATAACAGGTCTGTGGCTGGTTTTCTTTCTTTATTTAAATGTTAGTGTTCAAATGTACTTTGAACCAATCTCTCCTGTGGCACTTGCATTATTCAAATGCCCTTGATTGATGTATGGGTTTCCTTGCCCGAGACCTGAGTTCCATGATGGCAAAGGCATGGACTGAGTCATCTTGCTATTCCCAGTGCTTGGCGCAGAGCCGCTCCTGAGATAGGGTTCACCCATCACGTTGGTTAACACTTGGGGTCTGGACTCAGACACAGCTGGATTCAAGTTCAGAGCTGCTACTCAAAAGGTGTGTGCCCTAACACAAATTACTTACCCTCTGTGACCCTCAATGAACGCATCTAAGGGAGGGAAAATAATGGTACCTATTTCATGGGATTGTTTTAGTGATTAATGAGATAATTCATCAAAATCCAATTTAAAACAGTTTAATACCTAACACAGAGAGAGTACCCGATAAATATCAGATACACGACCACTAGTTTACAATGGCTATTTTTAATTGTAAGTTGAATTGAGTGGTCTTGTTAGAAAAACAGACATTATTTTAAAGGACATGAATGGAATTATAACTCACTTCATGGTTATAGAAGTGCCCGTTAATAGAGGCCCTGTGCTTCTGTAAGTTTTTTCTGTCCACCGTCGGAGGCTTCATCCTTTTTCTCACCAGGGTTGCTTCGCTCATGGTGCGATACAGCAGTGGGGATTCTGGCTCTTCTTTTGCATAAGGCTTCAGAGTGCTACTATGATAAGATAAATAACCTGGGAAGAATAAAGGTTATAAGGCCATATCATTTAGCCACCTACCTCTTTGGGTGGATTTGTATATGTATTTGATAAGAAAATATGTAGCTAAGCAGTGAACTATAATGTTTTCAAACAGTAGGAAACTGTTCCATTTTACCTTGGGATTTTAAAAAATTTCCTATTGTAATTAGCATATCACCCAATAGGCATGAGATATTTCATCTTTCTCTAGCACTGGTGCTTAGATACCGATAGATTTTTATGGTAGCTTTGATGCCAAGAAATTGGGATTCCCCTGGGTTTAGATGGGTGTTTTCAAAGGGCTAACAGGAAGGACCCGTATATAAAAGATGCCAACAGCCATCAGACAAAGATAAGGGAATCTTGGAAGGAGCATCATGTTTGTTATTGAATGTGGGTTGTTATGGAGACGGCAGAAAGGACTGCATTGAGAAAGGCTTGGAAAAAATACATAAACATTGGAAGCTGTTAGTTGATTCATGAAGATAATGTCGGCAGGATACCCTTTTCCGTCTGAAGTCAGCTTGGTAATAGGACCAGCCCAGAAATGTGAACCCTGCCCCCAGCCTCAGTCATCAGCTCCTTCCTCCTTGGATCTCCATATATTATATGAAAACCAAATCTATGTAGGATACATAATATCAGGCCTGACACTTAGCAGAGTCTCAGTAAGTGACAACTCCTAATATTACTACTATCACATCATCATTATGGCTCCTGAGGTCACATGTCATAGGAGCTGCCATTTACCATTGGTTTGTCAAGTTCGATATGAACTTATCTGATGTTCACGTTGATTTCTCTTTTTAAAATAAATGCTTGAAATGACTCTATCAAATATAGTGATTCCAGTATATCTGCCTCTTTCTGGGAAGTGGTGTTATGTGACTATCTATTAACTAAAACATTCAACTTCTAAAAAGATGTAGAATCCAATCTGAGGGGATTGGTCCAACATAAAAAGCTACTGAGTATAATAAATGATCCTAATCCTTGGGGAAAATATTAAAGAATTTTATGTATACAAATTTATTCAAACCATTAGCTTTCCTTAATCTAGTAAATCTAAGTGATTTGATGTAATTTTAAAAATGGTATTTTTATATAGTAAAGTAAGGTTCTTAAACATCATATGAGCACTGTAGTGACTTAAATTAGTATGATCCTAAGAGATTTTTTTTTTTTATTAAATGGTGGTGTGTAAAATGTTAAATCTCAGAGAAACATTTAGGATTCATGCTTTACATTAAAAAAGAAGTCTCTCCATTAGGAAGAATTTGATATTTACCTTCTTGGGAATTTGTTGCTTCAGACGCTGGAATCTGGGTCCTGTCCAGATCACTAATACGGTAAAGATCATCAAACTCTCCCCAGCGTGTCATTCCCCTGAAAAGTAATAAATCTTGTAAATGACATCAATTCTATTCATGATGGTTTTCAGACTTATAGTATTAATATAGTACTGAGGGCCTGCATAGGTAGCCATATCCTAAATTATGACAATTTTATGATATTATTAAAATTATATTTATACCAGAATGGTCAGCATGTGTTTTTCCATACTGATTTTAAGCAAATCTGATATAATAATTCAGTTATACCCTGAAAGGCAAGGTTGTATAGATTCTATAAAATGTGTATTCAAATGGAATTAGTAGAAATCAACATAATCCATTGTTCCACAGATATCTCACAATGTTCTTGGGAGAGTTTAGATATAAAAGTGTTCTTTCTGCCTACATGCTTTGAGTTCCTATTGTATTCAGAGTCTTTTTAGGTAGAGTGGCTCTCAGTAAGATGTGGTGCCCACTTTTAAAGCTCTTTACTACTATGAATGCAATTTACAAAGGAGGAAAGTGTATGAGAAACTTCTTTTCTAAAACATTATGATTTATATATAGGATACTAATAATTTTCAATGCATTCTAGTGATTAGAATACATAAAGCTGGGCAACTACTTATTTTTACCAGCAGGGCCAAGAGTCACCTTTACTTTATTTATCTGGTCTTAGTCAAGTTACTTATCTTCTCTGTGCCTTTGTGTCCTTACATATAAAATGGGGATGATACTAGTAGGAGGTAGGATAGGGCTGCTGAGAAGATTAAATGAGATAATGTGTAAAATTCTTCAAACAGTGCCCGGTATGCATAGTAAGCATGCAGTATGTGTTAAAAGTTATCAAAATCCTCCTCATCTTCATTATCATCCTCATCATCATCACCTGTATCCATTTCATGGTAGGCCAGGAACCATTAGGGATCTAAGATATTCCTGGGTCTCTCTAGGTTAATGGATACTATTACTGCTGGGACTGGTCTTATTCTTACTAAAAATCTCTTCCATAATGTCTGTTTTCCTTATGACCAAAACCCATAAGTGGGGGCACATACTCTTTCCAAATGTGGCATTTGTAGCACTAATTCTATACAAATGTCACTGGTGGCAACAGTAACGAAAAATTCTTCTTCAGACTAGTGATGGTGAACATGACAAACATGATTTTCTCCCTTGATCTTTGAATCCTTTTGATGTCTTTTTATAACTTTTATATTATTTGAGCCTCATACTAGTCTTATGATGTAAATAAGGTAACCCTAATGTATTTGTTAGTTAATTTTTCCATAAGCTCTACTATCCAGAAGATAGCCAGTTAAATGTCAGAAAAGTCCAAGAACTATGGGTAATAACGAACTCAAAGGAGACCTATTCAGGTCCTGACTCAGAATCAAGTTATTCTTTTCTTTTTTTTTTAAGATTTTATTTATTTATTTGACAGAGAGAGAGACAGCGAGAGCAGGAACACAAGCAGGGGGAGTGGGAGAGGGAGAAGCAGGCTTCCCGCGGAGCAGGGAGCCCGATGCGGGGCTCGATCCCAGGACCCTGGGATCATGACCTGAGCTGAAGGCAGAGGCTTAACGACTGGGCCATCCAGGTGCCCCAGAATCAAGTTATTCTTAAACTAAATAAAATTACCCATCTTCCCCAATCTATAAGAGATTAATTATCACAAGGAGGCAGATGTTATTATCATAGAAAGAGTGTTAGCAATGGGGAAGGCTCAATACCAATGAAAAGCGGAAACTAAAATGGGAAGGCAACCTGAAGCTATTTCATATGGGGGAAGATGAGAATGCCCAAGAGCACCACACCAGTGGTATTCCAAAAATCCTTGGTAATGTTGGCGGACTTGACACTTGTCCTCACTTTCTTACAGTTTAGTGGTGTCACACAAATACAGGGGGACAAACATGGCTCGGTACATGAGTGTTTGGCCCTTTTTCCTCCCTACCCATCTTAGTAGAAAGCACCAGGGTTTTTGTTTGTTTTAAATATTTTATTTATTTATTTGACAGAGAGAGAGAGAGAGAGAGAAAGAAACAGAGCATGAGCAGGGGGAGGAGGCAGAGGGAGAGGGAGAAGCAGGCTCCGCGCTGAGCAGGGAGTCCAATGCAAGACTTGAGATTCGACTCAACTTGATCCCAGGACCCTGGGATCATGACCTGAACAGAAGGCAGACGCTTAACTGACTGAGCCACCCAGGCGCCCCACTTCTGAGAGCACCAGTATTGAGCTCTGGATTGTGTAATTCGAAGAGACATCCACATACAGTCGTTGCACATGACTACACTTGAGGGCAGTTAACCAGAGTTGTTCAAAGAAAACTGGATGGAACTTTATGCAATATCACATAGTGTAACTTGCCCAAGCACGGGACTGTTAGCACTGCTCTGACCATGCTTCAGGATGTGTACTGTGGTAAATTTAAACTGTGGGGAAGTTTTCTGATGAATTGCAAAATAAAAAGGAGGTAGTAATTTGATAAACAAAGGGAATGTGGTCATTTTTCTACCTGTGTTGTAAAACACACACACACACACACACACACACTATTAAGTTATTCAAATGTACGCCTGTCCGGCTTCTGTTCTTTCTTTCTTTTTTTTTTTTTTAAGATTTTTATTCATTTCTTTGACAGAGAGAGACACAGTGAGAGAGGGAACACAAGCAGGGGGAGTGGGAGAGGGAGCAGCAGGCTTCCTGCGGAGCAGGGAGCCCGATGCGGGGCTCGATCCCAGGACCCTGGGATCATGACCTGAGCCGAAGGCAGACGCTTAACGACTGAGCCACCCAGGTGCCCCGGGCTTCTGTTCTTTATGTCATTCTGTCATGATTTGTACAAAATGTGCCAAAGCTGATTTCACAAAGATTAAAAAAAAACAAAAACAAAAACAGAACTGAAACCTGGTGCAAGCAAACGTAAGCTCAGTAAGGCTGGGAGTTTTTTGAAAAAAAAATTTTGAAAGATTTTTGAAACAAAATACTTGAACCAGATAGGAAAGATCAAAGTACTGCCCACAGGATTGTTTCCATAAAGGATCACAAGTGGTCACAGTTCAAACAAACTGATTTATATTTAAGCTTCTACCACTCCCTTTAAGCTGACTCAGGGTGACTCATTTCGAAGATAATTAAAACAAATTAGCATGACAAACTGATGACGCTCTCAATGGCTGAACCGAAAGACCAGACTGCAGCCCTTCCTGCCACTGAGTACACAACTTGCCCGTCTTTTACTCCATGTCCACCCACTGCAGATCCCACATCTGGGACCCTGTGGGAGCAGAGGGAGAAGTTCTGCACACAGGCACCCAGGACAAGAAAGGGGACTTGAGAAGTGAGAGTGAGGGAATCGTCCCTTTCTTCATATGATTTCCTTCAATGCTCAGAATTTAAGCGAATGCCCCCTTATGGGGGGCAGCCAGAGTGACTGTGTCTAGGACTGGACTGAAACAAAGAATAGGACGTCAGGTGGCCATGTGCCCCACTAGGGAACCAGAGGCCAAGGAATAGCCATTCCAAATCATGCTGCCCCTTCCAGCTGAGTGTTGAGCTGGTTCCCATGAAAGAGTCTTGGCTGACTGACCACAACTGAATCTAATCTTGCTCTTGAGTGTGAGAGGGATAGCATCTCTTTCTGATCACTCTTAACCTCCAGAAGGATCTGATACCCTTCACTTCGAATGTTCTAGTAAGTTTCATTACTGTGGTAAAGGGCAAGCTAAGTTCTCTAGGGAATTCTTTCTCAACTTGAAACAAAAGATCGTTCCTGTTTAGTTCACAGCAATGTTCTTTCTGATAAACACTGAAAAATGCCGTTGGTGTCAATGGAAGGCACATCATGAGAATATTAATTTTTAACTTGCCACCGTGTATGGAGAGGCATCAATATTACTTTGCCCACCTGGTCTCTTGAAACTTGTGCCCAAATTGAGGATTTTTAGGAACAAGTGTTTTGAATGTTAATTTGAAAATTTAAAAATACCTTGGGGTAGCTATTTAAAAAAAGGCTTCATGTGATAACACAAGTACCTCACTGAATCTCCTTGACATCTTCGCTTAATGTTCCATACTTATTAAGTTTTCATGACTCAAATAATGAAAATGCATCAAAAGCAGCTGGCTGCTCAGAGAACTTTGCAATGAGTTTTTAGGTAACATGAATGATGATAGCTAATTTTGCCAAATTCATATCTTGCACGGTTATCTCAAAGCAGAGCCCAGGGGTAATTTCTCCTTTTACAGGATGCTCCTAGTCACTTAGAATCTTCAGCCCCATCAGTCATCTGGCCTCTGACGGTGAGGGATGCGGGGCTTCATCAGGTTGCCCAAGTCTGTGGTCTCCCTTCTGCTGTTCCACAAACACTGGACCCTTCGCCCATCGGCAACCATTAGCCTGGATGGCTAGTCAGAAGCAGTAGATGGAGACAATTTTCACAACAGAGCAGAGGTTAATTTCACTACTGGGCTTGTGGGCTGTATTCAAGACTCTATTTTGAGTCTCTTCTTTGTGCCAAGCACACTGCAGACAACCAGGATAACAGATGAATAAGACATGCTCCATACCCTGAAAAAGCTCGCAGGTCAGAGGGGGAGGTAGGTGCATAAAAATGCAATTAAGGGTGTATTTTAAAAGTGACCTAGGAAAAACTGTCAGTGCACCTCGTACAGAAGAAAGGGTCAGAAAATGCTTTCTGCAGAATGTGTTACCTTGTTCCCTGACCAGAATCTGAAAAGACTGAGAGAAGGGAGTCGGGCAAATGGATGTTGAAAAGCAGGGAGGAAGGAAAGTAAGAAGCTGCAAGGTATGTATAGAGAATTACAAAATGTTCAGAACTGCTGGAGCATCATGTCTGAGCAAATTGGCCAGGTGCAAATCATAGTGGGGCGTCAGTGGTTTTTCCAAAGCAAAAGTGGGGCTTCCCTCAAGGTGATACTTGGGTTCTCCCTGCTTATGGTGGAAGATCAGATTGAGGAAAAGGTCCTGGCTCTCTCTTCATCCTCTCTTCCTAAAACTCCAGCCCATCTGGTTATAGATGTTATAGATGGCAGGATGGGTAAGGAGAAGGCTTGGTACCTCCACATATACGAAATAAGGAGACGAGCTGGGAAGTTGAGGATTAAAAAGGAGGGAAAGTAGGGAATTAGGAAGAAAAAAGAAAAAAAATATGTACGATTCCTTCTGGGAATGTTTATTTTTCTAAAAATTGCAAAGGAGAATGAAAAAATTCAGCCCAACTTTTGTATTCAGGGTACAGTTGCATAAACCCACACAGAGGACGGTCTTGTGCAGTTACTGAGCTTCAAGGGCAACTTTGTCGTGCCCTGTTGAACAGGATCAGGACAATCAGGTGGTGCATAATTAAAGCTCCTTTCCAGAAAGCAGGAAGAGCCCTCTGTTCCAAGGAGAGGAGAAATTTTATCCCCCCTTTCCGTGACCATGCCAGGCCTAATGGAATCTTGTCTTTATATATATATATATATATTTTTTTTTTTAATTTTTTATTTATTTCTTTGACAGAGAGAGAGATCACAAGCAGGTGGAGTAGCAGGTAAGAGGGAGAGGGAAAAGCAGGCTCCCCGCTGAGCAAGGAACCCGATGTGGGGCTCGATCCCAAGACCCTGGGATCATGACCTGAGCCGAAGGCAGTTGCTTAACCAGCTGAGCCACCCAGGTGCCCCAATATGTTTTGTCTTTTCTAACAAAGGAATTCAGTCTTCCAGGAGAGAAGCAACACAGCAGAGAGATAGACCTGAGGTCTGCTACATGGTATTTGGAGATTTTGCACAAATAACCCAGCTTCTCAGAGCCCCGGGTTCTGAACACCTACTTTACAGAGGGGCTGGGGATCAGATGAGATCGTGTTATAAGCATTCGAGCTCCCATCTTTAAGAGTCCACACAATAAAGGTAAGTAAATATGAGGATGATCTTCTAAGGAGTTAAAACATGAAAGATAGCTTACCTTTTGGAAAAGACATCTGGCGACTTCACTTTAGTAAAAGAAGGGATTTGCCTCTCATCTTGGATTTTCAGTTGTATAGGCCGTTTTACTCCCCAGGAAATGTCCAACATTCCTTCAACAATTGGTTCTCCATCTTCTGTCTGGGGAAGAAATCAATCATCTCAAACACGGTTTTTGTATTATTTATAGAAAGTAAATCTTTTAACGGAAAATGTAGAAATCAAGTCTGTAAGACATTTTAATAGATAAAAATAAATTCCCCAGTGGGGTTGTTTGGCTTTTCAATTTATCCTCAAAATAATCCATTTTTGGAAACAGCTTTAACCAGCCAAGTGAGTAAGTCATAATGGTAATGACATGCCCACCAGAGGGCATGGTATGCTAAAATGCTTTCTGAACTCCAACATTCTTCAATGAACTGGAAGTTTAACTCTGTTATCTTCGAATTAAAACAGAACTAAACACTATACTAAACTAGAAATCGAAGAACAGCTCTTCGGAGACTTAGTGGCTGTTTCCTCATTTCTGAACAGGAAATTTTAACTCACAAAACTATTATGCAGGATGAGTGGAAAATGTACGAAAACGGTGTTAAATGTGTAACAGAAATTATTTATTTGAAAAAATCAATAGCATTTGACTAATTTTTAAGTTGGAATTATAACAGAAGAAGGAAATTCCATGCAAACATGGATTGTGTGCACTTATTTAATCTCGTCTAAAATCCGTAGGCCTCTTCTTTTCTAGATCTACCCCAGTATCCTTGGTGATCTCAAGGGTCCCTATAAGCTGTCTCTAAACTAATAGCTTCCAACTTTATATTTCCAGTCCAAACCTTCCCCCTGAGCTCCAGTTGTCCAATTGCCTACCTGACATCAAACTTAATATCTTCCTAATTAACTCTTGATCTCTCTCCCATGAATGTTTTCCTCTCCAAGTCTTTCCCATCTTGGCAAATAGCACCTTTATCCTTCCAGTTGCTCAGGCCAGGAATTTTAAAGTCGCCTTTAATCTTTCTTTTGTACTCAACATCCAACGCATTAGCAAATCCTATTAGCTCCATCTTAAAAATTATATCCCTGGGCGCCTGGGTGGCTCAGTTGGTTAAGCGACTGCCTTCGGCTCAGGTCATGATCCTGGAGTCCCGGGATCGAGTCCCGCACGGGGCTCCCTGCTCTGCAGGGAGTCTGCTCCTCCCTCTGACCCTCCCCCCTCTCATGTGCTCTCTCTCTCATTCTCTCTCTCTCAAATAAATAAATAAAATCTTTAAAAAAAAAAAATTATATCCCTAACGTGACCACACTCACTGTATCAACTACCATGATTCTGGCCCAGGCCATTGTCATTGTTTGCCTGGATTATTGCAAGAGTTTTCTTTCTCATTGTTCTCTTGCCCTTCCCTATACTCCCCATCGCTAGAGAGATCCTTTTAAAATGAATCCTTTTAGATAATGTCACTGTTCTATGCAAAACTCCCCTGTGGCTTTCCATCGCATTCCAAGCACATGCTAAGGTCTTCACAATGGTGTACAAGACCCACACCCCCTGGGGCTTTCCTTTCACAGTTATGTCTCTAGCTACTCTGTCTACTAATTCTCCATTCTCATAAGGTTCCGGCTCCCCTGGCTTCCCTGCTGTACTTCAGTTATAGTAGCCAGGCTCAGCCCCTTACTCAAGCTGCTGTCTCTGTCCAGAATGTGTGTCCCACAGACTTCTGCAAAGTTGGCTTCTTCGCATCCTTCAGAGTCTTTGGTCAAGTGGTCCTCTTCCCCCACCCCACTTAGATCCCCTGCTTTGCTACTGTCCACAATCTTTACTACCATTGGATATATTGTATATTTTGTTTCTTATCTGTCTACTATAATGTAAGGAGCATAAAGGCAAGACATTCTGTTCAGTTTCTTCATTGCTATATCTACAGCTTCTAGAACAGTGTCTGGCACATGGCAGACAATCAAGATTTGCTTAACTAACCAGAGATTAAGAAAGCTACATGTTAGCCTCCATATTTCCCCTTTGAACACTGTCTGTTATTGTAACCAAGGATATTTAGAAAATTCTGAATTCTAACTTTATTGACCAGTAAGTAAAGATGGAAAGATTAAGTGATCTGATAGTCTCACTGTGTACTTCACTTCATGTAATTTTAAAAAATTAAATGACTTTTGTATTATAAATTGAACACTGTTCATAGAATTGGAAAGAATATGCCTCAAATTATATGTTCAGAACATCAAAATTCCAACATTTTCGTAAAGGAAACAAATACCTTAACATCATGAATTTTGTAGAAACTTCAAGTAAAATATAAACAGTAATTTTTTAAAGTTTTGATCTTTTCTTAAATTTTCTTAAATTATCTTTATAATTACATATATTAGAGATCTAAGATATAGGACAATATTGAAATAATTTAAAATTATGCCCATTTCTTTGTAAAGAGATTAGTTATTTCCTTCTGCTATTACATTTGGGAAGGTAACTGAAATGTTCAATTGAACTAAATCATTTAACTTCTCTAGTAAAGGCCACAGTGGTTTGTAAGTTTCCTTCTGTCCCAATGACTATTTTAAGCCAAATCACAGTGGCCTAAAGTCAATGCTCTACCATCAAATTTGAAGACTGGAATCAGAGGTACAAAAGTCTAAAGTTCCCTGGGACCAGGAAGATATTGTAAAGATGTGAGGTGAGCTCCATTAGGATACAAGACTGAGTGGAGAGACATGTGGAGAATGAAGCATTCAAAGAAGGAGAAGAAGAGGAAAAATAAAAAAATCTAAGGCAGTTTGTACAACAACCTGTCATTTGCGTGCCTAAAAATGCTTTCTAGCTTCAGGACTTTTCTGAATTGTTTCTTTCACATTTTAAAATTTGTTATAACATGGTACACATCCATTGGAATCTAACTGATTCATCTTAACAACCAAATCAAACTATGTCACTGCCCATATCATATATATTTGAGCAATCCCCCATTGGTATAGACTTAAGGTATCTTCAAATTCTACTACAAATGATGTCACCATGGGATGACACCACCTTCTCTATACTTTCTGGTACATTTGTCAGAAAGTATTATGATAGATTTCCAGTGTAATTGCTGTGCAAAAGATATTTATACACTGTTGTAAAAATAGAAAGTAAATAGGTCATTGTAATTATTTTTAAATGCTTTCCTATCCCCAAAAATGCTAAAAAAGTCACATGTTCCAGGACTGGGATTTTGTGATATAGTCTAAAAATAAAAATCATGATCAAGTCAAAGAGTCACCTGTTTTTCCAGACCACTTGTGCCGCTAGATTATGGACTCCAACTCATCCTGATTCCTCTATACCTTTAAGGAATTCCTTTCTGGGAATCAAACTGTATTGTATTTCTTTGACGGGCTTACCTGTCCATATAAAATATGCAGATTTTTCTGGTTCCCATAAAAAATGTTATAGGTCTTCAATAAAGAATTAAGTTGTTCCCTAAAAAAAAAGTTACATTTGGTTACAATCGAGCTCTTTAACAGTAAGAGGCAAAAACAGTGCATTCAGTTCATACAGGTATGAGGTAGAAATGGTTCAATGGAATCTTTACTGTTCTGTCATTTTCACTTACTGCAGGTCATTGAGAATGGAAGTCTTCTTGGGACATCAACAAACACTGGAGAGGCTAATTCATAAATAAATAACCAAAGAAGGGAAAATGACTGAGGGCAAAGTGGTGGGGAGACTGTTTTGTGACAGGAGACAGCCATAAAATAGAGATCTGGTTTCACATTTCTTTTTGGTTTTGCAACATTTAATCAGCCTAAATTAAGCATCTAGTATGTGCCTGACATCGTGTTTCCTACCCACGGTATGGTAACAGTTCAGAAATGGTCACTGCTCCCGAGTTACTTATCCTTCGTGGCAGGTGGGATCTGGCTGCGGGAATACTGGTTCCTGCCCCCTCCTCTATCCTTCACCTGTGCGTCCACAGCCTAAGATCCTTACCCTTCCTAACTATCCTACTGGTCCGAGCCATCTTCTCTCACCTGGATTAGTGCGACTGTCTCCTAAAAGCCTCCTGTATCTGTAGTCTGTTGTAACAGCAGGTATTATTTTAATGCAAACCTGATCATCTCTCTCTTCGGCTCAACACTCTCCAATATCTTTTCATTATTCGGGATAAAAGCCAACATCCTTCCGATGACTTAAAAGGCCAGATGTGATCTGGTCTTCTGTTTCCCTTTGATCTCATTTCCTATTATCCTTTCCTTCACTCACTACACTCTAGCCACTGGCCTCCTTGATGTTCCTTAAATATGCCAGGCACATTCTCACCTCAGGGCCTTTGCACTTGCTGATCCCCCTATCCAGAATGACCTCCCCTCTTACCCCCAACCCACTGTCACACTTTTTACACATTTTCTTTAACTCTTTACTCAGAATTCACCATCTCAAGGAGTCCTTCCTGACCACTCAATCTAAAAGTTTGCATTCTCCAGACATTCATAACCTACTTTCTTACCTCTGCCCCTTTGTCACCTTTAACCTTGAGCATATTTTACTTAATTTGTCTTATATTCGATCTCTCTCACCAGACCATATCTCCATGAGAATAGATGTGTTTGTATGTTTTGTTTGCACTATATTCCATGTGCCTGGAAGAGTGTTTGGCACATAGTAAGAACTCTATGAACACCAGTTGAATGAAATGATCAGAGAAATTCTTATTCCTAAAAAATGAAACGTACCAAATAAAGGGGGAAAGACTTTTTTATATAAGCAGTTTTATGGGGAAAAAATCTCCTATTAAGTTTCCAAATACATTATTTTTTAAAATTCTTTTGATCCTCAATATCTGTCTCCCTCCCATAGGAATATTGGCTCCATGAAGGCAGGAATTTTGGTCTATTTTATTCATTATTGTCTTCCCAGTGCTAGAGCAGACACTTGTTCATAGTAGGCTCTTAATCAATAAATACTTATTGAATACTGAATGACAGAATTCATGTATATTGATTTTTCTGCTTGAGATCATGTAAATGTACTCTTTCCATCTGGCATTGTAATTTTAATGTGCACATTTCCAAGGTTCCATATACTTCACACAGTCACCACATAAAAACATTCTACAGAAGTCTTCCATGCTATGGTTCCATTCCCAACTGAGTTACTTTAGAATTTCAGTGTTGATGAATATTTCTCTTCTAAATATCATTGCACACACAAGGGACTTGTTGCCCTGGAGTCATTACTGCAGGATATTTTCTAAAAATTATTGTACTGGTAAGGAGCATGAATGCTTTTATAGCTTTCATTTTTGAGTACCAGGGCAGCATATAGAAATTTCTGGTTCACTTGGGATGCAACTTCTGATATGCTGAGCTGTGAGGGTTGTTATTAAGGCAAATGAATTTTTATATAATCTTATTCCCTCAGCTTCTGTCTCTGATAAAACCGCACAATAAGATACATTACAAGTACCTTTCAAAGTATTTACTTTCAGGACCATGTATACTTAGAAGATATTCTCTGAGGTCAAGCCACTTGGAAAATGTTTCTGTACCTGAACAGAACCTGACTGAATCTTCTCCCACAGAAATAAGTCTCCAGATGACCCAGGGAGTCAGCAAACTGTGGTCCTGGGCTATTTGTGTTTATCAATGAAGTTTTATTATAATGTAGCCACACTAATTTGTTTGCTTATTATCTGTGGCTGCATTTCTGCTGTAACTGCAGAGTTGAGTAGTTGTGACAGAAACCACATGACCCACAAAGCCTAAAATATTTATTATCTGACCCTTTACAGAGAAAGTCGGCCAACCCCTCCCAAGTATAACACAGGGTAGTGAATACCACAGAAGTTGTCCGTATTTTTCTTACCACAGGCAGGATCTCTCTCACTGAATATTAATGGCACTTTGAAGGATTCCGGAGTGTGGAAGAGTAGCAGAGCTCAGTAAAATGAAGGGTTGGGATAAAGTGAGGCATTAGGAAGAAAGCTCACAAGTCATGTAAACAACTATAGCAAAGGTGAATGCATTGCAAATATTAAAACAGCATTATATTTTAATTGCATATACCTTACCAGAGGAACTTTTGAAGATGATTTTTTTGTGTATCGGATGAAACAACGGGTCTAATATAACCCTGCTAATAAAACCTAGCCTGCAACATGTTAATCTGACTTGTTGGCACTGAAGGCACAGGATGTGAAGAGTGATTGTCAAGTTGATTATCCGTGTCTGCCTGTGTCTTCTAATAGTGAATGGTCATTCACTCAGGCACTCATCAGTCACCGTGTGAGCCCAATCCGAGGGTTTCAGTCATACTCTGAGGATGGGTCAGAGCTTCAAGAATAGATGTGGCCTACAGTGAACTTTGGAGGGGGGAATTAAACATGAAGAGTGTGAGGAGCTTACCAGGCAAAGAGAATGTTCACAAGGACACGGGGCTACTTCTATAGCTTTTGTGAAGAAAGCTCAGAGCGTTGGGATTCTAAGAGTAGAACATGCAAATG
This sequence comes from Phoca vitulina, assembly GCF_004348235.1. Classification (NCBI taxonomy): domain Eukaryota; kingdom Metazoa; phylum Chordata; class Mammalia; order Carnivora; family Phocidae; genus Phoca; species Phoca vitulina. The sequence goes on from NW_022589706.1 coordinate 53,409,567, forward strand.
GGCAGTGGTGAGCAATGAGCTGAAGAAGCAGACAGGAACCTCGTGAGCCATTTTAAGAAGCTTAAAATTCTACCCTGCAGGGAGGGGGCAGCTACTGAACACTGAAAGTTCTAGGCCAAAGAAAGACATGATGATCAAGGCCACCAGGGAACTTACAGGAGACAGATTTCAGGACAAGATGGCAGCAGAGATGAGTGGGACTATTCCAACTGTATGGGGGTGGAGGCGCAGGGGCAAGGTTGTGTTCCATGGAAAGGTGCTCAAGTGTCCCACATGTACAGAAGGCAATGAAGTCTAGATGGGCCCTAAAATAAGTAAAGGGATTACATGATTTAGGACATCGGAAGGTAACCACAAAAGAATTATCTAGGCAGTCCCTAGTCAGCAAAGGGGGCAGTGATTTAATTTACACTGTGCCCTGTCAATGGTGACTGTAACAGATTTTCTGGATCCGCTTAAATGTTACATATGGACCTTCCTCCCCTCAAGAAAGGAAACAAGCATCTGAGTATCTTTCCCTCTCAGCCACCAAAAAGTTCCCCACCCAGCCTCGATCAGACTGCTAAGCAACTATTCAGCTGCCCTAACAAAACATAAAATGGGTGAGAAGAAATGGATTTCACATCCAATCTTCTCAGTTTAAAAATCTGTGAAGTCTAGAAGCCACAGGGATGCCCACGAAATAGACATAAAGTTCAAACAGCCTATACACTATATGTTTGATACATAAGAAATTGACTTTGTGAAAGCTTGGTTTTGTGGAACATGAAATACTGCATCGTAATATACAACAAGGTTTAAAAAAAAATCAAACAGTATGTAATATGGATAGTGTTTTAAAGATTTATTTATTTATTTGAGAGAGAGAAAAAGAGAGAGAGCGCGCAAGCACACACACGGGCGCACGCACAAGCGGGGGGAGGGGCAGAAGCAGAGGAGAAGCAGACTCCCCGCTGAGCAGGGAGCCCGACTCGGGGCTCCATCCCAGGACCCTGAGATCATGACCTGAGCCGAAGGCAGACGCTTAACTGACTGAGCCACCCAGGCGCCCTGATACGGATAATGTTTTAAGGAAACTGAGGAATGGCAAACTTCCATATAAACCGGACTTCTAATTAAATGAAGGGCTAGAAGAATAAGCTTCTCAAGACAGAAGCTGGCACCGTGCAGTGGCAGTGCAGAGATCAGGTCCTGACAGAGGCTGATAGACACCCAGAATTATTCACAGCAGCTCGTGAAGAGTGCTAACCACAAGAGACTTCACATGGGGATGACAGATGCAGGGCAAGGATGCAGAAGAGGGCTCAGGGCTCCTGTTCCTTTAAGGCTCCCAGCTTGGTTTTATGAGCAACAGTGGATCCAGAATCAACTGTAAAATGCTTAGGTGTACTTTGTACTTTGTGGTCTGAATTGCAGTCGCTCAGCAGATGGGAATTACCCACACACTGAACGTCTGCCATGAATAATGGACTTAGCAAGAAATGAGTTCCTCAATCTTATCATGCTATTTAGCCGGCCGGAAGAAACAATTTTTTTTTTTTTTTAAGATTTTTATTTATTTGACGGAGAGAGACACAGTGAGAGAGGGAACACAAGCAGGGGGAGTAGGAGAGGGAGAAGCAGGCTTCCCGCCGATCAGGGTGCCCAATGTAGGGCTCGATCCCAGGACCCCGGGATCATGACCTGAGCCGAAGGCAGATGCTTAACCTACTGAGCCACCCAGGCGCCCCCGGAAGAAACATTTTTATTTGATCTTATAAAACTGTAATATTCACGGACATGGGACAGCATGATGGATGGAACGGAGTTATGCCTTGCATCCACAGATAGAATGGATGTCAAATTTTAGTTGTAATAAGAGTTCTTGCTCTTGTTGTAGTAATGATATACAGTGTAATTAAATGGATATCCGATCCCTTTCCTGGAAACCAAAAACCCTGTCCCACTCTTTGCTAAGTGATTCTTACTATTTGAACCCAATAAAGGTAAACCAGAAATACTGTTGTACAATGTAACCCAACACAAACTTCAGAAGTTTGTGCCACATGACACGAAATAAACCAGAGAAAAATACAGCCCAGTTTAGCCTAGGAAGGCGTATTTGGCCACAGCTGTGCTTCCTGAGTTTATGTGACTTCTGCCTCATGGAGACTTGCTGAAAAATGTCCAGGGTCCAGATCAGGCAGCCACTGAACTGCATTGTGACCACAGCATTAGAAACAACATTCTATTGTGCATATTGCCATGTTTAGGAGCAGGAACCTGAGACATCTGAAAAAATATCCTCAAAGAGATGAAAAATTGAGGCAGAATAAAAATGCTAACTTGCTGTCTTATGCATTTGGTTCTCCCCCCAACACACATGGATTTTGTTCCTAAGGTTAAATTTGAGCTATGAGATCAACAATTTCGTGTTAGGTTAAAAAACTGAATTTAAAACTTACTATGTTTTTAATAAAATAACGATGAGTGAAGCATGTAAAGGTGACCCAGCTGGGACCATGTGCTGGGAATCAAGACGATGATCTATTTTATGGGTTGTAGTTCTGTCTACTTCCCCAACTTTATATAATAAGTGCACAAAGCATGTATAATGTTGTCATAGTTTTGCTTCCATAAAAGCGTAATATAAACTCCTGTATGTTTTTGGAAAGGTGGAACCAGGAACTAGGACAACAGAAAAAAATAAGTAAAGCCTTATCATGAAGCCATTTGCCAAGACAACACATCATTTCATATTACTGACATCTGCGTGATGTCTGCAAATGGTAGCAGAATTCTCTTAACCCACTTTATCCTTCATTACTGTCAACTTGAATCCTGGAATTAAAATGGCAAACTTCTGCAGCTGCTCTCCTACCAGCAGCTACAGCTCCGGGTCTTTTTGCCTGTGGCCTCCTCTTCTGGTTCACATGAAGAAAGAAGACTGCCTTTCAACCTTTGCATAGACACCTTCCTCAGGGGGCCAAGTAGGTTCTTCACATTTCCATTGCAAATGAAGGGGTTGGGCTCCACTGTTTGAAAACAGCAGAAGTTGGGAAGAAGAGGTCTATCTTGATGGCAGTAAAAATGCAAACGCTGAATGATCCGGGAACCCCGAATTTGTCTACCTCTCCTGACTTCCTTTGAAGGGACTGCCTTTTTCAAAGAGGAAGGGTTTCTAACATTTCTAGTAATTCTGTTAAAGTATTGGTAATTATTGCTGGGGGTCGGGATGAGGGCGCCTGTGATTTGTTTGCTTTGTTCGCTTTGTTCTCCCAAACAGTTCTATCCTAAGACCCAACTCTCTCTTCACTGCTGACAACCTATAATAAAAAGGACCTGGGAGTTGCATGAACTCCACTACAAATCTGATCAATAAGGTAGTATAACCAGATGTGCGTCTCCTCCGCCACAATCGCCCCTCGGCTGCTTTTGGCCATTTTGGACTTCTGTGTTTTCTGGGCATTCATCTTTTCCTGGTGAGCCCTGCAAAAACTGGCCCAGAGCCATTAGTGGGTCAGCTTCTCTTGGGTCCTCAACCCCGAGAACTCAGGTAAGAGCAAAAGGATTAAAGACTCAGGAATAATTTTGTAGTATTACAAAGTAACTTGAAGTGATGGCTTGCTGGTGGATACAAAACAAAGAAAAATGCCCAAAGTGCTTTTCTTGATGATGAACTCTACCATTGAAGAGAGGGGCTTTAGCTACACAGACTAATGTCACTAGATGTGGATAAGACCTAAAAGGGGATAAAAAGGGAGAGGCGAAGGAGTGTATCTTTCGTTAAAATGCCAGTGCTTCTGAAGAAAACAGGCGTGTGCTCTAGATCTGACATCTGATTTTTAAGAGAATCCCTTTCTAAGGGTAAATCTCAGTATTTGAAATTTTAACCCACTAGCGTGTTTTCCAACAACCTCAGATGAGGGAAGATACTCATCTCTTCCCTTTTCCTCTAGGGTTAGGCTTTTAAAGACTTTTATGAAAAAGCCTAAAAAAAATTCACAACCTATTATTCCAGTTGGCAGCTGCAATGTGCTGCTCCCATATCAGACCCCGTTTTCTGTTATCACACACAGCTGAATTCCTAGGGGCAGCCCGAGTAGTGTGTGGACAGGGAAGAAAGAAGGAAGGAAATCTCTGCTCTACAATCGTCTTCTCTGGCCTGAAACACAGGGACATATGGTCTCTGGTTCACAGCCCTCATACTGTTCACAAATCAGCACCGGTTTTTATATTTCTATTTCAAAGTAAGGACTTGAAACTACCTCCACTTTGATGAAATAGTCCCCTTTCTTGTTGCAGCTGAATGTTCTGGAGAGAACAGCTACCGATGTGTGAATAGTGTTAGGGCTGTGAATCAGAGACCCTATTTACCTGTTGCCCTGCTTTCTCATTTCCAGAGCCTGCCCTCATTCCTTGGTCCTGGCCCCCTTTCCATCTCAAAGCCAGCAATGACCATTCTCAGCAGCCTTGCTCTGACACAGACTCTCCTCACAGAACTCTCCTCCCCTCCCATATTTAAAGACCCTTGGGATTACATTGGGCCCATCTAGATAATTTATTTTAAGGTTGTTGATGAGTAATCTTAATTCTCCTTTGCCGTGCAACATGAAATATTCGCAGGTTCGGGGGATTAGGATGTTGCCATCTCTGGGAGGCCGTTAATATGTCTACAACAAGATTTAAATAAAGTGACTCCTAATTTCTTGTTAGAAATTAAAATCTGTATTTTAACCAAGATACCCAGGAAATCCGCATGGACATCAAAGAGAAGCCCTGGTGTCATCACTTTGCCCCTAGATGTGAAACAGTATTGAAGGGTAGCGCATGTCAAAACACTAAGGTCCTGATTTAGTTCTCTGAGGTTGGCTATTTCCATACTCATGCATGATCAGCAAAAATTTGAGGGGTTACTGTGTAACAGACAATGTAACAGATGCTGGGGGTAGCAGGGTATACAGCCAAGGAAGCCCCTGCAGTGACGGGACTTCCTTTCTGTAGGAGGAAAACAGAAGAGCAAAATCAGAAATAGGCTAATTTGACACAGGGATAAATACTGGGAGCACAATAAAACAGGATCCTGTGATGCAATGCACGGTGGAAGACATGTCAGAGGGCGCCATCAGGAGGACTGCCATAGTGAACTGAAACCACAGTCATGGGAAGGAGTCAGCAGAGTCAAGAGTCAAGGAGAGGGTCCCAAGCAAGAGATGCATTGCCCTGTGTGCAAGACTAAGCTTGGCATGTTTGAAGGAGAGAAAGAAGTGAAGAGTGGTTAAAGATGAGGTTCTAAAGGTCGTCCAGGCCAGATCACATTGGGCCTTAGAGCCCCCTTACGGTAAGGAGTCTGTAATAGGAACCTCGGAGGCTTTAAGCAGATGTTGTGCCTCACACTGTAAAGGGCCATCCTGGCCGCTGGGGGGCAGTGGCTATCTGGACGGGAAATGGAAGCAGGCAGCCCAATAAAGAGGCTGCCGCAGTTGCGCAGGCAAGAAATAATGGGGGCTTGGACTAGATGGGGAGAAGGGCTTGGCTTCTGGAGGGGGAGCCAGCTGGACTTGCTGCACGGCTGGGTATAGAGATGAGGGAATGGAGCAACTGGGTGGGTATGTAGCTTATACTGTGATCTTGCTTCTCATTCTCCCACGTGTCAAACTTTCATTTCAGGTTTGTTTAATCCAAGCCTTATACATTTTTTAAACCAGCTGACAAGTAAACACAAGTGTGCCATGCAACTCTGGTCATGATTGGAGCAGACACGGCTCGCTGTCAAATAACACCCTTTGTGTACGAACACAGGAGGCTTTTGTGCTTGCTGAGGAGGGCTACGTTGTCTCCTGAGCCCGAGGCCCCCTGTTCCCTAGGGATGGGGAAATGAGCTCTCTATTCTGTTAATTCATCAACAGCCTCTTAGACCATTGGGATTGCTACCAGAGTGTCTGGCCACGTCCCTGAGCAGGAGCTCACAACAGGAGCTTTCCTGGTACACAGGCTCTTTCCTCGCTCTTCTGTGACACTGCCATGACTCTGACCACTGATTCTCCTTTACATTTGAAACGATATATATTGGGGTGCCTGGGTGGCTCAGTCGTTAAGTGTCTGCCTTCGGCTCAGGGTCTGGGGATCGAGTCCCGCATCGGGTTCCCTGCTCAGTGGGGAGCCTGCTTTTCTTTCTCCCTCTGCCTGCCGCTCCCCCTGCTTGTGCTCTCTCTCTCTCTGTCAAATAAATAAATAAAATCTTAAAAGAAAAAGAAAGGATATATATTAAGTGACCTCCTTGTTTCTCTTCTGGGCATCCTCCATATACTCCACACTCTATACAGAGCACAGAGAACACACCGTAGCATCTGCTTTACCTAACATACTTTTTAAGAGATGCTTTTCCCTGTGTCCTGTCCCTCACCCACACTGGGTACTTTTACTGTCTGGAACTCTGAGCTCCCTCTGGCCGTAAGGATTTCAAGCAGTCTCCCCACGTCAGGAATGCTCTCCCGCTCACTCTCTTAAACTAGTTTGCCCCCTCCTTGTTCAGATCTCAGGGAACGTGCCCTCCTTAGACTAGGTCCGTATTCTCTAAAGGGTCCCTTTCCTTCTGAACACTTAGCTCAGTTTGTTATCAGGCCTTCAGACCTGTGGTTCTCAAAGTGTGATTCCCAGACCAGTAGAACCTACACCACCTGGGAGCTTAGACATAGGAATGCTCACTCCAATCCAAACCTACTGAGTCACAATCTGGGAATGGGGCACTGCCATCTTTCGTGTAACAAGCCCTCCAGGTGATTCTGGTGAAGGCTCAAATTGGAAATCTGTAGCTTCAGGCATCTCTTGTTCTGTTTTTGCAAAAAAAAAAAAAAAAAATTCCATATTCGTTTCTAGTACAACTTCTGGCTTATGGTATGTTCTCAGCAATTGTTTTGGGAAGAAAATATAGAAAATTAAATCCTGACCTAGTTTTTTTTAAGATTTTATTTATTTATTTGAGAGAGAGAGAGATAGCACGCAAGCAGGAGGATGGGGCAGAGGGAGAGGGGGAGAATCTGGAGCAGACTCTGAGCTGAGTGCGGAGCCTGACATGGGGCTCAATCTCACGACCCTGAGATCACAACCTGAGCCGAAATCAAGAGTTAGGCGCTTAATGGACTGAGCCACCCAGGTGCCCCCTGACATATTTTTAGAGGGGAAAAAAAATCTTTCACCAGTGTCACCAACTGACATATCCAGAAATTCAAGTAAATTCCATAAGTTAATGTATTTCTCATCTCTGAATTTTGATTTTATCAGATTTTCTATTGAAATATTTTCAGTGTATCTTGGAGAGATAGATGATCTTATTTTTTAGCTGACCAAAGTGATAAAATAGGTAAATGTGGAATAAGTAAATTTTATTGGGAATAACAGTCATATTGGTATGCTTCATGACTGTCAATGCTCATTGAAAAATATTTTATATAAAGAAAGCTTAATAAATGATCTTTTTCATGGATCTGGGGGGACATTATTGAGCATTTTTTGACATAGTAACTAACATGATATCCAATTTTCATAATGAAAATTCCTTTTGTTTTCATTAGGTCATCAAACCTAATAATGGAAATGTTAAAACAAATTTTTAGAAACAATCCTCACATAGAAAAAAATTTCTCATGTTTAAAGGAGATGGTCCCAAACAGGTCTCGAACTTTTGGTCCCTGATTTATTTTAATATCCTGACTCCTTAAAATAAATATGTCAGGGAGGGTTCTCTCATCCTTTGTTGAAGACAGTCCAGTGGCCTTCAGGAGAGTGGTGCCCTCTTCCTAAGCCTACCTGCAGAGCACGCTGGGGCACGCAGCGTTTGCTCCAGTTCCTCTGATCGAGAGAAGACCCTGGCCATGGAAACTGGGCAAACATTGCCCTCTGGCTCTCCTGGCCAGGTAGGAGCAGCCTCCAGAACACTGGCTCTTTGTGCTGAATGTGCTCAGAGGTGCAGGTGGCTGATTCCTTTGTTTCAGCAAAGGGTGCCTGGGCAATATGCTTGGAAAAAGACACTGTTTGGAATAACGCACTTTCGGCTAAACGTTATTACATCATGCTAATTAAAGCTCTTTACTGAGGATGGGAACGCACACGTGCCTGGTGGTCTGCCGCTGCAAGGGTCTGTATTAGATTCCCAAGTAGGAGAAAAGTTACCATTCCGAGAATGAAATCTGATCTGCATTCTTAAACCGGATTTGAACACTTTTCAAGTACACGGTTGGCATTTACTCACCTCTAAAGTGCCCTGATTTCAGCCTAGGACCTGAAGTGAAAGTACTTTGAAAGCAACCAGATGGAACCATTTTTTTAAACTCACCTCACTTAGAATATTTACCATGTGTTGCACCAGAGCAGTGATGACCCCAGGCAATGAAACGGCAGCTGGAAACTTAGTCATTTGAGCATGAAGCTGACTTCTGCCAACACCCTTCACCCAGGGAAATTTCTAAACTCAGAGAATTCTCATTCAGCAGTAAGACATAAATGTTATATTGCTGCTACACTATTAATATCACGACCTCTGATTTTATTGATCATATGTAGCTCTCATGAAATTTGCTGAAGCCAAAATTTCCGTTAAGCAGATCCTATTTTCCTAGTAATTTCCATTATTTTTCACGTATTTCTGTGCAGGGAAATAAAAATCCCTTCATAAGCTTGTAAATTCTGTCTCGCTCACCTAGTATGGAGTGGGAGCTGAATGACTCCCTGTCCAGAGAATAAATGAATGGAAGTGTTCGGTAGATTTGTGACACGTTGGATATCACAGGTGGTCAGTGGTATTCTTATAATTTCTGACAACTGACAACTCTTTATAATTTCCCCTGGCTTTTGTTTATTTCAGGTGGTCAGAAGTTCTCAAACGTTAATCCCTTCCTCCTCCGGGCAGTGGTTCTTAGACCGGAGTATGCATCAGAATGACCTGATTAACCCGGGATCTGCATTGTTACCAACTTGTCTGATTGGGGGGTGGGTGGCCCATGGACCGCATTTTGAGAAATGCTATCTTTAAGTCTGGTGTTTGTGTAAATGTTACAATATTTTATTTTACCACCTGGAGCTCCCATTAATAAGTGGATACCGGGGCCTGAAAGGGGCTCTGGGTTACAGAAGGTAAACGATCAGTCCTCAGTTTGGTCAATTCAAAATATGACACAAAATAAGGGTCACTAGAATCTCAGACCCTCCCCCTCCCCCACCAAAATGTGGTTTCATTGTCTCTTCCATCAAAATATATGCAGAATCTGACCTTTTTCTTTAACCTCCACTACTGCCCCCTAGGCCCAAGGCACCATCATCTCGACCCTGAACTATCAGCTCCTTGATAATTTCTCTGCTTCCATCCTTGTCCCCGCTTCAGCCTGCTCCTAACAGGACAGCCAGACTGACCCAGGCACTCATGTGCTCAGTATCCCTCAGTGGCTTCTCCTGTCATAAGTGGGCAAGCTGGAGTCTCACAACGGCCTGTGAGATCCCGCACGCTCTGGCCCATGATGTCAGGAACCTCAGCTTCTGCTGTCCTTCCCGCTTCGTTTCCCCACACTGGCTTCCTCCACTCTTAGGGGCATGCACCTGCCTCAGGGCTGTGACCCCGCTGTCCCCTTTGCTCCCAGCCAGCTACCTGCACAGCCTGCTCATTCACCTCCTCCAGACTTTTCTTCTAATGCTACCTCCCCACTGAGGCCTTCCCGGGCCATCTGCAAGGACATCATGACTCCCTGCTGTCCTCCCCTAGCCCTCATTACTCCCTTTCTGCTTTATTTTTATTCTTCATACCTTTCGGCATCTAATTATATATATTGTTACTCATTTATCTTACACAGTCACTGTATCCCCCCCCCTTTTAGGAGGCAACCCCATAAGGCTAAGGGTTTTTTGGGGGGGCTCATTGTTGAATGCTCAGGGTCCAGAAGAATCCCTGTCCACAGGGAGCAGTTAATAAGTACTTGAGGAATGAATAGATGGATCCACTATCTTCTACTTTACTCTTCTTCTCACCTTGTATAAGTCATATGTATCCTCCAGGTGTGACTCTAATTCCATTTTGGACCACAGTTGTTCTCTCTGCTTTCCTATGGCCCAATCCGGCATCATTTACATCAATTTCCCTCTGTCATTTGTTTGGCTTTGTTCCTCTTCCTGGTGAGACGTGGGTCCTGTTCCAGGACCCCTTGGTTTCTTTTTTCTTACTATGTCGTCTTTCTCCTCATCCGCTTCTGTTCCAGCTTAGCCAACTCAGTCCTCAGCTTTACTCTTACAGTTTTCAAGTCCCTGCCCTATTGTTCCCCAACCAATATAATAAGATGCTATTTGCTGTGAGCAAGAAAACAACTGTGGATGTCCCGTATATTGCATAACCTAACATCAAGGGAGACACAGTGAAAATGAAGTGTGTCCTGAGGAACGAGGGAGGGAGAGAAGAGGAGAGAAAAACCTGTTTGGGGCCCCCGGGCTAATTCTTTGGCTATATCATTTATGAGGAGCCTGAGGCGTTTCCTTGAGGCTGTTCCTGAGAATTCTGCCAACTATGAAAATAGAAATTTAGTATTTAGTGAAATTAGACCACTCTTTAGGACATACAAGTGATTGTTCATGAGAGGTTATGGGTTAGCAGTCTTTAACCATATTTATTCAAATTCCTATTCAATGTCTCCACCGTTGATTCATATTATTGATTTTTTGGGTCATATATCATGCTCAGGATGACACGGTGTGAGGGCAGAATCCACAAATGACGATGGAGCAGCATAACATGTAATCCAGGCATATAATTACCTGGTAATGAATGTCCTCTCATTAACGAAGATCCACGAAGAGTGCTGATGAGCCATGACAGTCCTCATTTCCCCTTTTCTGAAGTCATCTGAGGATACCCTAAGACATTAGAATAATATTACTGGTATATTCGTGTGATGCATTCAGAAATGAGTTTCTGACTTAAATTGAAATGCTTTGTCATGTCCCTAGCGTGTAAACGTATTTCAGGAAAATTTTTAAGTAGTGTTTCATACATGGGCATGAGGGTTGGGTTGGGGAGGGAAGGGAAGGAAAGAGCCTTCTTTTTTTTTTTTTCCCTGTGCCATGGATCTTATACTCTGTATGTGAGCCACTTTATAGATGTTATCGTGTTTAATCCTCAGACCATCCCAGCAAGGTGTGGGTATTCTTACCTGTATTTCTGACACTTTGTAAGTAATGGGACAGATCATTTGAAGCAAAGTCTAAATGTCTTTAAGACCTCTACTTTTTGCTTTTCACCAACATTGTTTTTGCATTTCAGAAAGGTTATACAGATTAAAATCTTTGATTTCCTATCAGTTGGTCTGTTCTAAGATTCTTTTCAAAGACTTTTTCTATATCTAAGGGAATTAAAATGAGGATAAGTCAGATGTCCTCCAAAATGTTCAATGGTAAGAAACTAAGCTCAGAGTTCAGAGTTGTAACTACAACTTGCTTTGAGTGAGTTTCCAAATGGCAGCCTCTAAACCTTCGTTTCATAATTGTTCACAAAGTGACTTGTTTGAGAACAAGTAATAATGTGTTCTTTGCTCTCGCCCCCACTCCCCCCATATAAGTTTTCAGAGGTTTAGGTGTTTTCCTCTGTTTTTCTTACTCGATATGTGCTTTTGAGAAAAATCCATTTTATCTCTCATGATATACTTCCCATTTAATATTGAAAATTATATTCTTCACGTAATTTAAGGCAAATAAGTAGTAATAGAAGAGGAACATATGATTTAATTAAAACAATCTCTAAAGAAAAATGGGCATAAAGAGGCATATGAAAAAATACTAAATGAACCAGAAATATATAACTTGACATACGGTCTTCCTCTTGGTAATGAATTTGAGAGGCGGACAGCTATGCAATAGAGAGATAGGGAGAGAGAAAGGCAGACAGGATAGAGTGATATTTCTAAGAAAGTACGATACAAACCACAATGCTGGCCCATGATAAATGCAAATGATTTGCAAATTTGTAAGTGAAACCCTGGATCAAAATTGTGCTGAAAATCACTTTCCAGTGGGTGGCCATATTAGCTACGCTTTTGGTAATGAATGTATCCAGTATGGCTAAATTTGGCATAACTCCTGTTAGAAATACGATTTCTGAATTTTTAGTATTTGATTTGGAATCACTCTAGGGATTTTTTTTTTCATTTTTCGATTTATCCACAGTTCTGATACTACCAGGTTTTAGTGATGCAGAAGTTATCTTCCTGTTTTATCTTTCTATAAATGCACAGATGTGCTCAGGATGTTTGAAAGTGCTGTTTCTTGGTGCGAAGGTTACTTTTTATTGAGAAGTATAAAAAGGAGGGGAAAAAAAGGAGAAACTGTATAAGGAACTTTGCCTGGCTTGGAATGATGTTTCTGAAGCCTTGCTGGTTTTATATTTTATAGTAAAATTTCCAGAAATTTATGAAAAAATATTAGATGTCTTGCTGTTATCATATTTTTAAAGAGAATTTCCAGAGACTTGTGAAAAAAATTTTCAGTCGGTTTTGAACTTCTGCTTCCTTAGCAATTCAGTGTTATTTTCTTTAAGAAGATATTAAATTCCCAAAGGCTTCTACAATCCCCAAAAAAGACATTTTATAATCATTGAAATGTTTTGTCAACGTGGGAATACAAGATAGCTAAAGTAGAGAAGAAATCCTAGGGCAACGTTTGGAGATGTGCAGAAAAGAGGAAAATGCACTATGTAAACCGAAAAACTCCAGAATCACTGTCCCAAGGCAAGGAAGGATTGCCCAATTTGGTAAGTCTGTTTTTACAGTATTTCTAGGACGAGTTCTCTCCTATATGAGTCTGTGCAAGGGAAGACATTTCTTCTATTGCAGCCACCCATCCCAAATTGGCTGAACCCTGCCCCAGTCCTGCAAACACAATTTTAAGTTTCCAGGCAGCTAAAATCAAGCTCTGACTCGCAAGTGTTGATTAAGTGTAACGTAACATCCTTCAAGTCTCCTTCAGGCTCTGGAAACCGTGGTCAGACATGAAAAACATCCTCCTTTATGTCTTCATCTAAATGGCATTAGGGTGTGACCAGAGATTTTAAGTATAATATTTTCTAGTCATTCCGTTTTGCCGAATTAAATATTTAATTACTATTGATTCAAGCCTATAGAATCATAGGGGATATCACCAGGATAAAAAGTTAGGCTAGAGAGAAATGTTTAATTTTTTATTTAAAAAAAGAGGGGGAGGGACTTCCTCCTTTTACTTCCAAATTAGCTTAGTTTGGTTGGAGTAAGGTGTTTAGAAGGAATTGCTTGTCCTCTTTCTCCAGGAGAATAGCAATTCCCCCCACCCCATCACCCAAAGGAAGGAAAAAGGAAAAAGAAAGGAAAGCTGTTTTCACAAAATCCCTGATGCATAGTCTTCTTATAGCACGTTATTTGAAACTATATAATCTATTTGAAAGCTATGAGCACATCTGGCCCGGCAGATTGTAACAGTCTCTAAACTGAGTGCTTGGCTAATTTCCCTTTATGCTTTTAGCATTCTGACCATCACATCATCTTCTTGTTCACAAACCTTCCTGGGATCTCATTCTTAGCAAATACCATCCAAGTTTCCCAACCTGACATTCAGGTTTTCTGCAATTCCACCAACACTTACTTTTCCAACCTGAAAATTGAAGCTTTTCTCAAATACCAGGCCTACTAGTCTAATGGATCTCAAAGCACTGAGTCTCTTCTCACCAGTTAGTTACCTCACATGAGAGGGCCCTCATCACCAGAGGCTGAGGTCCAGATTTCTGCTTCTTCCTCGTCTCTGCTCAAGTGGGACCTTATCAAGTCTCCCCATAGCCTATTATCTGCACCTGCTGTGATGCCATTTTCTGCTTTCCACCTTCTACTGTCGTTCTTGATTTATACCTTACTGCTTTTCCTACTCATATCTTCTTGCTCAAAGACTGGTGCTCGTCTAGTTGGGCATATATCCTCTTTGATAGCTCATCACCGGAAGGGGGTCTCAAGGAGGACTCACACTGGAAGGGACGGAGCTTAGCCAACCAGGCAGATTCACTCTGTGTAGGTCAGAAGTCACATGGGTGTTTTAGGCTGCCTTGGGACAAAAACGTAGCATGTTCCATGAGTCCAACCAATCCCAGTTACTCATTCATAGGATTTGGTCTGGGGGGTTTGGTTCTACAGCCCTTGCTCTTGCTTCTAAAACCGGAGTTTTGCCCCTAGGCTTTGTCATTCTAATCACCCACAAAAAGGGTTACTGTTGCCCCCTAGTGAGAATCCCCCAGTGGTGACCTCACTGTCCAAACACTACCTTCTCCTGGATCCCGATTATTTACCATCTATCCTTTTAATTTGCCCCTCCCTGTACCTCCCCTCCCACATTCCAGTGGCCTATGTCTTGCCAAATGGTTCATTTTCTTTCCTCATTTTCTCGGCCTCTTAGCAGCATTTGACAAGGTTGATTGTTTCCTGCATTTGAAACCCTTTCTTTTCTTGAGGTTTTCAGACAAAGCAGTAACCACAACAACTTGCCTTATTGTTTTGTTTTGTTTTGTTTTGTTGCTGTTTCACAGGTCTCAACATTTTAGTTTCCTCTCTGGAGTACTCTGTACAATCATGGGATGCTGGTTGGTTCTACTAGTCCATCCTCAGCTATGTCTTCTTCCGTGTTTGCGCTTTCTCCCAGGTAACTGAATCCATCTCTAGCCCAATCTCTCTGCTGAACTCCAGACTCCCAGACTCATGTCGGTATCTACTTAATCTCTACTTGAACGTCTAACAGGCATCTCCATATCAATCAACATGGCCAAGACATGGCCACAGACTTTCTTCTGTTTCCAGAATTCCCTCCTCCACAATTCTTTCCCATTTACTCAATTAGGCACCATAACTAAGACTCAGTTTTATTTTTTCCTCTTTCATTATAACCAGATTCCAATCCAAAAGTAAATCCTACTGACTGTACCTCCAATATGTCACCTGAACCTCAAAAGCTTTTATTTCCAATGCTACCACCCTGAGCCAAGTCATCATCGTCATCTTTCTCCTGGATTTCTGCATCAGCCTCATGACTAGTTTCCCAGCATCCACGTTGTGACTAGTATTCTATTGCGCACACAGCATCTAGGGTGATTAAAGACTGAACAAACGTCATCATCCCATGATTAAACACTTGCAATGACTTCCAAGAATGAACTAGAATAAAATATAGCTTCCTTATGATGACCCACAAAATCCAGTCAATCTCTTGAGTATTCATTCCCTTATTTTCCCCATGGATTACATTTCATCTATGTTGGGGATTTTTGCTGGTTTTCAGTCACTCCCTAAGCTCATTCCCATTTTAGAGATTTATACTTGTTGCTCCTCCTGGGAGCACCCTGCCCTGAGCCTTTCACATCTATTTCCCATCCTGCCAATCTCAGGCCAAGTATCTCTTCTCTCAAAGGCTTTCCCTAAGCAAGTCTCAGTCAGCCACTACCACATGATTTCCATGTAGGTACGTGACAGCATCTGAAAGGATCTCATCTATTTCCATGTCTGTCCTCCCCAAGCACAACACGAACTGCTTTGGATCAGGGCTTTTTGTATTTACCTGTGTTCATCCAGCTCTTAGAATTTTGCCAGGAACATGGAAGGAATTCAATTAATATTTGCTGAGTGGCTGACTAAATGTAAAGTTGCAGATGTGCCTGAAGGATTTATTGTTAGTTATAAAGTTTTCTTGATTTCATAGTTAACATGATAGATTTGCTGAGACTAGAAGTTGGGTATATATTGAACTGAAGAATCACCAATGGAAGGTTCTTACAATCACAAAGTGCCATTGACAGTAATGGGCTGAAAGCCATTGCAAGAGCTTTCTGGTTAACTCCCTATTTGTATTTATAAGAAAATAGCTCAGGTATCATTAAAGATCCCAAAACATTACTGTGGAATTATATTGTCAACCTGTGAGCTACGCTGAAGCAAGTCAGAAGATTTCAGATGTGATTAAAGGATTTCAGAAACACTTACATTATTTTCTGACCTTAGGAAGGAAGCCTAAGTTAAAAGGAATTTATGGAAGAAAATAAAAACAGGATAAAATTCTTGTTCATGGGCAATATACGCTAATTGAACAGGAAATAATATTGACTATATAAGCAGTCCAAATATCCGAAAGGTAAAAATGTAATTTGATCAAAGTCTCATTTGATTATTAATTATCAAGGTGAGAAATAGATCTGTGAGTTCAAACAGTTTCCCCTCTCCCATTAACCATGATTCATAGCAATTTAAAACCTGGTAGGACCTTTGTGAATATCTTCTAAATTATAGAGATTTGGTAGATTTAAGGGTCAGTGCTAGTTTCCTCAAAAGGCTTAAGAGAAGGACAACAGAGGTCATGATATGCAGGGATGAGGATTTATGAAAAAAGGAAAAATGATAATTCTAGAAGCCTAGAGGTCTTATGTTGGACATTCGCAATTAGTTTGGTAGAACATAATAAACTATGCCTTGAGGAGGAAGGTAGTTGTTACAAATCTATGTACTTAACTGGAAGGGTAAACCATATAAGCTCTCTGGTCCTGAGGCCAGAGTTTATTGACTTAGGCTGTGTATGAAATAAGATTATTATTCAGTAAGTTCGGTTATTTGTTTTTTCATTTTGTTCAGATTGAACAGAGCTCATGAGATAAGAAATCAGACAGGTCAGCAATCCAGTCCTGGAGAAATAAATAGTCCCAGAAGTACCAGGTAGGTCTGAGCTCAGATAGGCCTCAGTGGCTCAGCGGGGAAGGGCAGAGACAAGGAAAGGAGACTCGGTCTAAGCAGGCAGACGAGCTCAGGAGCCTGAGAAGGGCAGGATCAGACAGCACCAGCTCACTGAGACCTGAGCCCAGCAGAGAGCATCCGTGCTTGGCCTCCCCCCGCTCTGTATCCTGCCTAGACGGGAGCTTGCCTGGACTGGCCAGTTACCAGAAGGAGGCCAGAAGATGTGAGGAGAACCCCGGCCCTGATGAACTCAAATGGGCCAGTCACCTAAAGTACCTTCCTGTGCCCTCTCATGGATTAAATGGTTACTTGTTTAAGAGAGGAAACTTGGTTCACTCCTTCGTGTAGTTAACAAAGGGTTCATGAGCTCCCTCTCTGGGCCTGCTCCTGGTGCTAGTCCCAGAAGGGTAGCCTCTCTCTGGATCGGCAGCCCCTTATTCCTGGGGCCACTGGGTGCATGGGGTGTCAAAAGAGTCATAATTTCACAACGAACTGAAAGAAAACAGGTGCTAACGTCCCAAGATTTCCCAGCCGAAGAGAATTTCTCCTGCCTCTGAACTCACCCAGTGAAATATCTGCAGCTTTCTCATGATTTGCTGCATTCTCTCTCTGACTATATTTTACTTTACTGAATTTAACTGTTCCTTTTGAGTAGGATTATTGCTTATTTCATTTCTGTACTTCCCAGAGTGAGTGTATGGATGCAAGTATATAGGGAAAAACATATGTAAAAGAATGAATATATTCAATATATAGGGAGATATATTAAAATATTAACCATAAAACTGTGAGCCATGAAATTATGAGTGATAATTATTTTCTTCTTGATTTGATATGTTCTTTCTAAATCATACACAATGAACATATCTTACATAACACAAACCATAAAGGTTACTAAAAAAAATAAAGAATGGAAAATAACACATTGGAATAGCAAATGTATATTTAAATTATGAAGTAAGATTATATTCAGGGCTGTACACATGTGGTTTTTGTTTTTTTTTTTAATATTGTTTTGGCCTGAAGAAGCAATGGAAAGTTACAAATATGTATTCAGCTCCAAAATAGAGATGTTTCCTCTAAGCTCTGACCAGGAACCTTGAAGTTGAGAAGAGCAGATCTGTATACAATTATATGACTTCAAGGAACTGAGAGAAAAAAAACATCGGTAATTCCACCCATTATCGAATTCTTAGTAAAACAGGAAAAGAATCCAGAGAAGTGTGGTTTCTGGGAAACATCTGGCTCCACATTTTTCTAAAGAATTTGCCTCATTCACAAAGATGGTAAAAGTGGGAAACCGGTATATAAAAACTACCACTTTATTAAGTGATATGTGTTGCAATTGGGAAATGTTTGTTTTGAGATGCAAATAAAAATGTCTTACAGTGCTTGACTTTAAGACAGGACCGGACAGGATATAGCTCAAACACCCAGACGTGTCACTCCCGCTAGTCCCAGTGGAACCCCATGTGAAATGTCACCCTTTGCTATTCTAGTGCGTACTGACAGGGCACTAACGCCGTGGCTGGATTCTCCCCAGAGCGTCCTCAGGGGACAGAAGCTGTAGCAGAAGCACTCGAGCTTGCAGCCACCTCAGGACTTGAGGCATCTTGCCACCACTCAGTCTGGGAGGGAGCCGCTCAGTCTGCCAAAGGCATCTTCTGGAACTGCTGCTGTGGTCTAGCCCAAGGATTCTCTGCTTCATCTAGTTTTCAAGAGGAAATTCTCAACTTGACTTCCCAGGGACTGTGAATCATTTTTCTTGTTTGTGTGTTGGCTGCAGAGGGAGCACTTTCTGCTTTTGAGCCCCATTTGCCAGGCTCTGGGATGATGACGGAGAATTGGTCCTTCGGTCATCCCGGCGACTAAGATTGCACTGTCATCACTTAAAAAGGAGACACCTTCACATTCAACTACTGAAAGCAGCAGCATTTGTCCGCTACTTGAACTGAGGTTATGAAGTGATGAAATCATTATATCTGATAGCTTTGAAAGACATAGATGGATTTCTGCAACAAAACCTAACCCTCTCTAACACTAGACTTCAGGGCAAAGAGAGAATACTCAGAAGTTCTTTCTCAGAGGTTGTGTTTCTGATTGACCTACATTTAAAAATCTAAACTTTTAAAAAAAATATTTAATTCCAGCATAGTTAATATATGGTATAATATTAGTTTCAGGTGTACAATATAGTGATTGAACATTTCCAGACAATACCCGATGCTCATCACAGCAAGTGCTCTCCTTAATCCCTATCACCTAGTTAACCCATCCCCCCACCCACCTCCCCTCTGGTAACCATCAGTTCTCTATAGCTAAGAATCTGTTTCTTGGTTTGCCTCTCTCTCCCTCCGCCCTCCTTTGTTTGTTTTGTTTCTTAAATTCCACACATGAGGGAAATCATGGTATTTGTCTTTCTCAGACTCACCTATTTTATTTAGCATAATACTCTCTAGCTCCATCCATGTCATTGCAAATGGCAAGATAAAAATCAAACTTTTATAGGAAGCCCATGTATCTCTAATAATCCCAAATTCCCTATCTTCAATGAATCTGTACAAGTAAATTGATGGTTAGTGTTAGATTTCTATTTCAATGAAAAGTATAGGATGCTTCTTAATTTAGGAAGTTAAAAGTTAAAACAAGTATCAAATATGAAACTTTGAATTACATATTTAAAAAACATGTTACATATGTGTTACACTATTTCCAATATAATTGGGAAAGTTAATTTTTTCTTAATCATTGCTGGTTATCTCTCTCTCGATGGAACAAAGCATTTAATAGTTTATCGTAAAACATATACACATTAGAAATAGTAGAGAAATATATGTATGCTAAAAGAGAATTTAACTACAAAGACTTAACACATTTATGTGGTTAGATAAATTAATCTCAAATTAATCTCAGGTATGGTTAAGTAGATTTATCTCAATTGGGGCTACTGTTTGTTGTGTAGACATACACCATTAAGAAGTATTATATAACTTGGTTTAAGAAGTTCCAACCATATCTGTTCAGCATAAAGGAATATTTCATCTTTGAAGAACAGTTAGTGACTACTGATACTGTAATTTATTCTAAATGGATGAGATTATTTTATAAATTTTTAGCTATAAACACTAAACACAATAAAACCCCATAGGACAATAACATAGTAAAGTTCAGTTTGGTTGGCTTTAGAATTCTATCCACAAATATCTAGTCAATATCCAATTATAAGTATACTGGAGAATTTCAAATCTGCAGTTTGAAATAAGAATCCATTAAAACAATGATGATATTAAGCTAGGATCAACTGTAAACCATTTAAATATATATTAATGACGTGAAAAGATAAAACGTTGTCAATGAGAATACTTTGCTAGTCAAAACTTCTAAGTTTGTTCCCTCCTCAAATTTATCAACATTAATAAAACTAACAGCAACATTAACAAAAGTGCCCTTTAAATAAAGTTTCATAAAGTAAGGTCACTTCCCTATACTTTAAGTTCAGAGGTAAAGACCAACAAAACACGGTATCGTTCTTGTATGTTTCTTGTCCATAAACACAAATGAAAGTCTGTAACACTTCAACACAAACAATACACAGTCATGGACTACATGGTCTATTTTATCAAAGTTGTTCAAGGGCCATCTGTCTTATAAAACTAAATGTCATGCATTCCACAATATGGGGTTGTGTGTAACTCTCCTACTACAAAATTATATTTTCTGTTTAGAAATAACAAGTTAATATGAATGTGACTTTTCCAAAGTAAAAGTGATTGAGTAATAATTTTGCATTTGTCACTTTATGTACTCTGTTCGAAAAGTAGCAAGAAGCCAGATAATTTCACTGCCATTCATAGAGGTGATGTTTTGCCCATTTGCCATCTGCTCACATCCTAGACCCACTTTCCGGAAACCAGTCTACCTTTACCACCTTCACACGGTCTGGTCTCCCCAGCTTAGCTCACCCTCTCTGATCTGGCCCTTTTGGTGGAGCTTATTTCTTAATGCTAACTGGAGGTACCACTTACAGAATTCTTGCTATAAGTCTTTAATTCCTATCAAAGCCCCAATGGCATATCTTGGTATGCCAACTGAGGCTCGCTTAGGTGAAGTAACTTGCTAAGGGACACACCAGTAAGTGGCAAAGCCAGGATTTGAACTTAGGGCTCTCCTGCTTCAGAACTGGTATCCTTAACTCATGGACTCCCATTTAATTATTTATAGTCATTCATTGTTCAGTGAAGTGTTAATATCAGAAATCCTCTTCAATTTTTAGGGGGATATGCCTCTGTAGCTTTGTGGAAATAAATAAAAGTTTAGCAGAACCCTCACTTAAAAGTACTTTCAAGCCCGCTGATTCAAGAAAAGGGGGCTGTCACGCAGGAGCTAGTACTTGGTGAGGGTAAGTGCAATTTCAGATAAAGCGCTCATTGAGCTATTTCCCTTGAGGAAAGGGAGAGAAGGGCTTCAGTGGCCACACTTACCTCCAAGCCCTTCCCTCCTCCCCACATGCTTACCTTGGTCAGGAATGGGTATTCTGGAAACCATCAAAAGGAAAAGCCATGTCCGGGTTTCAGGCTGCACACAACTCAACTTGGCTGCCCATGAATTCTGCTTTCTAATAACTTGTCCTCAACCTGACCTCAGGGGGTGGATGAAAGGGGTTCTTTTCCCTACCCCCATTTTTCACCTGTGATTCACACTGGGGCCAGGAGAAGCCTTTGTACCTGAGTTACTGAGCTGAACTTGCTCCGGAGAGTCTGTTTCCCCGCGCTCGGTCACAAATTACCAATTGCGACTGTCAGGAAAAGGCAGGGCTCACTCACCTGCCGCTGAGGTCGGAGCCAAGTGCGGAGGAGGGGCGGCTCGAGGCTCTGCGCCTGGCAGTGCCCCTCCGCACGATCAAGCCCAAGGAGCTGTTAATTATTACCCCTGTTCGCCGGAGCAGGGAAGTGTTAGAAACCTGAGCCACTCCCTGTGCCTCGGTGCATGTTGGGACTGTTTACTTTCTTTCTTAGCAGCAGCTGATAGGAACCCTCCTTTGCTCTCTGACACACATCTTGAGACGTGAATGGACATTAACCACGGAATTGGACTGACTCTAAAACTGACTTCTACTCTCTATCCAGATTACGGATGAGTAGTTCATAAGATATGATGCTACCTAGGAATGAATGCCACTATTCACGTCTTCCTTTTTAAAATGTGGTCTTTGAATTAGAAATGTCTAATTTTCTTTCCTTTGTCCTTATGCCGCCTCCTTTCCCTGCCAGCACCTTTTCACCCAGAGCAGTGATTCTCACATCTCAGGGCACCCCAGAACCACTGTGTAACTTGCTGAACCTGCATACCTCTGGGCCTCAGCACCCAAGAGACTCTGATCTAGGAGGTCTGGGGTAGGCTGCAGGCATCTGTATTTTTATAAGCTCCAAAGAAGAATCCGGTAGACATCAAAGTTTGAAAACTATTGTAATGAAGTACAAAAGAGGAATTGGATAACAATTTAGTTGTTAACTGACTGAATTGAATTTGGGGACTTTGCTCTTCCTCAATACCTCCAGTTTCAAAAAGGGCCCCATAGACTTAGAGACCCTCAAATGACAGAGGCTGTGGGAATACAAAGTGCTTTTGTTTGCGTGCGCGCTTGCGCGTGCGCGCGCGCGCACACACACACACACACACACTCTCGCACCCGCTTACACACTTTTTAGTATCACTGTTCATTTATCTGTTTCTCATGTGAAGCAACTATTGATAATTCAAAAAAAAATGTTATCTTTACAAGTGTAAACCTTAGAGCCCTCAAAAGAAATTCAATATAATTTCAACAATGAGTACAGTAAGCCGAATTGATGTGTGGTGTCTTTTGAGTTCAAATGTTAAAGTCATAGACTGATCATTATTATAGATTGGCAGGTTACCTGTTCGATAAATATGGTGTTTTAAGGATTCTGTATGTTCAAGAGGTCAGACAGTTTATCTATTTAACTTGTGCATGAGGGTCAAGAGTGACTGGCTTTATCGTGTTGGAAGGTTATTTTAATAAACTGAGCAGAATCATGGGGCGCCTGGGTGGCTCAGTCGTTAAGCATCTGCCTTTGGCTCAGGTCATGATCCCAGGGTCCTGGGATGGAGCCCCACATCGGGCTCCCTGCTCAGCGGGAAGCCTGCTTCAACCTCTCCCACTCCCCCTGCTTGTGTTCCTGCTCTCGCTGTCTCTCTCTCTGTTAAATGGGTAAATAAAATCTTAAAAAAAACAAAACAAAAAACTGAGCAGAATCAAGCCAATGGGCTTATTAGGTCACCATCAAAGCTTCTACAACCTCATATATGAGGACAGTGTAACTTGGGATTACTTGTCAGTGTTCACTTGATTAGTTGGACCCGGGACCACCTGCAGTGTGGACTGACCTTTGAATGATGACTAACAGGACCTGCAGTGTCTGTGGCCCCCAGGTTCCAGAACTTCTTTGTCTAAGTTTATGCTCTTCCTCCACTGTCTCCACTCTATGGGGCTCATTTGCTTGTTATCAGTATCAGGGCAACTTTGTTTTGCATTTTTTTTATCACAAGCATCCTTGAAGCCTTTATTCTGACTTCTGCTTTCTAGTTAGTTACCTTTAGTTAGAGGCTCAGTGACTCCTTTTATTTTCAAGTACTTACCCTTTTATAAATATATGATTTTTTATTTTGTAATATGAAAAAAAAACATAATTACACATGTGCAATGCGGAAAGTTTGAAAAACACAGATATGCAGAAGAAAAATTCACCTACAATCCCAACCCTCAAATAGAGTTACTACAAACAATTTGGTGAATGCCTTCATTGACATAGTTTCTCTATGGGTATTTACCAAAATGTTATTACCTTTGCCTTGATGTTTTATAACTTGCTTTTATCACATAAAACATATTATGAACACTTGACCATATGTCAGTTAGGTTTTTCTCCTGCAATGTGATTTTAACTAGCTGCACTATATTATACCATACAAAGTATTATTTAATCAGTTTCCTATTGTGAGAAATTTGTATTACTGTAAACAAGACTTCAGAAAATGTTTATATATAGCTGCATACAACCATGAAAATGCCTTTTAGATAAGTTCAAAAAATGAAATTGCCAATGGAAAGGCAATGTGCATTTTTAAAGAATTTGTCTCGAAAAGGTGTCAGTTTTATACTCCTTAGATAACTCCTAGATTCTTCTTCTTTTTTTATTTACCAATTTGAAAGGTAAAAAAAAATCATATCCTATTTTAAATATGTGTATTATTGATTATCTGAAAGCTTGAACTCATTCCTTAGACTTACCCTGTACTTTTGCTTTTTTATTTATTGTATTCTTTGCTTCACCTTTTCAAGATTCTTTACATATTAGGACATCAACTCTTCATCATATATGCTATGAGTATATTTCCCAAGTACTGTTTTCCTTTTAATTTTGTTTATTGTATATTTTTTTACATTCAAAAGTTTAAAAGTTTCAATATTCAATCTATTAATATTTTCCCTTATCACTTAGATCTCAATGTTAAAAAGTGTTTCCATCCTTAAAGGATATAAATATGCATACTTATTTTCTTCTAGCTTATTTATTTAGGTAGTATTCATATATTAAATTTAGCATTTCAACACATCTAGACTTTGTGATGTAAAAACTGATATTTAAATCTAACTTAATTTTTCTAAACTAGTAGTTTATTAACCAAGCAACATTTATTAAATAATTGTAGATTATGAACTCTACAAGGCAAGGACTATGTCTTAGTCTCCTTTATATCCACACAACTTAGCACAGTGGCAAACAGACTCATGGTTGCTCAGGCCAAATGTTTAATAGTCACTCTTGATTCTTTTCCTTCCCTTCTTCCACTTCCAGTAAATCGGCAAGTCTGGAGGTATATCTTTGTCTGCATCTCCACTATCCCCTATATTAGGCCAGCATCATTTCTTCCTCAGATACTGCAAATGACCTCCTAATTGGTCTTTGCCTTCACTCTTGTCTCACTATGTGCATTCTCCACCTGTAACCAGCATAATCTTCTACAGACAAAAATCAGGTCACAATACCACCTCTGATTTCCTTTGCTGAAAACCTTTCTGCTGGCTGCCCCCGAATCTGGGATCAAGTCTAAACCTGACCCCCTTCCCATGGCCTCAGAGGCCCCCATGGCCCAGTTCTTCCCTACGTCTTCGACTTGATTGATTCTCGGCTTCCATGGTACTGACTCTACACTTGTTGCTCTGGCTTGATTTTTTTTTTTTTCTTTAAGAGAGAGGGAAAGAGAGGGGGGAGGGGCAGAGGGAGAGAAAGAGTCTCAAGCAGACTTCACGCTGAGCGCAGAGTCCAGTGCAGGACTTGATCCCAGGACCCTGAGATCATGACCTGAGCTAAAATCAAGAGTCAGTTGCTCAACTGACTAAACCCTCTGGTTTGATTTTTTTGTTCCTGGAACAAACCAAGCTGCTTCCTGCCTCATTTCCTTTGTTCTTGTTACTGTCCTGCCAAGAAAGCTCTGCTCTCATCACAGCTGGTCTCTTTTCATTTTTCTGGTTTTTCTTAAATGTAACCACCTCAGAGAGGCCTTCCATGGCCATCCTGTCCAAATAAGGCCTCCCTCCAATCTTTCTCTAACACAGTTCCCTATTTCATTGTCCTAATGGCAGTTATCACTATCTGAATGCATTTGACTGTTTTATGTATTATTGAATGTGTATTTATTGTTTTCGGTGACTTTATTTTACATCTCCTCTCATTAAACCATTAGCTCTAAGGAAACAGGAACCTTGACTTCTAGGTTCACTGCTCTGTCTTCTGTGCCTAGAACAATGCTGGGTCCACGTCAGAGGTTTAAGAAACACTGGTTCAGGAACAAATAATGATGGCTTCATACATATGTAGTGAGCCAATAAATACAAATCTACTTTTCTCCTGACTTAGAGTGACACTTTTATCAAGTACTAAGGACATATCTATTTTTTAACATGATTCTAGAATTTATATTGTGTTCCATTGAGCTATGTAGCTACATGGGCATCTGTTTCCCATTATTAATAGGTTTATAGTACAGCTCAATGTCTGGCAGTACAATCTGATCAGCATTTTTTCCAAAATTTTCTTGATTATTCTAGCCTTATAATATTATAAATAGCTTCTCACTGTGGAATGATAACAATTTAGTTTATATTTAGTGATTTCACCATTAACCATTGTCGTTGGCAATTTCTCCTAGGCCAGCAGGTTTAATCCATGTTAGCAACTGATTTCGGGTCTAGGGGAGAAAGGCTCCTAAAAGGAGATATTTTTCTTGGTTAATGCCTTCTTTTAGGGTACTCTAGTGAGTGCTACATTGACTGCAAGAATGACTCTGTTTTGTTCATGCCTCCCTGTATTGTTTGGAAGGACTTTCCATACACTGGTTCTGAGTTTGGACACGTGACTTGCTTTGGTCAATGGGTCAGTTCCAAGTGACAAGAGCAGAGGCTTGAAAAACCAGCTGGGCCCTGAGGCTTCACCTTTGTTGCTCTTCAAGCCCAGAACCATCATATGAACAAGGCTGGGCTAGCCTGTGGGATGATGAGAGACCCTTGGCCCAGTTGCTCCATTACCCAGCTGACAGCCTAAAGGCAGAGCCTAAACTCTAAACTCATCTGCAGTTGACTAAAGACCCACAAATGAGTCCAGCTGAGAACAGCAGAAATACTGTCTCACTGAGCCCAGCCCACATTGCCAACCCACAGAACTATGAGCTATATCAATGGTGGTTGTGTTAAGCCACTAACTTTTGAGGTGGTATGTTTCAGAGCACGATAGGAAGAATACATCTGGTCTGTTTTTGTAAGACACACACAAACATGCATGCACACCAGTATCTCATTAATTGGAAATCAAGAGAAGTCCTTGGATTACAATGTGTTTCTACCACAGTCCTGCTGCAGGGATATGATGACCCATAGCAATAGAGCAGAAAAGGAGACAAAAAGGGATGCCGGGTTGGCTCAGTCAGTTAAGCATCTGCCTTCGGCTCAGGTTATGATCCGGGAGTTCTGGGATTGAGCCCCACATGGGATCAAGCCCCACATAAGGCTCCCTGCTGAGTGGGGTGTCTGCTTCTCTCTCTCCCTCTGCCCCTCCCCCTGCTTGTGCTCTGTCTCTCTCTCTTAAATAAATAAATAAATAAAATCTTTAAAAATAAAAAAAAGGAGACAAAAAGAAATGTGGGTTATCATTAGATTAGGTCATTTCCACAGACCACTAAATCACCTCTGAAGAACATTTAGAGATGATTGTAACTTGAGGAAAATATATGAAGAACAAGAAATTGCCTGATTCTAACACTGTGTGACCCAAAACACTATCAGCTTGTTGCATGGCCATGCACCTCATTTTATATCTGAA
Source organism: Phoca vitulina (assembly GCF_004348235.1). Taxonomy (NCBI): domain Eukaryota; kingdom Metazoa; phylum Chordata; class Mammalia; order Carnivora; family Phocidae; genus Phoca; species Phoca vitulina. The sequence continues at coordinate 53,436,703 of NW_022589706.1, forward strand.
GCTGTACTTGAGGCCTATGCTAGGCAATAAGTGAAGTAAAAAGGTAAGTAGAATAACTCTAAGCATTGAGGGGACTCCCAATAAAAACCTAACTGGATTGCCTTATTAAGGAAGCCAGCCATTCATAATGATGCAACATGATAAGTTACTTTTCCAACATGTAAAGTTTAAAATAAACATATTTTATAATTGTGAATTTTTACTTTCAAGATCTAAGTAAATTACAGTTATAATGTTAATTCTCTGAGAAAAATCCTAACATTGATCTTGAATTTAAGGAGTAAACCATTATTTCCTGTTTAGCTTTATGAATATGTAATGTATAATATATTTCCTATGAAAACAAAGACCTTAGGGGTGCCTGGGTGGCTCAGTCGTTAAGCGTCTGACTTTGGCTCAGGCCATGATCCCAGGGTCCTGGGATCGAGCCCCGCATCAGGCTCCCTGCTCTGCCGGAGGCCTGCTTCTCCCTCTCCCACTCCCCCTGCTTGTGTTCCCTCTTTCGCTGTGTCTCTTTCTGTCAAATAAATAAATAAAATCTTAAAAAAAAAAAAAAAAGAAAGAAAAACTTTAGAACTTCGATTTAAAAAAATAAAATTTTCCTTTGTTGAGAAAATAAGGGAGGAGAAACTGCCTTTTAAAATTCCTCCAAAACTTTCATTAAAGCAATGCTGTTATTGATGTATAGGTCATTTAAAAACATTTACATAGTTGATGAGTTTTGAAAAAGGTTCACCTTCTGTTGTTATATTGTAGGGCTGAAGGCTAACTTTGGAATCAGGCTATAATTTGTCCTAATGATGGGGATAAAAGCCACACAACTGCTTTTACAACTTGAACAATGAAAAATAATACTGAGAAGTGATAAAAATAATTTCTATTTCTAAGCATGTTTCCTCTCTAAGAGAAAGTTTCTAATCTTAAATATAAACTATTTTCAACACTGTAATGGCCAGTGGAGAGAATTCAACTTACTCAGTCATTGAAAAATTGCTGTGTGCCAGGCAGATGGAGGCATGGCCACATGAAGGTGAGTAAGACAGTCTGCCCTGGAGGTGCTACAATCTTCAACATTGACATGGACTCCATTCAGTCTTCTCTGTCACAGGAGAGAGGAGACTTAAAAGCATACATGCTTTCAAACTTCGGCGACAGTAGGAAACCCAGGGTGTAATGGTGTTTTGATAGATTTTTAAGAGGTGGGATCCTCAATATTTTTGTTTGTTTGTTTTTAAACAAATAAACGTACTCTCTAAATGAGTGGAGAATCCTTTTCAAATGAAATAAGCAATAATCATTCTCCTACCCCAAATGTTGCTGCCTTTTAATATTGTAATTGTGTACAAAACATAAATCCAACAGAATGTGACAATGATTGCTTTTTTCTAAATATGGCAGTTAGCCAATTTAATTTTTATACCATTCTATTTCTTCATTTCTTCTCCTCCAACACATACATACACCCACTTCACACTCTTCAAGTTTTGAAAAAGATGGATAAAATAATAGCAATAGTAATAATAGCAATAACAATAACAATAACACATAAAAAATTTTGTTCCATGTGACAATAGCTTATAAGCAATTAAGGTCAATGTTCTTAAATCTCAATATAAGCAGTTGAATAATACTGAAAGTGAAGTCATGGGGTGCCTGGGTGGTCAGTCGGTTGAGCTTTGGACTCATGGTTTCAGCTCAGGTCATGATCTCAGGGTCCTGAGATCAAGCCCCGCATCGGGCTTGGTGCTTGGCAGAGAGTCTGTTTGAGATTCTCTCTCTCCCTCTCTTCCTGCCCCTCCCCCAACTAGTGCACGCTCTCTCTCCCTATCTCTCTGAAATAAAGAAATAACTCTTAAAAAAAAAAGAAAGAAAGAAAGTCAAGTCATAGCCTGGGCATTCTTTAATGGAGTATTGTAATAGTGACCATATTTCTCAATAAAAACTGGAATATTTGGTCTGATTTCTGGACAGAATACGTGAATTTAGGAAGTTGCTAGGTCTCATGGACATATGAATGTTAAACAAATAACACAATTCTCATTAATGCAGACTATAAGTGGAGTGTTCTTGACCCTTGTCTACGTTATTACTAAAGGACCACAGTTTTGACAGCTCCCATCATTTCACATTTATTCAAACCATCCTGTTGCTTACAGCACACACTTGGCTCAGTAGTCATATGTGGAAGTAACTAAGCATGTGTGTATGGTTTTAGTTTTTCATTCAAAAGTTCTCATACTTAATGGCAGACTTAAAATGTTATAAGCTGTCAACTATTATTTTTCTTAGAAGGATCACAATTGCTTTCTATCCCACCCTTAAGAACTCCAGCTACATACAGGTCATTTATTCTAGGTATAGGTGCTTGTATAGTTTCAGAAAATGAGATAGTTGGGCTTGTGTTGGTTACACCCACAACATGCAGCTCCCGGTGTATATCCTGTTTGCACTAAGGGATCCTTCCTGGGGTAAACTCTTGTAACATCAAACAATATATTTGTGGAGCAAGGTTAAACCCTTGAGTAATGTAATTATGTATCTTCTGGGAGTGTCCTTTTATTAGTTAGAATAAAAAGGAGGAGCTATTAAAATACTCCTGTTTCTAACTATATATTGTGTACAATGCCAGTTTTGTCAATATTATAATAGATTAAAGGCAGAAACAGATATGAGAACCCAAATTATTTCTATTAAGCCAGATATTAAAGAGATTTGCAAACTGCAAAACAATGACATTCTCTTCAGCACATTTTTTTTTGTTTTGGAAATAGCTATTTTTCATAAAATGTAATTGACATGTATTAATTTTTAAATTTATTCATATTTTTAAATAAATTAATAGGTAAATTAAAATTTTTTCTCAGTTTTAATTTCTAACACAGTAAACATTGATACATATAATCTACAGAAGCAAAATTCTTTGAGGTTGTCAATACTTTTGAAAAATGTAAAGAGGTTCTAGTAACAAAAAAATGAGAATTTCTGGTTGGGAACAAAGAGACAGATGGGACCTAGAGTATTAAATTTTGGGAGTAATCAGCATTTGGCTGGTGATTTATCCATGCATGTGGATGAAATTGGCTAAGTTTCTAAAAGGAAAAGATATGACTCATAATGAAATGCTGAGATTTAGTTTTTTAACCTGTCCAAGTGTACTTCATCTCCAAAATGTGATTGTATGCATTGTTGTTCAATGGGTCACCTTTTGTAAAGCATTTGGAATAAAGAAGGCATTCAATTAATGACATTTACTTCCTATTTTTCTTTTTAAATCTTTTATCTTTCTTAATTCTAATATAGAATTAATTTTTTAGACATGTGCCAGATGACTAGTCAAGTACTCTTTGTTTTCCTTTATGCAGGAGCAAGTGGAGAAAGGAAGCGAGCAGGGAGAGAAAGTTTGAGACAATAAAGGGAAAGGTAAGTGTAGCTTGTCATCTGCCCTTCCAGTATTCATATGGGTCAAGCAGCCCCTGCCATTGAGATGACTGGCTTTATTACTTCTTTTAAATTGGGTTCAAATATTCTAGCCATTTTTCAGTGTGACAGAAGGAACACAAAGACATTGGGATCGGGGGAGGGGGGTGCACATGGATTTGAATTCTGGTTCTGCTCCATACTGGAGGTGTGACCTTGGGAAGTTACTCTGCCTTTTGGAGCCCTACTCTGGGGAATGAGAAACTTGATAGAGACCTTAGATGGGAAGCCTATTGCACAAGGGCATGTAAGTGAAGTACTGTGTGCCTGGCACATAATAGTTGCTTAATAAATGGTAACCATATTGCTGTTTGCTGAGGTGTGAGTAGGAGAGGGCAAGGATCTCTAAAGCAAGAAACTGACATTTCCAAGACTGAAGTTATGAGTTATAACTGAGGGTGGAACTAAGGGAAAAATGAAAATAGACTGTGAACAGTGAAAAAAAATTTTTTTAGAAAAGAAAATTCATAGTTTGAAATTTTGTTTTTCCACTGTGACTCCAGTATCCATTTTAATCCTTTCCCAAAGGATGGACATATATACATATCTATATCTGTATCATCTATATCATCCGTATCTCTATCACATTTATCTATCTACCCATCTAAGTGACAAACATGGACTGGCAGCCACTGAAATTCAGTCTGGGATGGGCAAAGAGTAGGAAGAGTGGTGGACACCCAAACCACAGATTTCTAGATATACGGAGGGACAGATAACTATGACAGAAGACAGGTAGATCAGTCTCCGTAAATTCAAAGGTTGAAAGACTTTGCAATGACATTCATACCAAGGCTTACCTTTTGCAATTGTGATTGTCCTGTTATCTGGCAGGCTCCATTTTCTTGGCATCTCTATGTAGGTTATTAATTTAAGGCTTATTTATTTTCCTAAAGTGCCATGAATATGTTGGAGGTGGCATGGCACAATAGAGACAGTTCAGGCTTTGGAGCCAGGCACAACTTGGTTTGACTCTTAGCCCTGCTAATTAGGGCAAATTAACGAATGCAACCTGTATTTTAGAGTGCCTGCCATGTCCCTGGTATTGCACTAATTTCTTATGATATGATAATAAGCAAAGACACCTACCATCCCCACTCTTATGGACCTCAGAGGATCAGGTGGGAGACAGACATTATTTAAAAATGACACTAATGAGGGGCACCTGGGTGGCTCAGTCAGTTGAGCGTCTGCCTTTGGCTTGGGTCACGATCCCGGGATCCTGGGATCGAGCCCTGCATTGGGCTCCTTGCTGGGCAGGGAGCCTGCTTCTCCCTCTCCCACTCCCCCACTTGTGTTCCCTCTCTCGCGTTCTCTCTCTCTGTCAAATAAATAAAATAAAATCTTTTTAAAAAATGACACTAATGAATGTATGATTACACACTGAGATAAATTCTAAACTGCATTACAAGTTAGAGGGTGGGGGAAATAGCATATAATCAGAACTAACAGTGTATGCAAAAGGCTTTTGACAGAAAGGAGCAAGGAAAATGAAAAGACAGAAAAATTCGGTGTAGGTGGAGTGAAGACAGCCAGAGAAGGAGTCAGAAGCTCTAGTTTTCTTGTCTGTAAACTGGGGATAATAAGGTTATCTTATGGATTAGTGAGAACATATGACACTGCCCAACCAATAGTGGCTATTCTATTAAGTGGTGACTATAATTATAATTACATAATTGCTGCAGAGATGAAGACATTTCTTCAATTATGTAATGTTAGATCAAACCTTCTCTAACATTTTAGCTGTGCTCACCCTTTACAACTGACCACTGGCAGACAAATGCATCCCAGTCCTTGCAATGCCCAGAAGACTTACAGTTTAGGGAGGAAGTGTGGTGTTTTCTTTTGGTCTTGGACTATGTAGATGCCTGTCAATGAGAGAAGGAATGTCAGAAAGCCCTTGTTGAAAGGAAGGAGGAAGGAGTCAAAGAAACTCAATGTTCTAAATCTTTTTTTCCTAGACATGTCTTGATATGTGACATTCCATTCCCCTAATCTGTCGTTTTCCTATCCTACAGGCAAAGGTTCCAACCTCCCAACGTGTTCCTGCAAGCAAAGATCTGAACAAGGAAGCTATTGCAGAAAAAGCTCTTTTACCAGTATCAGGGGAATGAAATTGAATTGCAGAATTAAGTAGTCTCAAGGATACAGTGCCTTTTTCTTTTTTTTTTTAAAGTTTTTATTCAAATTCCAGTGTAGTTAACATACAGTATAATATTAGTTTCAGGTGTACAATATAGTGATTCAACACTTCCATACAACACCCAGTGCTCATCACAACAAGTGCTCTACTTAATCTCCATCACCTAATTAATCCATCCCCCCACCCACCTCCCCTCTGGTAACCATCAGTTTGTTCTCTAGAGTTAAGAGTCTGTTTCTTGGTTTACCTCTCTTTCTCCTTTTTCCTCCTATGATCACCTGTTTTGTTTCTTAAATTCCACATATGAGTGAAATCGTATGGTATTTGCCTTTCTCTGACTGACTTATCTTGCTTAGCATAATACTCCCTAGCTCCATCCATGTCGTTGAAAATGGCAAGATTTTATTCTTTATTATGGCTAATATTCCACTGTATATATATATATATATATATATATATATATATATATATATATCACATCATCTTTATCCATTCCTCAGTCAATGGACACTTGGGCTGTTTCCATAATTTGGGTATTGGAGATAATGTTGCTATAAACACTGGGGTGCATGTATCCTTTTGAATTAGTATTTTTGTATTCTTTGGGTAAATACCTAGTAGGGCAATTGCTGGATCGGAGAGTAGAAATGGATAAATTCCTAGAAACATGTAAACTACCAAAACTGAAAAGGGAAGAAATAGAAAACCTGAACAGACTGATAACCAGCAAAGAAATTGAATTGGTAATCAAAAAACTCCCAGTAGAGGCACCTGGGTGGCTCAGTTAGTTGACTGAGCATCTAACTCTTGGTTGGTTTTGGCTCAGGTCATGATCTCAGGGTCATGAGATCAAGCCCTGAGTGGGGCTCCACGCTCAGCACAGAGTTGGCTTGAGCTTCTCTGACTCTCCCTCTGCTCCTCCCCTACCCTGGCTAGTGCTCTCTCTCTTTAAAATAAATAAGTAAGTAAGCAAGTAAATAAATAAATAAATAAATAAATAAATAAAATCTTAAAAACAAAAACAAAAAACTTGTAACAAACAAAGTCCAGGGCTAGATGGCTTCACAGGCAAATTCTACCAAACATTTAAAGAAGAGTTAATACCTATTCTCAAACTATTCCAAAAAATAGAAAAGGAAGGAAAACTTCCAAGTTCATTCTATGAGGCCAGCCTTACCCTGATACCAAAACTAGATAAAAACTCCACTAAAAAGGGGAACTACAGGTCAATATCGCTGATGAACTTGGGTGCAAAAATTCTCAATAAAATACTAGCAGACCAAATCCAGCAATATATTCTTAAAAATCATTCACCACAATAAAGTGGGATTTATTCCTGGGTTGTAAGGGTGGTTCAATATTTGTGAATCAATCAACATGATACACCACATTAGTAAAAGAAAGGATAAGAAACATATGATCATTTCAATAGATGCAGAAAAAGCATTTGACAAAGTACAACATCCATTCATGATAAAAACCCTCAACAGAGTAGGTTTGGAGGGAACATACCTCAACATAATAAAGGTTGTATATGAAAAACCCACAGCTAATATCATCCTCAATGGGGAAAACCTGAGAGCTTTTTCCCTAAGATCAGGAACAAAGCAGGGATGTCCACTCTCACCACTTTCATGCAACATAGTACTGGAAGTCAGCCTCAGCAACCAGACAACAGTAAGAAATAGAAGGATCCAAATCGGCAAGGAAGAAGTCAAACCTCCACTATTTGCAGATGACATGATACTTTACATAGAAAACCGGGAAGACACCACCCCCAAATTGCTAGAGGTGCAGTGCCTTCTAAATGGACCCCAGGGAGTGAGCCCCTAGAGTCCAGGGACTGTAGCACTAACGGCCTGGATCCAAACCCCTCTCCAGTCCCCATGCCTCCGTGTGTTAGCCTCCCCATCCCTAGAAAAGGACTAATGACAAAAATAGTAATACGTGTCTCAGGGGTTGTTGTGAGGATAAAATGAGTAAACAGAGAGAATGTGCAAACACATCAGCACCTCTTTTTAGAACTCCATGTCAGCTGTCATCAGAAGCAGTGGGTTGGCTTTTTAAGCTTTGGGTACAGTTCCTTGGAACATGAAACTTAGAGGCTCACATTTCCATTGCTGTTTTCTAGCCAGAAGGTTCCCTGGTTACCGTCTTTCACTTTGAGTGAGGTTTTGCTGCCATTATTTTATAAAGTTGGGGAACTTGAGGCTGCAGGAACCCATGATGTTGAGCTCCTGATGTTAAAACTATAGTTCCCGGACACAAATCACCAGTTTCTCCTTTTTCCACATGTTAGTACAGTTGACCCTTAAACAGCATGGGTTTGAACTTTGTGGGTCCACTTATACATGGGTTTTTTCCAACAAATACAGTATAGTACTAGAAATGTATTTTCTCAACTCTGGACTCCGGGAAACAAACTGAGGGTTACAGAAGGGAGGGGGTGGGGGGATAGGGTAACCGGTGATGAGTACTGAGGAGAGCATGTGTTGTGATGAGCACTGGGTGTTATACGCAACTAATGAATTGTTGAACACTACATCAAAAACTAATGATGTACTATATGTTGGCTAATTGAACATAATAATAAAATAAAATAAAATAAAAAACAAAAAAAAGTAAAGCATAGATCTGAAAAAAAAGAATGTATTTTCTCTTCCTTATGATTTTCTTGATAACATTTTCTTTTCTCTAGCTTACTTTATTTTTTATTTTTTTGTGTTTTTTTCTTTTTCTTTTTTTATTAACATATAATGTATTATTTGTTTCACGAGTACAGGTCTGTGATTCATCAGTCTTACAGAATTCACAGCACTCACCATAGCACATATCCTCCCCAATATCCATCACCCGGCCACCCCATCCCTCCCACCCCCCTCCACTCCAGCAACCCTCAGTTTGTTTCCTGTGATTAAGAGTCTCTTATGGTTTGTCTCCCTCTCTGGTTTCATTTTATTTCATTTCCCCTCCCTTTTCCTATGATCCTCTGTTTTGTTTCTCAAATTCCACATATGAGTGAGATCATATAATTGTCTTTCTCTGATTGACTTATTTTGCTTAGCATAATACCCTCTAGTCCCATCCACGTCATTGCAAGTGGCAAGATTTCATATTTTGATGGCTGCATAATATTCCATTGTGTATATACACCACATCTTCTTTATCCATTCATCTGTTGATGGACATCTAGGCTCTTTCCATAGTTTGGCTATTATGGACATTGCTGCTATAAACATTGGGGTGCATGTGCCCCTTCAGATCACTACATTTGTATCTTTGGGGTAAATACCCAGTAGTGCAATTGCTGGGTAATAGGGTAACTCTATTTTCAACTTTTTGAGGAACCTCCATACTGTTTTCCAGAGTGGCTGCACCAGCTTGCATTCCCACCAACAGTGTAGGAGGGTTCCCCTTTCTCTGCATCCTCGCCAACATCTGTCATTTCCTGACTTGTTAATTTTAGCCATTCTGATAGGTGTGAGGTGGTATCTCATTGAGGTTTTGATTTGTATTTCTCTGATGCCGAATGATGTTGAGCACTTTTTCATGTGTCTGTTGGCCATTTGGATGTCTTCTTTGGAGAAATGTCTTTTCATGTCTTCTGCCCATTTCTTGATTGGATTATTTGTTCTTTGGGTGTTGAGTTGGTAAGTTCTTTATAGATTTTAGATACTAGCCCTCTATCTGAAATGTCATTTGCAAATATCTTCTCTCATTCTGTTGGTTGTCTTTTGGTTTTGTTGACTGTTTCCTTTGTTGTGCAAAGGCTTGATGAAGTCCCAATAGTTCATTTTTGCCTTTGTTTCCCTTGCCTTTGGCGATGTTTCTAGGAAGAAGTTGTTGCGGTTGAGGTCAAAGACATTGCTGTCTGTGTTCTCCTCAAGGATTTTAATGGATTCCTGTCTCACATTTAGGTCTTTCATCCATTTTTAATCTATTTTTGTGTGTGGTATAAGGAAATGGTCCAGTTTCATTCTTCTGCATGTGGCTGTCCAATTTTCTCAACACCATTTGTTGAAGAGACTTTTTTCCATTGGACACTCTTTCCTGCTTTGTCAAAGATTAGTTGACCATAGAGTTGAGGGTCCATTTCTGGGCTTTCTATTTTGTTCCATTGATCTATGTGTCTGTTTTTGTGCCAGTACCATACTGTCTTGATGATGACAGCTTTGTAATAGAGCTTGAAGTCCAGAATTGTGATGCCACCAGCTTTGCTTTTCTTTTTCAACATTCCTCTGGCTATTCAGGGACTTTTCTAGTTCCATACAAATTCTAGGATTATTTGTTCCACTTCTTTGAAAAAAGTTGATGATATTTTGATAAGGATTGCATTAAATGTGTAGATTGCTCTAGGTAGCATAGACATTTTCACAATATTTGTTCTTCCAATCCATGAGCATGGAACGTTTTTTCCATTTCTTTGTGTCTGCCTCAATTTCTTTCATGAGTATTTTATAGTCTTCTGAGTATAGATTCTTTGCCTCTTTAGTTAGATTTATCCCTAGGTATCTTATGGTTTTGGGTGCAATTGTAAATGGGATCGACTCCTTAATTTCTCTTTCTTCTGTCTTGTTGTTTATGTATAGAAATGCAACTGATTTCTGTGCATTGATTTTATATCCTACCACTTTACTGAATTCCTGTATGAGTTCTAGCAGTTTTAGGGGGGAGTCTTTTGGGTTTTCCACATAAAGTATCATATCATCTGCAAAGAGTGAGAGTTTGACTTCTTTGCCAATTTGGATGCCTTTTACTTCTTTTTGTTGTCTGATTGCTGAAGTCTCTAGCTTACTTTATTGTAAGAATACAATATGTAATACATATAAATTATGCACTGTTTTAGCCAACTGTTTATGTTATTGGTAAGGCTCTGGTCAACAGTAGACTATTAGTAGTTAAGTTTTGGAGGAGTTAGAAGTGACACAAGGATTCTCAAACGAGCTGGGGTCGGTGCCTCTAACCCTTGCATTATTCAAAGGTCAACTGTATCTGACCTATTTATGGCTCTTTACATTGCAAATTTGGACACATTTTCTTTGCTGCCACTGAAGAGTTGCCGTATTCCTGACTGTCTTTGCTCTAATCATTTGACTTAACCCAGAAACACTGTAAAAAGAGACATGGACGCTCACAAGGGGGTGAAACGTGGCTCAACATGGGGTAAATGGTAAGCCCCATATTTCGCTGCCAATTGTTCTCTAATTAATGGCACCAGAACTCAGCCCCAGCAAAATCCCTTCCAACTAAGGGCTTCTAGATCTCCCCCAGGGTTTTTAGCCCTGCCATCCTATGTTCTTGTCCTTGATGCCCTCCTGTAACCATTCGAAGCCACACCACTTTCCCTGGGTTTCTGCTGGGACCGAGGCTGATGTCCAAGCTGGAATGTTTGGTGTTAAGGCTTCCAAATCTGTCATCTCTGCAGGGGCCAAAGTGGTGTGTGCATCTATGAGGAGAGGATCCTGCCGCTCTCCTCAGTTATCCTGCCAGTGTCCTAAATTGTTCTGTTCAGGTCCAGGCCTCCGAGGATCCTTCCTGTGAAGGCAGGTCCCTCAGCTGCCACAGGGAACCTCTTCACGGCCTCAGTTGCAAATCTAAGGAACAAAGTAGAGACTTCTGGTTTCTGGTGTGGTATGTAAAGAGCTTGGAAGTCACCACTCTGCTAAACAACAAGTAAAAACCTGAATGGACCAAAAATTCCTAAATCCATAAGGGAGGGGAAGTCACAGGGCCAACGGCTTCCCAGAAAACTGGAGAAACCTACAGCCTGGTACAGAGAATCACAACTTACCAGGAAAGAAACCCAAGAGCAGAAACCTCTGGGGGAACCAGGGCAGGGGTAAGAAAAACCTGACCTGAATGAAGTTGCTGAATTGCTGGAGGCTCATGTGGACAAGTCTGAGAGTTAGAAACTCCAGGGGGACCCAGTCATTGGGCTGGGAGGGGAGCACTTTGGTGAGTTTTCTCTCCAGGAATTCTACCAGATCCTCAGGGTAAACACCAGAGAACCGTCCCCTCACACTTCTGGTGTGGGGGTGGGGAGTGGGGAGTGGTTCCATTTTGGAATACACCCCAAGGCACTCGGTTCTTCCTAACCAGGCCTGCCCGCAGGGGAAACTAGTCGACTAGAACTTAACCGAGCTGCAGGAAGGGAAATACCCAACTACAGCCTCCTGTAGCTTTCCATGTGGGGAAGGAAAATACCCAGCTGCAGACCCTTCTAGTCATCTGGTCCCTCCTGAGGGGGAGCGAAAACTGAGAAGCTTGTGTGAAGTTCACAGTCCAGAGACACAAGCTCACTGAAAGACTGAGAGAGAACAAACACTTCCCCTCCTCCCACCTCACCACCACATTTACCAAAGGCCTATTCACCTCAGTTCCTTTGAGCCAGCACACAATGTCTGGTTATCAAGAAAAACCTATAAGACATACTAAAAGGCAAAACAAAGAATTTGAAGACACTGCACAAGCATCAGAACCAGAGTTGGATATGGCAGGAATGTTGGAATTATCAGACCAGAAATTATCAGACCAGTGATTAGTGTGTTCCCTGATATTTACTGTGATAGAGCCCCCAGAGGTAAAACTCCTGATATTTATTAATTATCCTGATATTAATATCCTGATATTAATTATCCTGATATTTATTATTATTTATTAATTTATTAATTACCAGAGGTGGATATGGCAGGAATATTGGAATTATCAGACCAGAAATTATCAGACCAGTGATTAGTACGTTCCCTGATATTTACTCTGGTAGAGTCCCCGGAGGTAAAACTCACATTCCCAATATGCCAAGCAGACAACATGCAGGAACGGGTGGACCATGTAAGCAGAGAGACGAGAATTCTGAGAAAGAATAAAAAAGAAATGCCAGAGCTCAAACACATGGTAAGAAAAATGAACAAAGCCTTTGATGGGCTCATAGGTAAACTGTACGTGGCTGAGGAAAGAACCTCTGAGCTTATGGATATGTCAGCAGAAACATCCAAAACTGAAAAGCAAAGAGAGGGGTGCCTGGGAGGCTCAGTCAGTTAAGCGTCTGCCTTTTGCTCAGGTCATGATCTCAGGGTCCTGGGATCGAGTCCCGCATTAGGCTCCCTGCTCAGCGAAGGGCCTGCTTCTCCCTCTCCCTCTGCCGCTCCCCCTGCTTGTGTGCTCTCTCTCTCTGTCAAATAAATAAATAAAATCTTAAAAAAAAAAAAAAAAAAGAAAAGAAAAGAGGGAAAAAAAGACTGAAAAAGACAGAATAGGATATCTAAGAACTGTGGGACAAGTACTCCTAATGGGAATACCAGAAGAGGGGGAAAGAGAGAGAGAATCAGGAGAAATATTTGAAGCAAGAATGATTGAAAATTTCCCTCAAATTAATGCCAGACACCAAACCACGGAGCCAGGAAGCCCAGAGCACACCGAGCAGGATAAATGCCAAAACTCATATTTAAACTGCAGAAAATCCAAGATTTTTAAAACTATTAAATGAAGCCAAAGGAAAAAGTACCTTCCCTGTTGAGGAGCAAAGATAAGAATTACATCCCACTTGTCCTCAGAGCCCAAGCACATCAGAGAGTGGGGAGTATTTAAAATGTCCCAAGAAGCGAAGTCCTTTTCTCTTTTCCTGAACTTCCTCTAGTTTATTGACAAACTCTTCTCCCCCAGTACAAACCCATATCAACTTAACTGTGGCGTTGTCTCCCAGTTCAGTAGATAAATTGAGACTACCTCTGACTGAGCCGCTGAGTCAGTCACAGTCCAATACCTGTACCTGGTGCATCCCCGTGTGCTGTGACAGACATCGTCACAGAGCTTACAGGAAGACAGAAGCTGAGCTCCCATGGGACTTGAATTCTAGTAAGCTTAGATGGAAGTTTAAGGGTATAAAAGTAACCTATGCTTTGAACCTGTAGTAGACTGATTTTTTTTCCAGCAGTTTCATCATTTTCAAAATTTTCATAACAAATTTTCAACGTAGAGTAGAAAGAATTTACAATGAATACCCATATATTCACCACATGAATTCTGCCATTAACACTTTACAATACTTGTTTTTAAAACTGCAGACCAATGTATCCATCCATCCATCCATTCTTCATTATCATCTTTTTTAGATATATTTCGAAGTAAATTATAGAAATCAGTTGGTTTTACCCCTGAACACCTTTGTATGCATATCATTAATGTTATTAGCTAGAGTTCAAAATTTGTATATGAGCAAACATTGTTTCTTTTTTTTCTTTTTGACATATAATTTACATACAGTGAAATGCACAAACCTTACATGTTCCATTGGATGAGTTGAGATTAATGCATATAGCAATGCAACCCCACCCTTTATCAAGAAACAGAAGTTAGCATCACACCAGAAAGTTCTCGCATATGCCTTCCCAGTTGATTCTTGCAGGGGTTGCCCTTCAGAGGCAACTACTCTTCTGATTTTTACCCCATACATATTAGTTTTGCCTGTTCTGGGTAGATGGAATCATACAATGTGTATTTTTTGTGCCCAACTTCTTTTACCTATTATCATTTCTGTGAGCTTCATTGAGTTGGCTGTTATCTTCAGAAGTATATTCCTTTTTATGACTGAGTGATATTCCACTGTATATACCACAGCTTACTTATCTATTCTTCTATTGCTGGACACCTGAGCTTTTTCCAGTTTTTAACGATTATGAATAAAGTGGTCCTGAACAACCTTGTGTAAGTTACAAGCTGGTCTTATAAAACTGTGCTTTTCTTCCTCAGGGCAACTATTGTCTCTATATATGGCTGACTTCTAAAGTTATATCTCCAGCCTAAATCTGCCCCTCCCCTCCAGACTCGTAAATCCAACTGCCAACTCAACCTCTCCTCTTAGATTTCCAATGGGCATCTCAAACCTAATATATGAAAGCAAACTCCTGCTCAGCACCCACCCCAACTGCAATTTTCCCATGCCAGTAAACGGTAGTCCTTCCAGGTATTCAGACCATAAAACACAGACAGCCCCAACCCCTCTCCCGTTCTCACCATCCAATCCATGGGCAAATCCGATTCGTTCTCTCTTCAGAATATATCTAGAATGCCCCAATTATTAGCACCTCTCCTTACCATCTGGTCGGAGGCATCATGGTTTCACTCATGAATTTTGGAAAACCTAGTAAGGGGTCTCTTTCTTCCATTCCGCTACTCCCACCCAGCCTATTTTTAGCACCATAGCAAAAGTGGTCCTTTCAGAGCCCATTTTTTAGATCCTGCCATTCATGCTGCTTGAAAAAGCTCAATGGCTCCTCATTTCACTCAGAGGAAAAGTCTTGACAGTGACTCTCAAGGCTCTGTGCTTCTGGCTCTCCATTACACAATGGGCCCCACCTTCCTGTCCTCTCTACACCGCGCAGTGTTTTCTCATGACCGTGGCCTCCTGGTGGCCTCCTGGTGGTCACTCAGCGTGTTCGGGATTGCTGTTCCCTCCTCCTGGCCTCCCCAGATGAGGCAGCATGGCATATCACGGTCCGAGAATTTGAACATCTCAGGCCAATACCATATTCGGGGGGAAACTTTTAGCCTAATAGACAATATACCCTGAAAGAGAATTTTAAAAGGACTATTTCCCCCGAATCTTAACAAAGCTGAGCAAGCCCTTTTCATATTGTTTAGTTGCAAGTTGTCTCATCTGGGGACTTCATATCCAGGGCCAGTGCTGGCGGCTGAGGGACTAGAAGTGATGGATGGAAAGAAGCTCAGTCTCACTCTTCCCAGCTGAGCTTTGCTTCTCCAACGATGAGGACTGACATTTTCTAGCCCTTGCAAGTGGTGATGACACCAGGACTGAAGAACTGATTTAGTTTATTAGTTCCTCAGATGAAGAAAGGGAGAAAACCAAGACTAGGAATAGATTAAACCGGTGGTTCTGAAACTTTAATATACACATGGGATGCTTATTAAAAATGCAGGTTCTCCGCTAACACCACCATCACCGCACAGGTGTGCTGGTGTATTGGGTCCAAGGTAGTTTAAGAAATAATATTTAGGGGCACCTGGGTGGCTCAGTGGGTTAAGCATTTGCCTTGGGCTCTGGCCATGATCCCGGGGTCCTGGGATCGAATCCCACATCGGGCTCCTTGCTTGGTGGGGAGCCTGCTTCTCCCTCTGCCGCTGCTCCCCCTGCTTGTGTGCGCTCTCTCTCTCTGATACTAAATAAATCTTTTAAAAAAGTAACATTTAAATAAACACCCAGGTGAATCTATTATGGGTAATCAGGGGACCCACTTTCAGAAATATTTAATTAAATAATTTCCCCAAGTTCACCCAGATAGTAGTATACACGGAATAGAACCCTGTCTGGTTCACTGAAATATGCTCTCGAATGCCTACTCTGCCTAAGCAATGGTCTAGGCTCTGAAGAGGCAACGGTTCATTAGATCGAATGAATCAGCCCTGCACCTTCAACTATACCACGCCATCTCTTCCTCGGTGAGTCTGATTAAGAATTCTTGACATGAATTATGCTTTGCTGTGTTTCAATTTCAGCCACCAATATCAAACAAAATGACAATTAGAGGCATCAGTTATAGGCATCAATTTAAAAATATAATAGCAAGTAGCATTTTCTTTAAGGCAATCCAATTAAATACCGTACAAATCCATGCCGTATGACACAACTTCACTTCATGCAACCCAGTGTAATATCGTACGGTACAACAGGGCAAAAACCAACGCGATGTCTGAGCGCGGCTGCAGTGCGGTGAGGTTAGCCGCAACCTCATCTCGGGGCTTGGGCTGCGGTGCCCTCTAGTGGCAGAAACGGAAATGCTTTCTCGCGGCGGCTACAGCGGCGCTTTTCCATTGAACGATTGTCATCAAACAGCCCCTTTCGAAAGGAGCTGAGGTCCAGCTGACTGCTTTATTCTACAGCAGAGGTCATGGATTCAGAGACCCACCTGAGCTGCCATCTGAGCTAACTAATCGTGCTGTCTATGCAACAGATTGTTTTCAACACACACACACACACACACACACACACACACACACACTCATTTCAGCTGCATAGCAAACTCCTTTTCCTCCCTTGCACATTTGCTGAGGAGGATGGCAGCTTTCTCGGGCCAGGCCCTGTGTTAAGCTAATGGATTTCACAGTCATGGGCCCACTCATTCTTCTCCTCTGAGGGAAATGTGTCCTCTGAACATGAAATTAGGTGCGACCCCATACCAGTGGATCAAGCTCAGGTGATGCACTTAGGTGACTCTTGGCACTCTTTTGCCCTGTTTTGATGGTAAATAGACAAGTGCAGCAATCCTGACCTGAGAAGGTCACAGGGATCAGGGCTTTAGGCTCTTCAAGGATGAGTTTCTGGATCATGTCCCCAGGAAGCCTCAAGGTTAAGCAGAGTTGCTAGCTGAAGAGAAGGGAAATCTACAGCGGATAATGGAGAAGGGAGAAAATATGTGTTGCATTCCAAGATCATTTGCAGTGCAGGCAATACAGTTCTTCCCACTTAATTTCCTCTCCCACATTTCTCCCAGCAAGAGGAGAGATCCTGGAAGAGCCGCTTCCTGTATGTACGTGAAGTTGATCTTGGTAGACTGCAGGAGACATGAGCTATGCCCCCAGATTCTCCTTCATTGCCCCAGCTACTAGAGTACTGCGAGTGTAGCTCAGATCCTTCAGCATTTGCCTCAGCTGTGGAGTCACCTCACCCAAGGTCACACATTCCTGGGCCCTGCCCACATCCAGTGATTGATAACGTAGAAGGATAAAAACCTGTCTGACCCACGCAGGACAGCTTTGAGGGGCCATTGCAGCTCCAGTGACGATCATTTAAGTTACGGCTTAAATGACAATCTAAAAGATTTAAACACAAATTTATTTAGAGTTTCTGTTACCATTTGAAATTAGGATGCTATTAAATTTTAATTACTACAAACAATTTGATAATAACATCTTAAGTATGTAATTCTTTTTAAAAATGTTTCTGTAAAAAAAAAAAGTTTCCATATAGCCCATGCTTTGTAAACACTTCCACATACAGCACTGGCCATATGGAAACATATATTTTGATATATGCTACAACATATATCTACAACAAACCCGCCTGCTCCTTTTGAAAAGCAATTAGGCCATAGGGGTTGTTTTATGCGATTAGAGACTGAAAAACTTGTATGGTTCTGAGAAAGAGAAACCGTGGATCAAGACGCAAACGGGAGTGGTCCACAACCACATCTGAACATAGACGAAATCTCAAACGTGATTTAAGCCACGAAAATGATCAAACATCCCCCCATCCTGGTTGATCAGAGCGCCTGCTGCTTCATTACCAATTATAGTTTCCACGTTGCACTAGACTTCCCCGCATCTGAATTAGCTTCATTTACAGACCCAATCTTAGAATTGTAACCCAGAGCAAAGCTCTGCTTCCTAACCCTTCCCCCCAATTTCCTAACATGATCCCAAATTCTAACAGAAGTTCTTCCAGTGGCATTTTGGTGGGACACCGCACCCCATGGTGTGCTTTCTCTCTCACGCAACACACACCCCTTGTTCAACCACAGTGCCATCCTGTGGGGTGGGGGCAGGAGAACCTCTTCACGTCACCTATTAGTAATTTCAACTTAAATATTGGCTAGAACTTTGAAGGCAAAGGTTGATTTACCTTAATCTAGATTTCCACGTTAACTTCTCTAATTTACGTAATATTTTCTTTCCTGATTGCCTCAACTTTCAATACGCTTTTCTTCAGACAAGTAATATGTCAACAGCAATTTTGTTAAATGTTTGGCAATCTGCCTTCTCCCCAAATATTTTAAATAAATTCAATATATACGTGTATGTGCATTTAAATATATATATGTATTTATTTAAATACATTTCTCCCTTTAAACAACTTAACCATAGAACAACTTATGGGGAGATGAAATCCAGTTTGTGTTTGGCTGGTGCACTTGTCATTTGCTTGTACGGCATGTTGAAATTTTGAGGTTTCCTCCTAACTTGAGCAGAACAGATCCAACTACCTGCGGGTAAGGACATAAACCAGTGAGACACTGACAGGAAACATGCAGAGAGGTAAATCGGGCAGAGGTTGGAGAGGGGTCTGTTTTGCATGTAAGGGCTGTGGTCGGGTATGAATTAGATCCAACGTAGGGAAGCCAAATTTGCAACTGTCAATAAGTGAAGTCAGTGGAGAGACTGAGTCATGCTCCATACATATAGTTCTTTGAAATCCTAAGGAAAAACTCATGGAGGAAATGGTTTTGAATAAAATGAAAAATATTCAGCTTGGTCATGTTTTATTTCACAACATCACTTCCTGTTCTTCGACTAAAATCCACCTATGACTGGTAACATTTCCTCCAAATTCTCAGAAAAAGGAGCTTGTTTTCCTTGAGTTTGACATAAATTATGTTTCACACAGTTACACAAGTTGGTGAATAGTAATATGACTGACTCAGTGTGAATGCCTTTATTTTTATGAACCTATCATGATGAATTTCAAATTACAAAGTGCAGATGAGCTGCATAACAATGTTCTGATCACTGCTTTGGTCTGGAGATAATTCTAGGTCTTTTATCTTCAGGGAATGTCTACAATGAAGCCTTTATTAAAACTATAGTGTGTAGAAAGTAAATCCCTCATTTAAAGTTATTCCAAGCACCAAAGTATACAGCATCAGTATCTACATATCAGTTAAGAGCTTTCAGTTGCAGAACACCTGAGTCAATGGGACTTAGTAATGCGTATTTAGTAGCTCATGTAACTGAGAACCAAAGGAAGATCCAGCATCAGACATCTTTTAGTCAAGATCTTCGCACTATCTCTTCATTCTGGCTCTATTATTACCGAGGGTCACAAAGATGCCTACCAGCAGCAACAGCTTCCTTGTCCACTTCCAGGGTAGAAGGTGGCACTTCTACCAATATTACATGATATTTCCCGTTCTTCATGCAGATTGAACCAAGGTACATTGACCATTGTTGCAAGGAAAAGAGACTATACCAACAGACCATCACCTGGAGCTGGAAGTGGAGCGGGTAGTCCACTTAAACATCGTGTTAATGCGTGATTACTGTGTGGTTACAACAGGTATTTCGTTAAAGGAAAGAAAGGGGGAAGAAAGAGAATAGATGCTGGTCTGTCTGGTCTATCCAGGACTTTCCATTTTAAATTTTATCCCTATAGGAAGCGATATCCCATTTTACCTATAGGTGGCAGTGTTGGGCTAAAAAACATGGGCTCTGGAGGTCGCAACCATTCAATTCTTAGGTCCACCAATTACAAGCAGGAGGGTTTTAAGCAAGTCCCTTAACCTCAGCACGCCTCACCATCTTCATTCGCAAAATGTAATCGGTAGAATCGTTCTTGTAGAGCTGCTATGAGAATTCAATGGGATGATGCACATACAGCACTTTGGCATAGTGCTTGTTGATTTCTAAGTACAGGCGACGATATATTTGCATGTAAGGTAGCTATATGATGGGCTCTTTAAGACATCACTTTTATCTGCTTAGGCATCTGCGTCCTGCCCAATATATTTTGGAGGCTTCTCTTCCCATCCGAGGTCATTTTTGTCAGTTACTGAATTCATTTTAGGCAGACTCAGTTTTTTGACCCTGAGACTAGAAAGTGCTCTGATACTGAAGTGGTACAGGGTGGCATAAATGTTCAAAAAGAAGCCCCACCAGGCGTTCCTGATGGGGAGTTTCCTTCACAGGCTAAATGGCATTCTTACATGGTTGGGAACAGGGTACTAGTATCATCTTACTGGGACTCTATGGTTTCTTGTTAGGAAAATGATCACATCAAGGCCTGCTAAACCCATCCAGAGCAATAATGTTCTGATGAGTCCTTCCTTCCTTCCTTTAGCTCAAGTAATTAGAAAGCTAAATATACTCAGGTGGCAATAATGAAGTGATTTTCATTTGGCCTGCAACTCTTGTTTCACTTTAATTGCAGCTAGGAGGTGAGGTGGGGGACAGGGGAGAGCAGGGAGAAAGGAGGTGAAGTAACCCTAGTTATTTGTTTTAAAACTCACCCAAGTGAGGGATAAAATCAGAGCTTGGACTATAGTCCTTTGGGAAAGCTATGTAAACTTTGCAATGTATAAAGTAGGTGAATTAGGAGCGATTGCATTGAATAACTCTGCTTTTCAAAATGATTTATCTTGTGTATTTTCAGAAGTGATAAACTTGGTGAATCTGAAATATGGTTTGTGTTCATATGAAAGCAATTAGATCGAGGGAAAGAACATCAGCTTTGGAGAAAGAAAGGTCTGTCCTCAAATCCTGACAGCACTGTTATCAGATGCGTGACCTTGGAAAGTGCCTTAATATCTCGGAGCCTCAGTTTCCAAATCTGTGAGAGAAGGACAATAAGCCTTCTTCGTAGAGTTTATGGGATGATTAGGGGAATTGACGTCATTGTCCAGCACAGTGTAGGATAGATAGGAAGAGCACCAAAATTATTCTTCTTGATAAAGATTCATTGAATATGTACAGCTGTAAGGAAAGATCTATGCCATGATGTAAAGTGTGACTGCACTCAGAGCTCCCTGACTTCTTGTCACTGTCCTACATCTGATCGCAAAGCATTCTCCTGTCGCAGGATCTCATGCCTTTGGGTCTGACATGGAGAAACTTACATACTCCTTCCCGTCACTGAGGAGGACAAATAAGCTGGAACTGCCACCATCAGCTCACTAAATCAGTGGTTCTCAGCCGTGGGTGCACATTGTAGTCACTGGAGAACTTTAAGAAACCTCAGTGCGCCAACCGTTCCCCAGAACAACTAAGTCAGAAGTTCTGAGGGTTGGACCTAGCCGGCAGTGTTTTTTAAAGCTCTGCAGAAAATTCAAGGTGCCGCCAAGGTGGAGAATCGTTGCTCTAAGCCATTGCTTTTCAAACTGTAAGGTGCTTACAAATCACCTGGGCGTCTTATTAACTCACGGGTTCTGATCCTCTAGGTCTGGGTTGGGGCCTGACCTCCTGCATTTCCAACATACTCTTGGGTTTTGCCAATGCTACTGGTTTCTGGACTACACTTTGAGTAGCAAGGCTCTAAGATCCTATTTCCCTCTCTCTTCCTGCCACTGCCCAGTTCTGGGGGTTGGGCGGGAGAAGCCTTTTATTTTTTTTAAAATTTTTAAAAAGATTTTATTTATTTATGAGAGAGAGAGCATGTGTGGGCATGGGGGGGGCGGTGTGGGAGGGCAGAGGGAGAAGCAGACTCCCCGCTGAGCCAGGACCTGGGGATCGGGGATCATGACCTGAGCCAAAGGCACACCTTAACCCATTGAGCCACCCAGGCGCCCTGATAAATAGCCTTTTATGAAAGATACTTTCTCTGTCCTGGGAATTGCTTTTTTCCCTTTCGGTTTTATTGAGATACAATTGACATGCAGCATTCTGTAAGTTTCAGGTGTTTAGCATAGTGACTTAACATACATATATTGCAAAATGATTACCACAATGTTTAGCTAATGGCAACTCATATAATTATAAATTCTTTTTCCTTACGAGGAGAACTTTCAGGACTTGCTCTCTTAACACTTTCAAATATATCACACAGCAGTGTTAACTATAGTCATCATGTTGTATCTTATATCCCAGGTCATATTTATCTTATAACTGGAAGTTTGTACCTTTTGACCTACCTTTACTCAGTTCCTCTATCCTCTACCCCTGCCTCTGGTAACCACAAATGTATTCTTTTTCTATAAGTTTGGCTTTCTTGGGGTTCCCCATAATAAGTGATATTATGCAGTATTTGTCTTTCTCTGCCTGACTTATTTCACTCAGCATAATGCCCTCAAAGTCCATCCATGTCATTGCAAATGGCAGGATTTCATTCTTTTTTATGGCTGAATAATATTTCATTATACACACACACACTTTATTCACTTGCATAAATAATTATCTATTACACACACACACACATACACACACCTCCTACATTCTCTTTATCCATTCATCCATTGGTAGACACTTAGGTTGTTTCCATATCTTGGCTATTGCAAGTCATGCTGCAATGAGCATGGGGGTGCATATCTCTTTTCAAGTTAGTGTTTTTGTTTCCTTCAGATAAAGAAGTGGAATTGACGGATCCTATGGTAGTTCTATTTTAAATTTTAACTCCACAGTGTTTTCCACAGTGGCTGTACCAACTTACATTCCCACCAGCAGTGTGTGAGGGGTCACTTTTCTCCACATCCTGGCCAACACTTGTTATTTCTAGTCTTTTTGATATGGCCATTCTGATGGGCATGAGGTGATGTCTCACTGTGGTTTTGATTTGCACTTCTCCCGGGAATTGCTTCTTCTCCTGAGGCTGCTGTCATCTTTATCATGACAGTGGAATGTTATTCTTTCTCCAGGAGTGTTTGAAATTGCTCTAGCCTTCTTAAATCAATGTTGACTTGTGAGAGACATATGCCTCTCACAATTTTATCAGAAAAAAAAAAGTTGTTAAAGTATTTGACCTAATGTGGACATCTTCAGAAATTTATTTGATTGTTCTGGGAATTTTTAAAGAAGATAATTTGTGCACAACTAAAAATCAAGAAGAAGGCTTATTCAGGCAATCTTTGTTTAGATTGAAAACTATCAAAAGTTGTTGATACTTCTGACATTTGGATTTGAATCACTAAAGCAGTTTTAAACCAAACTGTCTTGTTCTGAATCATTTAGCTCAACTTCACCAGTCAGAATACTATGATCTGCTCTACAGCTGACCTTGACTTAGGGCAAAGGAAGCAGAAACTCCTGAACAAATCTGGCGCTTGCCCAGTATCTGCTACTGGGCATATACTGGTGGGATATCCACGATGGGATAGCCATTGTGTACCAGCGAAAGAACCAGGATATTTAATATTCACTTCTTCCTTTCTTAGTTTTTTTACTTCTTTAGCCTGACATAGAGGACCAAGCCAATGACTTTTGAATCAGAGGTATCTGTGTTTGAAATCTCGCCCTTCCTATTTGTTATCTTTGAGCCTGGACGATGTACTTTGTTCATTTGCATAAATAATTATTTGTTATGATTTCACATAACAGAAAGTCATGAAATGGTTGGTTTTAGGAATGGCTCAGCAGATTGACCATGTTATCAAGGCTCTTGTGATCCTATCACATTGACAATGTCTTTCGTCATGGTTACAAGATGGGGGTGGTATCTCCAAGCATCAGACTTGCACAGGACAATGTCCTTCGTAGAAAGAGAGCATATCTATCATATGCTTCTATCTTATTGGAGAAGAAAGTCCTTTCCAGGAGTCTTTCTAGTATATTGCTCTATCATCCAACTGGCCAGAAATAGGTCACAGGTCAACCGCTAAACCAATCACTAGCAAAGGAAAATGGGATTGTCCCAATGGATTTAGATCAGTCATAATTCATCCCTGGGGGTGGGGGTGGTGGGGGCAGAATTCATGCTGTCACATCATGGAGAGCACATAGGCAAATCAGGATTTCCTTAGCAGGAGAAAAGGGAATAGGCTATTGGATTGACAACTATGAGTCTCCATCACACTATTGATAAATGTTCTTCCCTGTTCAAAATATCTTTGAAGTAGGCACTTAGACATTGGCCCATGGGGTAATGTCAACAGGCTTGTTCCCCCCAAATTGGTTTATTTCTTTACAGAGAGAGAGAGAGAGAGAGCACAAGCAGGGGGAGCAGCAGAAGGAGAGGGAGAAGCAGGCTCCCCGCTGAGCAGGGAGACTGATGCAGGGCTCGATCCCAGGACCCTGGGATTATGACCTGAGCTGAAAACAGACGCCCAACCAACTGAGCCACCCAGGCACCCTGTCACCATCAAAAACTTTAAAAAAGTTTTTGCCCAGCAGTTGGGAATAGGATTACCTTTGTTTCCCTGCTCAAAGTCTAAGACTAAGAAGATAAATTATTGGGGCACCTGGGTGGCTCAGTGGTTAAGCGTCTGCCTTCGGCTCAGGTCACGATCCCGGGGTCCTGGGATCGAGCCCCGCGTTGAGCTCCCTGCTCAGTGGGGAGCCTGCTTCTCCTCCCACTCCCCCTGCTTGTGTTCCTGCTCTTGCTATCTCTCTGTCAAATAAATAAATAAAATCTCAAAAAAAAAAGATAAATTATTTATTTATAACTAACAGTCTAAGATAGCATCAAATTAAGTCTCCCTCAAAGAGGAAAGAAGACCAATTTTGCTCCCCTTGTAGTAAGATATGATGGACATCACTGCTTCCACTGATACTGCATGACAAGTTTGGCACTAGATGTGGCCATGTCTTATTTATCTTTGTGTTCCAAAAAGCTGACACATCTCCTGGCTCATGGTAGATTTTAAATAAATGTGTTGAAAATAATCTCATAATAAATGATTTCACTACAAGTTACTTGGCAAAGCTGTAACACAAGTTTCTTGTCTTGGCATTAACGAATACTTCTAATTTTCCTATTACCATACCTCAGGCAGCTTGGCAATGACCTTCCAGCGTGTTGTGAATGCCCCAAAAGAGGTTAGCATTGTCAGCTAACTCATAAGTTGTCGTTACTCAAGCAGTTACACAGTAGATATGAGATTAAGTTGTTTTTGTAGCACATAGTCCTCTGTCTGTCCCAAGCTTGTTGGTGTCTCAGTCCCAGAGTCCATAGCTGAAGGATATCAGTAGCGCCAGCAGTTGGCTCGTTGCAACCTCTACCTCACGAACGTCGATATCTGAATCAGAGCAAGGTATGAGGGTGCAGGATTCACCCTAACTTGTTTGGCTGGTTTTTATGAGTCGATGGATTAACTTTGACAGTCAATTCATTTCTCAGTTTGATAAAGACGGAACCTATGTGTAATACTAAAAATTTATTAGGGTGTCTGGCTGGTTCGGTCAGTAGAGCATGTGATCCTTGATCTCGGGGTTGTGAGTTTGAGCCCATACTGGGTATAGAGATAACTTAAAAAAAAAAATCTTAAAAAAAAATACCAGAACTTTATTGAAAATTAAATACAGATATCTGAGGAAAGTCTGAAATGAGAACCAAGAGTAGCTGCCAATAAAAACCTTTAGAACAGGATTTTCTGGAGGACATAGACCTATGACTTCTCTATCCTCAGTCCCTATCCGTCACCTGAAGTGACACTTCACATTCTGTAGGAGAAATCTTCAGGGGAATTCATATATGACACAGACCCTTCTTCCCTCCTGAATCATAAGCACAGCAGGCCAGAGGGGCACGTGCATCCATTGACACCTCTAGGAGGTCATCTTGACCTAGCATCTCTGGGTAGAGGCAGCTGTGTGAGGCTGGCCTTTGTGGCAGGCCCTGGCTAGGCCAGTCAGTGTGTGCTTTTCCAGTCTGGGTAGCTCTTGCAGTCTTGTCTGAATGGAAGGCTAGAGCGTGACCTTCCTCACCTAGGGCACCTATGACTAGGAGTTGTCCTGCGCTTGAAGCTGACATCTTGGGAATAACATTGAGTCAGAGTATGAGGGTGAAGGCCCCAGACTCTGAAGCCGTATTTTCTGAGTTTAAATACTGGCTCTGTCACTTGCAAGCTCGGTGACCTCAGGTGAATTGCTGCACTTTTCTTGGCCTCTTTGGCTCTCTCTCCTCACTTTTGTTACAGGGCTTTAATGAAGATGAAAAGAGAACATTGTCTGCCCCAGAGAAAACATTATGTAAGTAAGTAAGATTATCATCATTTGTGTCCATTCCAATCCAGACATACAGGAGCATTAAGCAATTTGCATAGGGCCTGCACACTAGTGGCATCGATTTGGAAAATTGCTTGGCTACACGAAATTGGTGCCAAGGGAATCTGTGTAGTGACTAGGTTAGAATCACAATTTTGCATCAGTATTTTTCTTTTAAATTTTCTTAAATATCTTTCTTATAACTTGTTATTTTCAAGTTAAAACTTAAACTTTTCAAGGGCTAGGGTTTTCTTTATTAATTTCTTTGCGTACCCAATGCAGAAGTGCTACATACATGTCAAACCAAAAAAAAAAAAAAAAAAAAAAGGGACTATTTTCAAAATAAAAAGAAACACCTATTGAAAGGCGAGCCCTTCACAATACCAAAACAAATAACCAACCAATTCAGTCACAAGGCTCTTAGGTTCAGAAGGCGTAAATTCTAGGGTTGATTTCATTGTTTGTGCAATAATCTGACGACATAATTTTTCTCACATAATCTCTCCACTCAACATCCATAAGACTTTCAGGTGCCTAGGCCTCATCATTGCCTTTCATCTTAAGGAGGATTGTACGCTAAGAATGCTAATGGCTTAACTGAAGACAGAGGTTGTGGTATTGAGGACCAATCCCTATTTAGAGATTAGGAAGACTCATGAACAGGTCATATGCAGTTAGGATGCTTTTTAACCAGAGAAATATCCACTTGGCATTCCTCAAGTAACATAAGAGTTTCTGATGATTACAAACCATGCAGTGGTGGGCAAAATGTTGGCGAAACGTGGCACATCTTGGTCTAAAAGATAACATTTTGGTCAATTCTCTGATCAATGAAAACTACATCTACATTATAGCTTCTTGTAGGTGAGTTAATATGGATTATCTCAGCAGGGCCGTGGGTTTGGCCCAGATAGGCACTGTAGCAGAGTCATTAAATGGACTGGGGCTGGAAATGGACTCCTTGGGATCAGATCAAAGCACTTACCTTGTGTGTGACCTCAGGCTGGTTCCTTGACCGCTCCAAGGATCTATTTACTTGTCCAGAGAATTGATATAAAAACAGAGCCTGAATCATTAGTTTACTGTGAGCATCAAATTTAAGAAAGTTTACCAAGGGCTTAGCCCAGAAAATGTAAGGTAAGAGCTCTCCATTTTAGTCACTTTTTAGTATCCTTTGAAGATACTTCCCACCTTAACCCTGCTTTAGTGAACGACATAATGATGAAAAGAAGATTCTTCCTGTTTAGAACCAAGTCCTGCTCTATTCAGGGAACTCTGATTTGTGTTTCATTAAATGATTTTAATACTGGTAAGACCAGAGGTCCTGGAATTGGATACTCACCCTGTTTCTGTCAGAATCTATGAGTCAGATTGAGACCGTGTGCACCTGTTTCCATCCAATGAGGCCACCTTTTCCCACTGCTTTTTTTTGGTAGGCCAAGGAACTATTGAGAAAACTGTCAACACAGGAAAGAAGGCTCTTGTAAGGAGGAAGTGACTTGCCTGAGGCCAAATTTCTGTAGAATTCCTCCTTCTGTCTTCATAATAGCCAACTCGAAGGAGCATCTACTATGCACTGGCCCTGCGTGAAGCACTTCACATGCATTATCTTGCTTAATCTTCATAATGACTTTTTGGAATGGGACTTTCATTATCTCATTCTCATGTAAAGAAACCGAAGTAAAGAGAGGTATGCCATCTGTTCAGAGCCAGGCTAAGCTCTGAACACTATACAATGTCAGATATACGGACTTTGTGTCTGAAAATTGTTGTCCCTATGAGTCCTGTAGACTGCATATATTTTCTGGAAGAGGGGAGATTAGCTTCTGTTGAACTTTTCCTTTTTCTTTATTTCTGGATGATAATTTCCTTTTATGAACTCACCAGCTGAACTTTTCACAGTTGCCTACCTATAGAAACTCTGGCTGATCCCAGAGGGCAGCCAGCTGGGCTTGGTACACTGTAATTTTATTTTTTCATTTTTAGGAAACCACAGAGAAGTTATGACTCATGTCCTGCACTTTTATTAGTGATCTTATGTCCTGGACTTTGATAGACCTATCCTGGAAGATCATCCACCAGGCGAAGCTAAAGACCACACACACACACACACACACACACACACACACACACACACGCAAATCTGTCATAGATGTTGAGATTCGTGTGAAAGAATTTCTATTTTTTAACTCACTTGGGAAATATGGAACAAACACCTCTTTGTGATATGTTGTGTCCAGATCCAGAAAGGATGTGAAGAGAGTCTGGAATTCTCTCCTCTACCATCTCCTGGTGTTCCGGAGCATTGGTGGTATAGTGGTTAGCACAGCTGCCTTCCATCTTCTGGTCTTTCTTTGTGTTTACTGGGGTGTTCATGGTAGTTATGCAGAAAAGCGTGCTGTACTTCAGTAAGTTTGTGGAAGTTAGCACAATACTAAATTAAACAGGTTTTTTCAGAGCTATTTGATGATGTTTGTGGTAAACAGCCATGAATTAAGGTACCTAATGACTCTATTATCATTTTTATGGAAAATCTTATAGGACTGCTTTTCTGTGGAACACATTTTGAGAAACCCTGGTAAAAATGGTGAAGTGCGTAGGCTCAGGTCAAATCCAAGCTCCACCACCTAGGTGCTGTGTGACTGGGTAAGTTATTTAAACTCTCTGTACCCACTCTGTTCTTCGTCAGTAAAATTAATATAATAATGGTACCTACCTCACAAGGTTTTATAACTATGGTTTTGCTTAGCATTCAATACATGTAAACTGTTATCTTTGAAAAAAAGTGAGTTCAGTTTTGAATTTTTGGGTTAGTTTCTTCACTCTCAAGTAACTTAATCTTATTTCCTCTTTAATGGTCATCTGCTGACCTGGGGGGTTGGGTGGGGGCCAAAAACCAAAAGTGGAAACCCAAAACTTGATCATTGCCTTGTGGTAGGCCATACCCAAGTACATTGCTGACCTCTTGATGCAGCTAAAAATCACACTGAGGGGGGGCCTGGGTGGCTCAGTCGGTTAAGCATCTGCCTTCCGCTCAGGTCATGATCCCAGGGTCCTGGGATTGAGTCCCGCTTCGGGCTCCCTGCTCAGTGGGAAGCCTGCTTTTCTCTCTCCCTCTGCCTACCTCTCTGCCTGCTTGTGCTCTCTCTCTAGCTCTGTCAAATAAATAAATAAAATCTTAAAAAAAAAATAAATAAATAAGAATAACACTGAGCCATGTAAGCATTAAGGGCAGCATAAGTTCTTTATACGGTAACTGGGGTCCATGCGGCACCTTTTCCAACATACAGGAAGCTCGTGTTATAAGTCTATAATTCTGAGTTCTCATGACCTGGGAGTTGCTTCCTTAGGGCTCACATTTTCTTCCATGAGAAGGCCCCGTGACAGGGCTGCCTCTGCAGGTAAACAACTGAAGACCTCCTTCTTAGTTGCTCTGAGAGCCTGGTAAACCAAAACCCAGACAGTTCAGTTTTGAGCCACCGACTCGGCATTTAGCCAGCTTGGGAAGCAAAAGACAATCAAAGGATGTCAAACTCTTGGTAAAAAATGTTAAAATTTGTGGCCCATGAGAGGATGAGGTGTACCTGGAATTGTAAATTGATACTACCATCTCTTTTTCATTCCTGTGGCCACCACTGTGGAATTTATGGGGTGAGAACCTGCTCCTTTCTTGGAAGG
The DNA here is from genome assembly GCF_004348235.1 of Phoca vitulina. NCBI lineage: Eukaryota > Metazoa > Chordata > Mammalia > Carnivora > Phocidae > Phoca > Phoca vitulina. Next base: position 53,466,635 of record NW_022589706.1, read on the forward strand.
AACGTTGGACTCTGGAGAGACAAAAGGATTCCCCCTCAAAATTATCTTCCTTCCAAATCATCTTTGTGGCTTCAAACTCATTTTTCCAGGATAGTCCAAGCAATATCCCTTGTGTTACAACCAAGTTAACAAGCAACAGTAACAGTAACTGTGGGAGTGAGGGCAAGGTGGTGGTACTCTTATATAAAAAGGGGGGTCTTTTGTTAGATAGGAAGGAGGAAAGGTGAAGTGGTGGGAAGGTCCCCAAGCCCCCTCTCTGGGAGATGTGAATTTTAGCGTTGGTGGGATTTAGGCAGCATACATGATGCCAGCCTTCAACCATCCCAACCAGGTAGGTGGAATTAATTACCTAGAATACTCAGAATGGGGAAGGAAAAAAGTGAGAGGACAGCAGCAATAAATTGAAAGGGGAATGTTGGAAAATATGTAAGGACAAAATTATTGACTTTGGAATTGGTTATTTACTGGGGGTAAGGGAAGGTGGTTAAAGATAATTCTGTTTCTAACTGACATGTTGGGTAGATTCTAAAGTCATCAAAGGAGAAACAGTATGTTTGGGGAAGAAATAATGAGATCAGATTCAGATAATTGTACTTAGGTTATTGGCTGTCAGTTACCCAAAAAGCTACAGAAAAACTTGTTGATCAAGCAATGCTACATTTATTATGATGTTACACAGACTTGTGATATCTCAAAATGTTAATAGCATTTCAGGGCCTTGGCTAGAGAATTTTAAGGTGGGTTTTGCAAGGAAGAGAGTGGTAGGGATCCATGGGCACACCGAGGCAAAAGTCTTGAAGCGAGTCTTGATAAATAAGCTGTCTACTTAGCTCACAGTCTTAGCTTTCAGGAAAGAGTATTTCCTGGATCAAGAAGCTAAGTTGTTTTGCTTGGCGCCAGCATTATTTAACATAGGGATGCAGTAAGTATGTGCAGTCCCACCATCATTTAATTCAGGGACAGGGAGTTCTCAAAATCTTCATGGGACATTCAAACAGACAAGTCCAATAGGCTGTCTAGAAACTGGGGGTGGAAATGGAAATAATGAATGGCTGTGAGTCATCTGAATCAAACATACTTTCATTTTTTTTTCAAGATTTTATTTATTTATTTGTCAGAGAGAGAGAAAGCGTGCACAAACGGGGGAATGGCAGGCAGAGGGAGAAGCAGGCTCCCTCCTGAACAAGGAGCCCGATGTGGAACTTGATCCCAGAAGCCTGGAATCATGACCTGAGCCAAATGTAGATGCCTAACCGACTAAGCCACCCAGGTGTCCCATTGAACATACTTTCTAATACAAAGCAGGAACTCAATAAAATATCACATAAAACTTCCTTCAAGGATGTTCTCTATCCAGTTTCACTCAAGATAATAAAACTTATAAATGCTCCCAAAATGTTAGTGACTTGCCATCCAAAACCAAGAGGGAAAGAGAAAGTCAACATCTCTTTCTTCTACTTTCTTTATTCTCTTTAGGATCTGTCAAGCTAAGAAATTACACTGCACTTTTTTTTTTTTTTTTTTTTTTTTTGTGGCCTCCAGCAAAGACTGAGAAAGAGAAGAGTGTCTAAATCATTGCTAGATTTTTTTTTTTTTTAGTGTTTTTAAAGTTCAAAGAATTCCTGAGTCTGACTAGTTAAGAAAAATCAACCAAACCAAGGCTGGGAATATTTTTTAAAAGGTGGGAGGTGGGGCAGATATATGTATCGCCTACATCCCCATCAGGGTCCTGTTCTTAAACTTTAGCCACTGCTTTGTTATGAGAGCAAGTGAGTGTGTAAAACATGCCCTGTAAATATTTCCTCTAGGAAAATTACAGCTTTATGGTCATACCTAGAACATAAGCAACAAATGAGCTTCCATATTACCCCTGATCTGTTAATTCTTCTCCTGAGAGGAAACCATCATTAAGCCTTCAGAAGAACTAAAATGGGGAAAGCCAGGTAGCAGAAAATGGCCTTGACAATTTCTTTCTCCACCTGCCCAGTGCTTTGACTTGTTCTGAAGGATGATCAAGTGTCCTGAGTGCCTTTACTTAATGCAGTGCACAAATGTCTGTTAGGCGCCTGCCCTGAGCCAGGCATTGTTAAGGTGCTAGGATTCAGCAGTGGGTACATGGGAGTCTCCACTCTCATGGAGCTTAACTTTCTAGTCATGGACACAAGTAAAGCATAGAAATAAATGAATATATTTACATGAAAATATATGTCAGGGGGTTATCAGGGCTGTGAAAAAAATATGGTATATGAGTGGATTGAGATTAACAGGGGAATGGCATTTCAAATGAGGAGAAGGGAGGCCTCCTGGATAGTGCCACATTTGAGCTGACACTTGAAGGAGGTGAGGGATTGAGCTAGGCGTATACCTGCGGGGAGAGCAGCAAGTGCAAGGGCCCTTCTGCCATTCTGTGTGCATGAATGACCTGGTAACACAACCTGCTCTCATTTCCACCTATGCAGTAGAATCTGGTAGCAGTACTGTTGGACTAGCCAGGGACTGGTAGAGAGGGCAGCAACACAGATAGAAACCTGGGTGGAATTAAAAAGGGAAAAGGGAAGAGATTTTGAATTTATATAAGTATGTATATCCATGCATGCTCATTTGCAAACATCATGTACACTGAGAAACTGCTGTTTCTCCCACTCACCTCAGTGCTGGGAGCTCTCTGTGCCAGCCCAGATTTCAGACTTTGAGACTTGAACATGTTCTCTGGGCTCTGGCCATGTCACTGGCTGCAGCCTCCTCATAGATGCCTATTCTCCACATTTTTTTTTCTTTCCGTTGCTCCAACCTTGATGCAAAGAGTCTCGCTCTCTTCCCATGGACCAGCTCTGCGGCTCCAAGGCTTCCTTCACATCCAAACGTTTAAGGATAGTGAGGATTTAATGAATGTAAAGCTTCTGACTCCAAGATTACCACTGGGAAAGTTTAGGTTATCAACAGTGTCCTTTCTCACCATTCCCCTTACCATCCCCCAACAAAAAAAAAAAAAGAAGAAGAAGAAGAAGAAGATGAGCTCAACATGTCTTCTTCAACAATGAGGGAAACTGGTTCCTATTTGTGGAAAAAAAAAAACAACTACAAAGTACAAATCTTCAATAATGAGAAACATAACTCTCTGTGGTGTTATCCAAGGTCAAGCTAAAGCTTTCTATTCGAATTAGAAATTAGAAACTTAGAACCTCAGTAAATATTGATTGAACTGAAATGGAAACACCTTATTTAGAAAATTTGTGACAGATTTATTGTTCTTTGTGTTGAAATCATCCTTGGCAGATGACATTTTTAGTAAGTATTCCCAATAAAAACAGTTTCTTTAGGGATGATTTTGTTAATGAGATTCACTTTAATAATACAATGTCTTCATTCTTCTCCTGATAGCTCAGTGCAGACATAATCATTGATTGCCTAAGGAAAGCTTTACTGCAATGACTTTCTAATTTATTTTTATTTTTTTAGAGCTTAATGAAATCTAAAAGATCTCTATGAGAGATGCTTATTTTACATTCTGGAATATGAGGCCCTGAGAAATCATATTCTGAGGTTGGGATTTTTTTCCCATGACAACATTCTGCTTTTCACAGTTTCCCACTATTGGTTCATATTGCGGAAGCATCTTCCCTTTTCTCAAGCAGCAAGAATACAGATAAAATACAATGCAAGAAAACCTGGGATCCTGTAACAGGTAGGTTCTTACTGGACCTGTGTGTCATAATTTAGCAAAAGTGACAAATAGCCCAGCCCTTAGGTGTGTCTTGGTCACAAATATATATATATAAAGTGTATTCACTTTTATATGCAAAATTCAATGGATGATTATCTAAATCTTCACCTCTCCTTCTCTCTCACTCTCTTTTTAAATAAAATAGAAGTTTTGATACCTCAGATGGAAAGAGACTTATGGCTACTGGGGGACATTGAGCAGTGTGGCAGGCATTACAGAGTAAGTTTTTTCTTAATCAAGGATAGTGTCCTAATATCTTTGAAGCACAATGATTACTCCACCCCAAATCTATAGTGGAAAATAATTTTTGCTAAAATAAAAGCAAACAAAACTATTTGCATAGTAGCCACACTAACCAAAATCAAGAGACAACTCCATTGATCTCTGCCTGTGCACGGTTTGCGTAGGTCTCCTTGGGCAGTATTCTTGTCTCTTCTTTTTTTTTCATTTCGTGTTAAACAATCTGGAGGAACTGTTCTATTTCCCTTGATGTTGTTATTTCTTGATATTAAAGAGGAGGAAGAAATTTTCCTCTGTCCAAAGTTCTTCTAGCTAGGCTAAGAATAAGATATACATGAGACAAAGTAACAGGAGAAAAAAACCAAAGTCATATTACATGCTCACAGAGGCCCAGTAATGAAATTGAAACCTAAAGACATGACCAAGGCAGGCAGTTTTTAGACTTTTTATACAAAGAGACAGTAAATCTGTGAGGAATTGACCTATCCAAAGAAAACTTAACTTTGGGAGCTTCAATAAGTAAGCAATTCTCAGCAGAATTTGGGCTAATGTCATAGATTAGTCAAAAAGTAACACGTTTTGTTTATATAGCCTTCTTAGCTCTAAATTTCCTATCGCTGGTGATAAGTATATCTCTCTCCCTCTTGGTACAGGGAGGATCCGTTACATGGCAGATTTATTTCCTACTTTCAGGGAGACAGGTTCTGAGTGCCCTTCTTGCTTGCCTAGGCTCTCTTAAGTAGCTTTCATTAAAATAATCATTTTGCCTAAGTGGCAGATTTTGGGTGGCCTGCTCTTGGCCCCTACAATCTCTTTCTCCTTATCATTCTTTTTTTCCCTTATATTTTAGTCATCCCGATGAAGGACAATGGAAGAAAAAATGAACCAAAAAATTCCCCACACATTCTTTTCAAGAGGGTACCATGTGTCAGACTACTCTAGGCCCCTCAAATATCAGTGACTTCTGCTCATCTTGAACTTACATGGGATTGGGAAGGAGCAGAACAATAGACAATGAATAAGTGAGCACAATAATTATTTCACATTGAGAGGATTAATTTAGTTTGGATATTCTGAATAGGCCTCAGTTAGATGGAGATGACTTGAGCCATGCACAACTCCGGGGACAGAGTTTTCCAAGCAGAGTGCAAGACCCTAAAATAGTACTGAACTTGGCCTGTTTGAGGATCAAAAAAAGGTACGGGCAGCTGGGGCAGAGTGAGTACCTCCTGAGAGGCAGAGATGGGCCTCTGAGGAGCCATGATAAAGAGTCAGTATTTTATTTTAGGTACAGTGGGAGGTCATTGAAAATTTCTAAGCAGAGCAGTAATTTGATTGGATTTGTTTTCTAAGTGATCACCCCAACTGTTGTATCCAGGTAAGAGATGTCTGAACCCAGGTAGTAGCCGTGAAGATGGAGAAATGCAGACGGGTTTTGAGATGCATTCTGAATATAAAAGGTATCTTATTGATGGATTAAATAGCAATGTGGCAGGAAAAGAAAGAAATCAAGGATAAATTCTTGGCTTTTGACTTGAGCAACTAGGTGGATAATGGTACCCTTCATCAAACTGAGGAAGCCTTATGAACGAGCTAGTTTGTGGAGGGAATATCAGGAACACTGTTCTGGCCATAGGATCCTGGGGAAATTTTACTTTTTTATTTGCATGACTGATGGATTGATCAGATGGGAAGCACTGGACAGGAAGGAGACATGTGTGAAGACCGGAGGTGGATACAGAAGCATGGAGGAGAGGGTGCTTCCTGGGTGGTGGTGGTTGTTGATGGCCACACTTGGCAATCCAGCCTTGGCTCTGCCAGTGCTCCTGAGAAGCTCACTCCCTCCTCCTCTCTCATGCCTTCTCCGGACCATCTTTCTGGGGGGCTGAGATGAGGCACTTCCCAGGAAAAAGAAAATAGCAATCAACTATACACTCTTTGTTTTGCAATCCTCATTTGTCATTGAAACTCTACCACACTTCTCTTCATTTATTTTTCATTCTAGTTTTCACATTAAGGCTCCCTAACCTGTGAACTTTCGGAACAAGGAAAAGAAAACACAGAGTCTTATTGAACAATGGTTCAACATTCACCTCTTTGATATTTATATTTTGATAAATATGAGTAATCCAAATGATTCATTTAAAAGAATATTTCTTAAACCATAAAGTAACACTGAGAACAGATCTTATCAATGATTCATTGTGTCACACATTCAGTTGCCAACTGAATTTTAGTTTTCAGAGGAATGTTATTTAGAGTTACTATATAACATTTATGTCAATGACTATTATATTTTTTAACCTTTTATTTTGAATAGAATAATAGGAATTGCAAAGATAGTACAGAGGGGTCCACTGTACCCTTCACTTAGTAGCAACTATCATTTAAAAAATTCTAATATATTTGCCTTTAATTAATTTTAAAAGGCAAAAATTCTGTTACAAGTAATCAGATCTTTGGTGAAAAAATATATATATATTTGCATTTTTGTTGCATATATATCCAGAATGGAATTAGTGGGTCACAAGTATGCATACATTAATTGTTGAGTTTTTAGTTATAAAGTTAATACATGTTCATTGTATAACATTTTAAGAATAAAATAGCAAAAGAAAAGAAAAGAAAAAACATTTAAACTACCTATGACACAAAACTGAGACATAAGTAATATTAAAAAAATTTTATACATAAAAATTTATGTTTTCCTGTGTGGGTGAAGGAAGAGTGTTCCCAGAAGAGGGACAAGCCTGCATAGAAGTCAAATGCAACAGAGAACGTGTCACTTTTAAGAGCTGAGGGAAATCCAGTGTGGCTGGGTCTTAGAGTATAAGCAGGCAGTGTGGAGAGGACTATAGAGAATGCAGTAGGGGCTCATTAATGGAGGGCCTTGTAACTGCCACATTATTTTTGGTCTTTATCCTAACAGCAATCGAAAAGCCATCCTAGAATTTTTAAGGTGAGAAATAGCATGATTAGTTTTGTGCTTTAGAAAGATCATTTCTGCCTGCAATAAGAAGAGTGGATTAAATGGAATAAGACTTAGGCAAGAAACAAGATTTTCTAGTAATCCAGGCCAGGGAATCCAGGCAAGCCTGTGGACTGGTGAGATGTCAGTGGAGGAGAAGTCTTAGGTACTGAGAGGATGTGGAGGGGTGAGAGATTAGGCTGGGCTAAGCCTGCTGGATCCTGCTATCAACAGCATGTTTGTTATTTCCTTCTTAACTTGTTATTCTCTTTTGCTCAACTTTATAAACATATGCTGTGCAAAACATCTTACTGAGCTATCACATGGAGGAACACAGATGAAAGACATGGCTTTCTCTTCTTTAGGAGCAGACAGTTTGATGGCAGGGTCAAAGACCATCATACTTACCTCCATATTCCTGGCACCTAGTACATAGAAGTTGCTCAAAACATATTTGCTTAATAAACATGAGTGTTGCAATGAATACAGGCATGTATCCAAGTAACTTTAATGCAGAGCACTGTGACTCAATGCCATGGCAGAAACATAAATATTGTTGACAATATTTGTGGGAAACACTCATATCTGAACACAGACATAGCACACAATTAATCCACTTGATAATAAATAAATAAAATTATAGATTGACATGAAGTGAAACTCTAAGATAACTTTGAGGTCACCTAAGACAAATCCTGGTTTCAAAGCTGACTACCATGTATTGCATATGATGTGGGGACTTAATCTATATCATTTTTATAAGCAAAATGCATTTTAATCCACCATTTGGGGCTTAGTTTTTTACTTTCATCTGCTAGAAATTTCATATTTATATGTTAAATTTGAAAAACTGCTATTTGGCAAACCTCTTTGTGAAATGTTTGATTTCATGTCTGAATATTGAATGATTCCGTGGGAATTAAAGACATTCCTACAATATAAGCATTTTGTGTGTATTTGGTACCGAAATACAAGAGTGTCTGTGGGGTGACTTCACTGAACAATCAACAGAAACTTAACACTTAAAACCAACAGCACAACAATATGATTGTGCGTGATGGCTCCTTGAAAGGTTATATTTACAAGCTGGTATACCTCATTTTTATAAAAGGCCATGTCTCTTAAATTATGGACTTCTGTAAAAAAAAAAAAAAAAGAAGGTGTTGAGGTGATTTCAGATAATCCAATTAGGGTTAAAATTTCATTGACATAATTTCAGAGATCCAATTAGGAATATAATTTCCCTTTAAAAGAAAAATTCTTAGGCAAGAAGGGTAATTTAACAGGTATTTCTTTATTTTAGATTCGGAATCATATTGAGGCAATGTGTTTGTAGGAAAAGAATGAATGAAAGTCACTGTACACTTACCCTGTGCCAACCAGCATCATGGTCTTTGGATGTCTCTGCTTCTGTTTTCTCATCTGTTAAATGAGGGAGTGGGGTTAGATTGGGTGTCTACAATCATACAGATCTAAATTTTCCTTATTATAATAAATATTTTATACTATTTCCCACTCTCCAAAAATGCAGAAGCAATATAATCTCTTTGCACACATAATTTAGTGGAATTCAATATAATATCCTATCCATACTCTAAGGCAGAAATAAAGAGAAATCAATTTATAATTAAATAATGTGTTTTATATGATGTTCTGGCATAGATACACTAGAAGACGTAATGAAGCAGACAGAAGCTTGGACCTACTTAAAATGAGTAAGTTCACATTTGAGAGGAGTAGTTCAGAAACCACTCCGTACAAGAAGTACACAGAGATGAAAGCCCAGGCGTCTGGGTGTGGACACTAGAATAAAAAAACAGTGTTAGGATAAGTAATAACAGAACAGGCTGATTTGTAGGTAATAAAAGAAGACAGGGAATGGAGAAAATAAGACAGTAGGACACTTCTTTGACAGTTTTATTTGCTGTGGCTTTGTAAAATGTTTATTTAAGCTTGATGGCTTCACCACTTAATTCGTAAACAGAAAAGTGTTGGCAGAATGAGCAAATTGGTAATTCAAATACCATGGGGAGGTAAAGGGAATAGAGTGTGCTAAGGGGCTGCCGTTTTTTAGGGCAGTTAGGAGACTTCTGTCAAGTGTTTGCATTTGCAAAGAGAACCGAAGGAAACAAGGAAGATCACGTAAGGCAGAGGAGGATCCTGAGGGAGTGTGCTTAAAATGTGGACTTGTCTGTAAGAAGCCCAGCCTGAGAAGGTTGCAGCAGAACCCGTAGGGCCAAGTGCAGAAGTGGCAGAGGGTGAGGTCAAAGAGGTGCCACAGGAAGAGATCATACAGGGACTTAAAAGCCACTACAAGAACTTCTGACTATTATTTTACAGGGGGAACCACTGGAGCTATTGTGCTGAGAAGTAACATGATAAGACTTGTATTTTAACAAAGGCCTTTCTTTCTTTCACTCAGTCACAATGAATATGTTCCAACTGAAAATAGAGTGTAGAGTTGTAAGAGAAGTAGGTAGACCAACTAGAATGAATAGGAGGCTATGTCAATACTTCAGGCGAGAGATGACAGTGGCCTGGATTTTAGTGGTAGTGAAGAGGAGCTAAGAAGTGGCTGAATTATAGATACATGCTTGAGCAGTTTGAAGAATGGACTAGATATCTACTGAAGGGGGAAGACTTAAGGAGCAGCAGGCTATGTGTAGGAGGGAAAGCAGGAGTTTAATTTTGGGAATGCCACATTTGAGATGCATTTTAGGCATTCAAATGGTGAGTGCAAAGAAGCAATTAGATACAGGAGTATGGAATTGAGAAAGCAGTCTGGTCTGGGAGATATAAATTTTGGATTTATCACTGTAAAGATGGTATCTAAAGCAATGAAACCCCATGAGATTATTAAGGCAATGAATGCAGAGAGAAAAAAGAAGTCAAAAGCTAGAGTCCTGAAGTTAATGAAGTGGATCTATCCATGGACATTGAGAAGGATAGCACAGAAGTAGAAAGGGGATCGAAAAAGTGGAATCTTGGAAATCAAATGAAGAAACATGCTTTCAGATGACCTGTGTTCAGGGTTTCTGGTTGATTAAGGCAAGGACTGATTTGGCAAAATGGGATTAGTAACAGGTCTTTGGTGTCTTTGGCAAAAAATTTAAATAGAATAGTGAAGATGAAAGTCTTAATTGAGCCCAAAAGAGAAACAAAAGTTAACACAGCCAAGTGTAGATCCTCTTTCGAAGTAATGTGCTGTTAGGTGGTACGAGAAGAGTAGAGTAGTATCCAGAGGAGGAAGAGAGGACAGGTGAGTTTTTGTTTGATATATAATTTTTAAGATGTGAGATTACAGAATTTATAGATGGGAATAATCTCCTAGGACAGTGTTGCTCAATAAAACTCTTACTAGACAGAAATGTTTTATCATCTGACTCTGTGCTGTCCTATATGGTAACCACTCATCACAAGTAGCTATTGAGCACTTGAAATGTGGCTAGTATGACTGAGGAATTGAGTTTCAAATTTTATTTAACTGTAGTTAATTTAAATTTCAATAGTCACCCGTGCTGGTGCTGAATTGGACAGCATAGCTCTAGAGAGGAAAGTTGGCCAATAGAAGACAGGTCAGTTGCTGCAGGGATGACCTTCAGTAGCTGAAAGTGGAAGGGATCTCAAACATAGGTAGCGCAGTTGGCCTTGATAGGGACACAGGCAGTTGATTCATTGTAATGGAAGGTAAGGCATGTGGATTCAGATACAGGCACATGGGTAGATGTGGTGGTGGTGGCTTATGGAATTGCTCTTCTGATCGCTTACCTGTGTTCAGTGAAAGAAGTGAGGTCACTAGAAGTGAGGTCACTGCATAAGAAGATGTGGAAGCAATGTTGGAATAATAGAGAAATAAGGCAGGGAATAGTGACACCTAGCTTACCTAAGGGCCTCTTGAAATTAGCAGTCATGGATTTAAAGAGACATCAGTGGGCATGGTTTTCTGTTTTTCTCCATCCATAGCCAGGGGGCCCTTCCTCCTCTGGATACTACTCTACTCTTCTAGTACCGTATTCAGGGTGCGGTTGCTTACTACCTGGAGTTAACACTTTGCCAGAAAATTTAATCAAGGGAAAAGGGGCAAGAGAGAGATTAAAACGATACACTGTAGAATCCAAGCTAGGTAAGGAGCAAAGTGAGAACATGAGGTAGTAGAGGACAGTGAAAAAGTGCAAGACCAAGGAATTGCAGAATATTTTAAGCATATTAAATATATCACTCAACATGGAGCTACTGAAGATGAAATCCTAGGTGTTTTATCCTGTCATCAAAGGTCCTATATATATATATATATATATATAT